>NW_008357518.1:2185322-2220648 GCF_000622305.1 Nannospalax galili | reverse complement strand
TTGTAGTTTCATATGGAGGCCTTCCTAATGACTGTCTTTTTTTTTTTTGAGTGTTTAATTTCTAGTACCACTCAGAGAGTGTCAGAAGCTCTGACACTAATGCTCATAGAAAATAGACCAGGAAAATAGTATAGAAAAAACTGTGAAGCTCAAATTAGTGATGGCTAAAACAACTTAAAAGAATGAAATAAAAGAGGGCAATGGTGAAATGAAAAAAAAGGGGAAAATAAGTGAGGTTCACAAAAAGGAAAGAAGAACAATGAAGCATAATGTAAGGAAGAAGAAAAAACATGAAATAAAACCCATTATTATAAAAATGCAAAACAAAATCAGATAAACAAGAGTGATAGTAAATAAAAGTTTTTTTAATTAAAGTATAAAATGATACTAAGAACATAGTTTAAAGACAGGAATTGGAGATGTTTCTTCTTGGTACACCTAGGAAGAAACTTGGAAATGTTTAGGTATGGAGCCAGATTGGAAGGCTGCAGGTAGAGTCTGTAGTAGTGTCTCTTGTTTGCAGTGTAGAATCTTCTCTGTGTCAATGCTGCAGCCATTGTGAGTTTCACAGCTCCGCATGTCCCAGCATCTCTGTGAACTGCTGGTCAGGAAAGTTTTCACGCTCTGCAGATATCCAGTAACCAGGATGAAGGGTGCCCTCCAAGACCATTGCAAAGCAAACAGAGAAGAATTCTGCACTAGAGCTGTCACCCCACCCACTGCTCTCGGTGTCTTTAGTCCCTGTGCACCAGTAAACTTCCCAAAGGAACAGCAGAGGCTGTGAAAACTGAATGACCCCAAATGACTCCCAGATTTGGCTCACAGCTTAGTCCAGCCCAGCAGCAAACCCAGCAATGACAGGGAGGCATCCCCAGAGGTTGGCACTGACAGTGAGCTCAGCGCTCTGCAGTAACCCACAGATGCTCGGACTCATTCCTCATCACAAAGGCAAGGCCTCAAGGCACTGTGCCCTCTGCTGAACACACTACTGTGTAAATTCACAGGACCTGTCTCTGACTCCTTACCCCCACCACCACTCATGGCCATCTCCTTCCCAGACAATGTGATGCAGAACCCTTCCAGGCTCCCTGATTTGTATTGTTCCTTGCTTTCAAGTCCCCAGAATATCAAGGTAGCATCCAGATGTACCACTCTGAATTAGGAGGACAGGTAACACGGACTTACCTCCAAGGCTGGCTCCTCACACAGGAGTCACTTTCATACCAAGAGCTCCCTCTGTATTTCAGGCTGGGGAGAACTTTGGGCTTTTCCTGAAAATGGCAGTCTGAGTTACCAGGACTGCCTGCTTTACCTTGTGTTTACATGTGTTTCAGATTCTACCCCACCCTAATCCCAGGATTGGAGCTCTGAATGCTTTTCTTTTTCTCTGCCTTGCTTTTAGGTCTTAGTAATTTTTAGCTGTCCTTTTTCTTCTTTCTTGATTCCTAAGTCTCTCTCCCCTCCTCCCTCCCGCTCTCCTGCTACCAAGACTCTAGTTGATTTCTGGATGACTGAATAAAGTGAGGGAGTCAGAAATGTGAGATCTGTTGGAAGGGTCTGCCCAGTGACCAACAGATGTAAGGCCTGGAGGCTGCAGTCAGCACATTTCAACTGTTAACAAAGAATCACACTTCTAGGAGTTAATATTTTGTTTAACATTTTGTTAGTTCTTCCTAAAACAAGAAATAAATACTACTTTTTATTTCAGTGTTCTTTTTTAAAAGTTTTATGCTTTATTGAATTTTTCATACAATTTTTCATACAATATAGTTTGAGGGCATTTAGACCCCTCCCATGTCTGTACCTCCCTCCATTGCCTCCTGCCCAATTTAATGTACTCTCATCTATGTATATATCAGCCTCTTCAGTGTGGGTCCATCCACTGGGCCCACCAAGAGTCCTAACCCTGTAAGATCCTGCTATTTCCCCTCCCAGCATCCACTAATTGCTAAAAGTTCCTTAAGTTGGGGTGGGATTTCTTGTCGACTCAACCTAATCACCCAGAATACCACTCATTTCACTCCCAAAGTTCTTTCTTAATTTTAGTCATGCTATTCCAATGCCCTGCCACTTCGTCATGGCATTCAAATCTCTAGACCACCTTTGCAATGAAATACTGAAGTCTTCTTATTCTCCATTTACTTCTAATTATCTTTCTGATAAGCTAACATCCTGGTCTTCCTGCCTCCCCATTGCAGCATGGTTCCCTCTGATCCTGCAGGCTGCTGGCTCAGTTTTACTCCCCCAGGTGTTGTTTGTTTTCCAGTGTTGCAGTTTCTCCTTGCCAGGTATGCCCTAAGTGTATATGTGCACATGTTTTTCTTTTCCTCAAGGAATTCACCATCTAGCTACTGGGACATGTAGCCAAGTGTAGACTTTTGCTGAAAGCAATTGAATTAAGATGGATACTGAAAGCAAACATACAAATTCTAAGCCTTCCTGTGAGGCAGTGTTATAAGCAGAGAAGTTACCAGCTCTGCCACCAGGAAAGAGAGGCAGGAGCTAGGCCTTCATCCTCAGAGAGAGCTAGAAGGCACACAAGGTTAAGTAAGTTTTCACTGAAGTTCATAAATGAGAACGGAAGTCACTTAGCATGCACCGTGTGGTGAGTGCTTAGAACCTGCAAAGAATGAGTAATGCTAGCTCCATGTGGTGAGTACTGGAGCAGGGGGACCTGAACAACAGTTGGAAGAATCTGTTGAGTCTCTTGTTGCTCATTATTAATGTTATCCCTTAAGCTCACTCGCTCCTGAGTGGTCTTATAGTGTGAGCAACAAGGTGAGCCTTGTGTTTTAGATTTCTCTTTCTGATAGTTCAGAAGAGTAAAGGATTGAATGAAAGACCGGGCAAGAGAGAAGTCAGGAAACTGCCCTGGTGACAACTTCAAATAGGATGGTGGTGATGGGATATTAGGACAAAGCCTGATCAAAGCAGTTAAGGGCAGAGTAACAAAATTTAGCATCTTGATATAAACTTCTGGGAACTATTTCATTCTTTTGGTTTTTATCCAAGTTCTCTTGAGGCAAATTATTCTTCTCCAACATCTCTATAGATGGAGTTGAGAAAATACCTGTGGCTGTGCTGTCAGAGCTCTAGACCTTTACTACCAAGACCACTTCATCAGCTCTGTAGATCTGACAGGTCCCAGTTGAAGCTTGCTCTGCCCTCTTATCCACATTAATGTCCCAGGCAGGAAGAGATTAGACAACATGTCAACAAGCTCAGATTCTCCCTGACAGTCACTGGAAATTCTAAACTTCTTGAAACTTAGAATAGAAATGGGGCCAGGGAAATGGTTCAATGGGAAAAGCATTTGCTGTACAAACCTATCAACCTAACTTTGATTCCCAGGACCCACAGTGGAAGGAGAGAATAGACTTCTGAAAGTTGTTTTCTGACCTCTACACACATGGAGTGGCATATGCATACCCACATTTACACAATACACTTCACATACACAACAACAACAATAACAATAACAACAATAATAAATAATAATAAGAAGAAGAAGGATGAAAGGCCATGTCAGACAGATCATAACTGGAGAACATTGGAAGGGAATTACAACAAGTTCTGGGAGGCTGACCAAGTGGCTCCTGTGATAAGCAATACACCCAAAAATCGAGAAAAGTGGATGAATTTGAAAGAGCATTAAGAACCAATTAGCAGAAGTCTTGGGATAGTTTTGGAAGTTGTGTAGACTGAAATAAATGGTATTATAAAGGTTATAAAGGCTTGTCCTTAGACTTTGCTTAAGCAAGCATGTCTAGTGTTGCCTGAAAGTTTCAGGTGGGAACATGGGGAAAGACAGGCTTGGGACAGGCTGAACTCCATGAAGTCTAAGGAGAAATACCCAGATGTCATGACGCACATTGTTATAGACACGCTGTTATTCAAGACCGAGGTTCAGGTGAGATATGTCTATGACAAATGTGGGGTTCATTAGCATTATAATAATTATCATATAGTATTAATTTAGATGAAATAATTTAGATAAAAAGGAGAGGAAATAGTCAGGCAGGCAAGAGACAGCTCAGTGCAGGGATGTGAGGAGAGCAGACATAGGAAGAGTCATCAATAAAGGAGTCCAGAGGTCTTGAATTGGGAACATGAGGGGAAAATCTGCCAAGCAGTGTGCCGAGTGTAGCAAGACTACAGCGCATGCTCAAGGAGCATCTTCTGGAACAATCCACCAGGACCGAATTAGTGACACACATATCCAGCAGTACCAGTGGGGTAGGGAGAGATGAAGTTCAAACAAGTGACATGGGGACAGAAGGAGGACACAGAACACTTTCCACTCTGTCTGCTAAAGATCACACCAAGGACAAATATTAGAGAAGGACTCAGTGCTCAAAGGTCATATTTTGTAAGATGAAAAGTACAGGGATAGATTTAAATACCCAGCATCAAAAGCAGACCACAGGTATAAGACTGGTATCTCCTCTTCCTCTCTAAACAGAGACCCATCTGTCCTTCCCTGTGTGGCTAAAGCCCTCAACAGTCTGTTCAGTCTCCACAGGAAGTGAAAAGAAAATCATGGAGGGCTGTGGGTTGGGCCGTATTTCATTCATTTTCCTTTAGCAGCGTGTGAATATAAGATAATGTTAACAAGCATCACCTCAACAAGAGCAGCAATGTTACCACCACAACTACCACCACAACCACCAGAACCACAGTAACAACCACAACCATCCCCGCAACCACCACCACTGTAAGACAACAAGAACTACAGCAGCCATCACCACCACAACAACCACAATGCTGATATAATTCATATCTCACTGACTCAAGGGAAGTGTTTTTCCCCTGTTCTCACAACTGAAGTGACTCTGCAGTAGAAGCCATGGCCTCGTGTTTCTAATGTGAGGGTCACAGGAAAACAGACCTTTCATGCAAAACTTAACATTCCAAACCACAGACTACTTGCATTTTGCTCTGAAGGAATGTATAATGCAACTTTGAGTTCCGTTTAAGTGATTCTGCAACTAGGGAGTTTTAAAATGGCTTGTGTATTCAAAACACTATCTAGAGGTCATGTTGGAAAGTTCAAGTCATATGTCATCTCCAGAGATAGCTATGGTTAAGAAAGCTAATTAGAAGCTGCCCTCACCTTTAAAAGAAGATAATAAAATGCAAAAGGAAAATTATGATAAATTGCGTGAGTTGGTGGTACATACAAACCGCTGTCCTGTTTTGTTTAGTTCGTCTTTAAAGATCTTTTGCTGAGAATAAGGAGTTTTGAGAAGGATAATTAAAGGCAAGAAGCTTAAGGGTCCTATAAATAAAGGAAGATTAAGAGACTTGAATTATTTATTATCTACAAATAGGGACTGACAGGAGAGGCAGATGCAAATTAATGAACGGTTTGTGAAATCAATCAGCCATTCTTCTCCATTCTGGCTCACAGTGGCAAAAGGGGGACTATGATTGGAGAGAGCTAGCAACAAATGCAAAATTAATGAGGGATTATGCCTCATGCTTTTAGAACGTAAAAGACATTTCTATAGGACATTATTGAGAGATGTAAAGCCGTTCAAAGATGGAAATGTCTCCTGAATTTCTAATTCATTATTTTTTTACTTCCTACAATATCATCTGTAACTTCAGCTTTGGAGGGCTCAGTGGAAACCAGTTTCACAGGACACTACTGAGCCGGATCTGGGCAGAGCCATGCAGAGTTTCACCTTTTCTATTCTTAGGAATAATAAACAGGTCTTAACCCCTCTGTATTCATCTCACCACCCATCCACGAATCACACCATGGGTACTGTACCTGAGCAGTTCATGTAAACTCTGCCTAGCAAAGCATGGCCTGACGTCCTCTGCAGGTGGGAACTGAATGATGGAGACAGCAAGCCCTCCATGACCATTGGTGGAGCCTTGACTCCTCCTTATATAGACTCTAGGTCTAATCCCAAGTCACTGTCCAATTTTTCATCCTGATATATCACTTATCTCCTCTAGGTCTGGGTATATTTAAGTGACTCCCATTTTATCATTAGCTAATCAGCAACAGGAATGGAAAGCAGAGACTTGATTAAACTTGAAACCATCAAATGTGTAAATATTGAACTTTGCATATAGCAGTCTCTTAAAATATATTTGAATAAGTGAATATATTAGTGGATGAATAAACAAATGAATGAATGAATTATGGCTGGCCCCTGGGCATGCTCTGTAGATGCAACTGTGAGTGAAAACAGAGGCAATCCTGCCATCTTGGATTTCATGGCCAGTGGGGAGGAGGAAGAAGGACATTGACTAATGTGTATTTTTCAGGCTTATGAGATGGCACTGTGGACAAAGAACTTGTGAAAACAGTTGCCAGAGTATGCAACTATGATCTCAGCTCTCCTGTGGAGTGACAGGAGGTAGAGACAAGAGAATCCAGAGAAGCTTATAGGCCAGCTAGCCTCACATAGTCAGTGAGGAGCAACAAGAGGCCCTATCTCGAACAAGGTCAACCAGAGGCTGTCCTCTGATCTCCACAGTGATGCCTTGGCATACATGTGTCCATATACATATAAGCACACATGCATACACATCACACATACACAACATACCATAACCATACACACAAACGTACCATACACATTCATGCATATACGTACCATATACACACATACAAACAGCATGCACACACATCATGCACACAGGCATGTACACATACTGTACACACACTTACACATGCACACCATTCACAAACAAGCATACACACAAGCACACCATACACATACATACATATACACACACGCATCATCCACACTTTATATATACACACAAAAAGCAAAAGGAAAAATATCAAATGTTCTCTGAACCATAAAAGCACAGTTTATGCAGAGAGACGATTTCTTCACATGAGTTTTCAGATACACTCAAACGAAAACATACTAAATTCAAGGATTGAGTTCAACAGGCTGAAAAGGCTCAATAGGACTGAGCTGAGCATGGTTCCAGGAGCCCAATGCCTGGAATCCCAGGGCCTTGGCAGTCTCTGGGAGTGGTTGGAGGCACTGGCAAAGCTGGTGTGATGCACACATCTGCCTGACTTGCATCTGCTCCCATTTTTTCTTATGTGTATGAATGCTCAGTCCTGATTGCACCTTCATAAGCAGAGATTTCAATTTCTGACTTTTCATGCCTTAGTTTCCTGCCATGAGCACGGAAGACATTAGGTCAGTATTTTGTTAATACCAATTGATTGACTGGGGATGTTTCATTTTCTATCTTGTGTGTGGTCTATGTGGAACAGGAAACAGGAAGCAATCTGTAATCTGAAAATGCTTCATTTAAAAGTGAATAATGTGCAATGAATAATTCCTGTAATATATAATCCAGATCCTTAGTCTTCATGTGGAAATAAGCTATAGTTAGTGGAAAAGAGAAGCAGAACCAGTGAGATGGCTCAGTGGATAAAGGTGCTTGCTTCTGAACCTGAGGACCTGAGTTCAATCCCCAGAACCCACATGGTAGAAGGGAGAGAAATGACACCCATAAGCTGTCCTATGACCTCCACATGCATACTGGGTATATGCACACAAACTCAGACAATAAAATAAATATAACTTTATTTTATTGCTTTATTTTATTATTATTTATTACTATTTATTATTACTTATTTCTCTTATTTTATTTATTTACTCATTTATTTATTTATTTGATTTTTTGTGACAGGGTCTCACTTTGTAGCCCTGGTCTGGGACTCTCTATGTAGACTAGGCTTGGCCTCAAATTCACAGAAATATGCTTGCCTCTGCCTCCCAAGTACTGGGTTTAACGGTTTCTGCCACCATGCCTGGCTGGCATTTGCAAATTTAACTGACACAATTTGTTCTTGTTCTCTATCTGCCAGTCTGTGTTTGTCTCAGAGATAAGGGCCTCGATCCTAGTAGAGTGACCATAAAACAAGAGAGGCCTTTAAAATAAGGCTGAATGTGTCATTTCCATTCATCAGACTTCATGGAAGGATCCTGAACTTTCTCAACTAGGACCATGCCACACTAGGACCCTGTCCCACTAGGACCATCCATACCCCAGTGGGACCAGGCATTGATTCTCTTCAAAGCTGGATCATTATGATGGGGTCAATCAAAGACAGTCTCCAGTCCTTTTGGGCAGTTGTCTGGGCAAACTTCTTGATAATCCCACTAGGACCATGCAGAACATCAGAGGGGAAGGGACTTCTGCAGGGAAAGTTCACTCTCAGGAAGAAAACCCTGAGCCAGGGGTGGTATGTGACCCTAAGACAACAGAGTCTTCCAGGCTTCTGGAAACTTGTTCATATGAACTTACAGCAGTGGTGACACCACGCAGAAGACCCATGCAAACTCAGTCAGACAAAAACCCAGGGGCTGGAGAGATGGCTCAGTGGTTAGGAACACTGGCTGTTCTTGCAGAAGACCCAGGTTTGAATCCCAGCACCCACATGGTAGCTAACAACTGCCTGTAACTCCAGTTCCAGGGGATCTGACAGCCTCTTCTGCCCTCCACGGGCATTGCACGGCATGGGTACATTTACCTCCATGCAGGCAATACACACATACACATAAAAATAATAAATAAAATATAAAAAAATTAAAAAAACCCAAAACCCAGCATCGAACTGGGAAAATGGGCAGCAGGCTCCAAACTTAGCAGAGGAAGTACTGCAACTGACTGCTGCTGACTGAAAGACAGTTGGTCTTTTTTAAAGGAGTGACTCTAAAGAGGCTGACTAGACTCCAGGGAAGAAACTCACACTGAGGGACATCCGGGTACACAAGCTTGACTGGACAGGCCTTAATGTATATGACAGAATGCGTGAAATCTGGTGGGGGTTGCTATGGAGGGGTGCAGATTGGAGAGGGGCTCTAAATATCATTAAAATGTGTTGTATGAAATGGACAAAATTTTATATTTCAAAAAAAGAAAATAGTGTGCTCCATGTCCTCGAGTATCAAGAAAATAGGAACAAGGTGGACAGTGAGCAAAGGCATGCTCATGGGAATAGTCACAAATTTGCACAGACCTCCAGTAGCAAGTTGGGCCCCATAGATAGTAAGCTCTTAAATTCTGAGTTTTATTTACCATCATTCTGGGTTAGTATTAAGACAAATTCATGCTTTTAACAAGTCTGCTTACTAGAGTAGCATGCCCAAGTTTAAGGGCTAGGTGTGTGGGAACCAGCTGAGCTCGTGATCACAAGCACCCTCATGATAGACACAACGATGCTGGCCTGTGCATTCTGTCCTTTCCTTGCTCTTGGTTTTTGAGTGGCATCTGAGTTTGTCTTAGAAATAAACCACAAACCATATAAACCCCCCAATGAGAGTAGATATTCCAATCTTATTTCTTCTGATATATTTACCCTGGAGAGGGGAGACATGGACATCCTAAACTAAAATTATTAATGGAAAACCTGTGATCATTCGTCTAGTGTTGGAAATGTGCCGTGTTCAGCTTAGGATGTTGCTTTAGGACTCAGACTAAAGGTATCCTGGAAACTCCTGACTCAAACAGGAGTTGAAACTGAGATGACCAGTATGGAGACAGTTTGGACAGTAGAGTTTGGCTAATAAATAGCTTGTCTGGTAGGAACAGTGAGTCAAGTCTCTTCCAACTAGAGTTGAAGATGTTGATTAAAGATGCACATGCAGATGGAGAGCTGAGAATTATTTGGCATTTATGGGCTCAAACACATTTGGAGCAGGGGATGTAGTTCATTTGTTTGTTTTCTATTGCATTTGAATCCAATGAAAATTCTCTGGAGCCAGGAGTCCAAGTTCTTTAGAGACTGTTTCAACAGCAAAGTCCCTTCTCTGGAAGGAATGGGGCGACATTTACATTCTGCAATCCTGAGACCTGGCTGTGCATGCCTGAAGTTTATAACAGCTGAAGCATCAGGAAAACCTGGTTTGAAGTCCACATGAGGTCTTTCATGCATGCACCTGTTCTATGCACACAGGGCTAAACTTCTTCATACATTTTTTACGGAATCAGCATCTGACAAGGCAGACCCCCTGCTGAGTCTTCACAGGCATCTTGTCCTGTTGACTCCTCCTTGTTGGTCTATAAGAGACAGAGAGGAAGGGCACTTGAGCAATGGAGCGCACAACTACCATGCAGTTGAGTGTGGATATGAACAGGATTTGGATGACACACAAGAGTGGGGCTGCAGGTCAATGGAGTGGGTGTAGCTGCCTGATTATGACCAGCTGGTGCTGGGAGTGTCAGGCAAGTCATTGTGAGTGGCTTCATCAGGGGGGCATTGTGAGGCCACATGAGGCACAGGACAGAGTAGATGCTCAGCCACAGGTAAGAAGAGACATCTGATCCACTTGGAAAGTGAATTAGGAACACGCATCAGAGTAACAATATTCAGAGGTTTTTTGGTACCAAAAAATAATTGCTGGAGAGAATAATGACTGAAATCTGTGTCCATTGTTAAGGTGTTTTTCACATTAAAATACTTTGTTATTAAACAAATGTTGAAGGGGCTTGAGAGATGGCTCAGTGGTTAAGAGCACTGGCTGCTCTTGCAGAGGACCTGGGTTCGATTCCCAGCACCAAAATAGTGGCTAACACCCATGTGTAGCTCCAGTTCCAGGGGATCTGAAGCTCTCTTCTGACCTGCACAGGCATTGGACAGCATAAGTGCATACAAGCAGACAGTACACTCATAGACATAAAATACAAATAAAATTTTAAAAATATTGAAAAGGCAGATAAGGTACAGAACATATACACTGATGTCAAAAATATAGATTATGTAGCAAATGTGTTTGTATTTGGTTTGCTTCAACTTTAGTTTAAAGAGAAAAGTTTTATCAATTTCACTAAGCCTGCATGACCAAATAATTGGATGGAAATACAAGAAATGTTTTCTAGTTTGTTCTGGCTTGCTTTCTTTAGCTGTTTTAAATACCATGACCAAAAACAAGTCAGGGAGGAAAGGATTTACTTCAGCTTACACTAAGCCATAGTTCAGAAGCCGTAGAGGACACTGCTGACTAGCATGCTCCCTCTGGCTCATGTTCAGTCAGCTGTGATACACAACCTGTGACCACAGGTTCAGGGGAGGTACTGCCCAGAGAGGGCTGGGCCCTCCCATATCAATCAACAGCCATGGCAATTCCCCAGTAGACATGGCCACAGGCCATTCTGATTTGGGAAACCCCTCAATTGAGACTCCCTCTTCCCAAGTGACTGTTGCGTGCATCAAGTTGACAGTAAAAACAACCCAGGATATAGTCATATGAATTTAAAACCGAAATATTTCTGCAAAGTAGTAACGTAAAAAAGTGATTGATTTTCTGGAGCTTAATTTGAACTCTTAAGGTTTATTTAAATACTTCATTTCTCCAGCTTCCAGTGGAGAACTAAATGAGACAGGCTCTGTGAACCTAATCCTCAGACCTTTATAGATCACAATATGCATAGCTTACCAAAATGCAGTTTCTTTCTACACCATGAGGAAGGATGTGGTCCTGTATCTTGATTACAGTTATGTTGACATCTGGGGCTTTCTAAAGATTTCAGTGCTTTCTTGCAGACTTACGGCTCTGGGGGAGTAGGTTGAAGCTGATTATACTCTTGTCTTTGAAAATCCTCATTGCTCTTTTATTTCATTGTCATTGTACATGCAGAAAAAAGCAACAAGAAGCTCTCTGGAATCCTGTTATAACAATGGATTCCAAGAATATATGTGCTGCGGTAGGCGTGATGGAGCGCACAGATAGCAGTATGTGTGAGTGTGAACGTGTGTGCTTCAGGGTGCTCACAATACCTGTGTTAGTTTGCTCATTTCCTCCTCCACAGACATTTTCTTGGCTTTCATAGTTTATACAAACATTTTTATAATGTGTAATAAACGCTGAAACTAAATTCTCAGGAAAGAAGCTATGCATGTAAGCTTTATGCCTCTGTGAGGCATCTTCTGTGTCTTACTCTTTTGTTTTCAGTGTTTTTATTGTGTTAAAATACAACACAAATTTTATCCTCTTCACCATTATGTGTGCATAGTTCAGGAGTGTTCAGGATAGTCAGATTTCAGAACATTTTCATCTTGCACATCTGATAAAACACAAATTCGCTTTTCCCTTGGTCCTTGGAAACCACAAGTCTACTTTCTCTGAGTTTGACTGACTTGAAGAAGGAGAATCCTACCGTACCTTTAGTGGCAGGTTTGTTTTCCTTATATTGTGTTTCCTGGGCTCATGTTGTTGTAGCCTGTGATGGATTGCATTCCTTCTCAGGGTGGAAAACACTCCATCCCCCATCAAATGTGTGGTCTACGTTTAGTTTATCATCTGGGGATGTTTGCGCTGTTTCCATCTCTGTGCTGTCACGGCCAGTGCTCCTATGAAGATGATATGCAAACTTCTCTTTGCGATCCTGCCTTCAGTGTTTTAGATATTCACCCAGAAGTAGTCCGGTTGCTCCATTCCTACTCTCTCAAGGAACGTCCGCAATGCTCTGCGTAAGGACGGCACCACTGTGCGGCTGCACGGATACTGGCTCAGTGTCTCCGTAGCCTCATTAACATTTTCTATATCCTGTCTCTTTGCCAGGAGCCATTCTTGTGGCCATATTGTTCTATCTGATAATGGTTGTGAGTCGCCTTAGTGACTACTGATAGGAGAACTATTCTATAATCTTGTGGATAACCTCTACACAAGTTTGAACACATACTTATCTACTTATTGGCACATTTTTCATCAGGTTATTTGATTTTTTGGTATTGAATAGTAACAGTTCTTTATATATTCTGGATGTGAGCCTCCTCCTGATTGGACATGGTTTGCAGATATTTTCTTTGGTTTTGCAGGTTGCTTTTTCTTTTTTCCAAATATTTAATTAGCATTGCTTTATTTTTTTTAATTTGTTTTTATTGACTTTGTGTATTTATACAGAATATCTCAAAGAATCTTAATCATCTTTATACCCCCGTCCCCACCGGCATGCTCCCACAGCCTCCCCCCACCCCCCGACTGGAACCCATACACTCTGTCATCCATATTAAGGTCCAGTGTGTCAAGTCGGTATCCCCAGACATTCTCCTGTGCAAATCTATCCACTGAGGCTTAGTCAGCTTATCTAGAGTCTCTTGTTTTAGGAAGACCAGCTCTTCCTCACCCATCAGTAAGCTCATTGCATCCCCTGATACTCATAAACATAACTGTGAGGTCTTACTGTCCATTTCTGCTGATGTTGCTTGTGATTTCGGTGTCTTGTCTAATGTCATGAAGTTTTCCCTTATGTTTTCTTCATTGCCTTATAGTTGTTGTATATTGGACATTCTTTTAACATGTGTGTTATTGTTTCTAGTGCTTTATTGTTTTCTTTTAGAAATAGTCATTTTTTAAGACTGACATCACTCGTATGTTCCATCTATATAAATTTTGCATATCCTCAGATCGAGCATATATAACGACATATACATTTAGCATCTATGCCAGGTGTGGTGACTCAGCCTATGATCCCAGCACTCAGGTTACAGTGGGAAGATTTCTATAACTTCAAGGTCAGATTGGGCTATATAGTGAGCTCTTAGAATAACCTGGGAGAGAGAGAGAGAGAGGGAGGGAGGGAGAGAGAGAGAGAGAGAGTCAAATATGCATCTATGAAAAAATTAGTCCCTTACTATAAATTATGACTATTATTGAAGAGGATGTGTGTATATTAATTAGTTGTCATGACAATGCTTATCAGAGAAAATCTAAAAGAGAATGAGAGAAAAGTGGCACTGAACAGGAAAGAACAAAAAGGCGATGTAGTGCTGGTAATTAAAGGCCAGAGTCATCCACACCCCCCCTTGCTTTAAAGCACCTTATAGAGGCATGTCTCATTGAGTATGTCAGATTGTCTATGTGACCCTATGTAGGGCTCTCAATGACTGACTATTCAGTGGCTATGGTTTACTGAGGTCTGGAAGGATCTTTTATTTTCTGGACCAGCCAAGGGGCAGGGCACAGGTGGGAGCCTCAAGCAACACAGTGATGTGGGCAGAGCACCAACAGCTTTCTGCTCCCCATGTGTACAAACACCTGTGGTCCTGGACAGAAGCCTCCCCTAAACAGCAAAGATGAACTGCTGTCATTGAAACAAAACTCATCCTCAGAATTTCACATAAATACATATTCCTACAAATTATAGAGCAGCGATGTTCATTTCATGAGGAAACTTGAAATCTATTTACTTCAGGCTCAGGGATCATTTTCTTTTGGAAAATTGGACAAAAACTTTTCACTTCCAATTGTGTCAATAATACATTGAAACTGTTGCTAGACTTCCTCCCTTTCAAGGTGATCTGAGGTTCATTCATGAAGGGGAAACGAAATACTCCAAAATCTGGTTCAAATTTAAGAAAAGTATCAGTCACAGAAAGCAGTAGGGTCATGATTCTGTGTTGGCCTTGATACCAGGGTATGGCTCAGTAGAGATAGTCAACCAACCCAGTGTTCCATGGCGGAGCCCTCCAGGGAGTGCAGCTGACAGACCTTACATGACAAAGCCATCTTGAAAGGTCTTGATGTCATGTAATGTAGTAACTCAAGATAACTACTGAACTATTTACTGAATGGCTGGAGTGTTGTCAATTCCCATTCCAAGTTCTCTACATCCTGGTCCTGGTAAGCATGAGCCAGCATTACCATTTTTAATTTTTATTCTTTATGTGTGTCTACATGTCTCTGTCTCTGTCTCTGTCTCTGTCTCTGTCTCTCTCTCTCTCTCTCTCTCTCTCTCTCTCTCTCTCTCTCTCTCTCTCTCTGTGTGTGTGTATGTTGGTCAGATGTCAATGTTAAGTGTAGTTGCTTTCCATCTTATATTTGGAGACAGAGTCTCTCACTAAACCTAGGGCTCATAGACTCAGCTAGCAAGCCCAGGGGTCTGCCTTCCTTGGCCTCCCAAACACTTGGATTATGGTCTGCCACACATACCCTTTTACATGGGTGCTGGGGATTCAAATGCAGGGTTTCATGTTTGTGTAGAAGGAACTATACCAACTGAACCATCTCCCTAGCCTAACTTTTGCTCTCTTTATAGACATGTGCTATATGCCATCCAGGCTTTGATTTCCATGGGTGGACATCTCATGGTTATTTGTCATCCTGATGAATCTGTGGCTTGTTTCTTCATATGTTTTTATATTTTCTAGTTGGATTGCTTAGTTCTTTTTGCTTTTATGAGTTTTTTTATTAAAATAGTGCAGATTTTAATTAGATACAAGTTTTTTTCCTAGGTGTTAACTCTTGTCTTTATACTCTTGATGGTGTCTATTATATAGCAAGAAGTTCTAAACTTGATGAAGTCCAGCTTATCATGTTTTTCTTTCACTCATATGGCTTGGTGTGAGCTCTGAAACTGAGCTTTTTTTGTGTTACCTTCAAGAAGTGTTACTGTTTTATGGGGACATTGAAGTCTGTGCTGTATTTTGCAAGGGTTGTTATTAAGGTGTTTGATTTCAGTTAGCATTTTTCTGTTACATTTTTTTCTCTTACTGGTGTCTCCTGCTTGAATGGTATCATGCCTTGATGAGTTGGTTTTATTCTTGTTACACTTAAATGTTTTACTGCACATTGCATTGTATTAGCTCTATATCTGTAACTGGAGTTTACAAACTTTGTTGGGAAGATGCATCTTGCTTTACTAATTATTTCCGATTTGCTTTCCATTGGTGAGGACATGTATTCACTTCTTCAACCAAGGACTTGCTCGTATTTCTTTTACCATTTCCAGTATGTTAGGGTCCTTAGATTTGGAATGTAGGTTATCCAATTACTAAATGCTACTGAAATCATTTGTCGTTTTTCATTATTTTATTTGTTTCCTGTTTTTTTTACCTTTTTCTTGGTGAATATGCTTTAAACTTATATACTGGTTGATTGCTATGCTAGGCACCTTATTTTCATTTTTCCTGTCACTTTTAAGTTATATTTTCCTATATATTATCATTTTTCAATACTATGTTTATCTTAATGCTTTCCAGACTTCATTTCTATTTTGGTGTTCTCTAATTTTATTATTTTTCTTTTTTGTTTAGCCTTCCTTTATTTTTCTTTTTCAAATTTATAAGTTACACAATTTTCTCATTGATTTTTTTGGTAACTGCATTTTTTCTCACATACTTTTCAAGCTATAAATATATTCCCATTATCTGTTCTCCTTTCACACACAAATTTTGCTTTGTTTTCTTTTTATTGAATTTTTGAGAATTTCATACAATATGTTTTGATTATCTTTAGCTCCCACATCTGCACCTCCTTACTACCCCACATTGCATTTAATTATATATGTGTATATGTACATATATATGTTTATAAATATTAGTAAATTTGTGTCCCCAAATGCCCTTCAATGTAGGTCCATCCACTGGAACCCAGTTAATCTATCCAGCATCACATCCTTAAAGAAAACCTAGTCTCCCTCTCCCAGCAGCCAGCAGCTGCCAGTAGTTCCTCAGCCTCAGCTAGGGTTAGGGTTTCTCCTCATTTCTCCACTTCTCTGCTGGATTTTTGTCTGGCTTGAGCTTACATGGATTTTGTGCATGCTGTCACCATTGCTGTGAATTCGTATGAGTAACTGCCCATTTGTCTCGAAAACCCCGTTTCCTTGTGATTATCTGCCATCTCTGGCTCTTACAATCTTTCCACCCCCTCTTCTGCAATGGTCCCTGACCCTTGGGAGACAGGGGTTTGATATAGGTGTCCTAGTCAGGAAAAAGCACTCTACAATCTCAACATTGGTCAGTTGTCACATACAAATTTTAGTCTATATCCTTTGGTTAATGGATAGCTAAAATTTAATTTTTCTTTGATGTTTTCTTCTTTGATGTCACAGTTTTGGACTGAAAATGACCGTGTTGGAAAAACACATGGTAATAGCAGGGAAGCTCTAGAAACCAGATCCTGTACTCACCTCATCAGAGTTGGTTATCACATACCACTGTGTAGACAGGAATGCAGCTTGCCATTTGGGAAATCGAATTAATGTTCCCCTTGACAGCATTTAACATTATGGGAACACTAAAATCCCAACAGCACCTGATATTACTACTTAGCTGACGTTAATTGTTTGAGACAATTAGACTTTTAAAACTTGGTGATTAACTGCCACAGACATTTGCTTCTTTCTCAGTTAAATTAAGGTAAGGACTAATTGGTGTGAAGGAAAACTCACCATGCAATGACAAAGGGCTCCATCGACAGTGGCCAGTGATGACAGGTGGCTTCCAGGAGTGCCATGCTTAGAAGCATTGACCTGGAAGACAGGGAAACACCATGATATAAAATGTGAGGGTGGTACCAGTCAGGTCTGGGAATCTTATAAATGATGTCTACACATCAAATAAGAAAAGCTGATTTTGTGGTGGACTGGTCTTTCTTTGACACAGCAATAAACACATGTTCTTTCTGCATATATTTTTGTAACATCCATTCACCTGTGTGCTGCAGTGTAAATGAGGCCTCCGGTGACATCAGAGTCTTGTCAATCTGTGTGAGGTTCCACTCAGAGTAGAGAGCCAGCAGAGATGAAAGCAGTACACATTAGGAAGAGCCTGACCCAGCTGCTGGCCAGGTGAGCAGGGAGGTCTCTGTCATGTGGCAGTTAGAAAGACCTGCCTGTACCCGGGATGAGGGTGCAGTGAGGTGTGCAGTGATGGGGTGCAGACTGTCTCGTCTTCACCCACCTGCCTGCTCACCCATGCATAGCATCTCCTGAATTCTTACTTCCTGCCCTGCTTACAAAGTTCCACTCATTTTGAGTAGGCTGCATCAAACTTCTGTTTATTCATTGTTATTTTTTGTGTGTTGTCTTAAAGCTTCACAGAGTCATGTGAAGTAGTTGATTCACCTGTAATTACACAAGAAATCAAGACCTCAAGCATTTTTTGATCACAGTCAACTTACAGACCATTCAAAGTCAAAGCGTATATTACTCAATAAGAAAATATATTAAGACCCCCCAAAATTAGAACAAGTATACTGACACGTATGGACAAAAATGTCACAATGAAGCCCATTTAATGGTGTACTGAATTTTTAAAAATTTGCAAAAAGAAAATATACTAAAACTAATACATCATATATATGTGAATTTGAAGTTTTAACAAGTGTGGCCTGTGAGAAAGCTGGGAATTAATCTGAGTGCCATGCTTGCTGCCCTCTTTGGCAGCCCGTGAAGGATTACTCCATGCATCAAGAGCTGTCACTGCAGAGTCCTTAGAAGTTAATTGACAGTTTCACCAGGAGACCCTTCCTCAAGCTCCCGCCATGTGTATTAGATTATCCTTCCTGTCAGCAGCATGCTTCTCAGCACAGGACCCTCTGAGATGCTGCTGTTCTCCTGTAGCTTTTCCAGAGGCATGACAATCCCATAGGCAGCTAACAAGAAGTCAGGACAGTCACACAGTCAATGTCAGGACCTCGAATCAGTGAATCCAAACTAGTGCAGTTGTCTAACCCGACCGGAAAGCAGAAGACACCTCCTGCTCAGTATTAGTGAGCGCTCTCAGACTCTGTTTGCAACCACGATCGTGGCTTTCATCAAACCAACACCCTGTGGAGCAGTTTGTCATGATGTCAGAATGGTTGTTGCCTGTTTATGTTGAGGTTATTAGAAAGGGAAGCTAGTTGATAGTTTCAACATCACTTTCATACATACTTAAGAAAAGTCATATGAACTCATAACTGTAAAGTGTTTGCATTTTGTCAAATGGAAATAAGTGACAGAATCAATTTTCTTTTTTTTAAATTTATTGATTTGTGCATGTGTGTGTGTATTTCATACAGAACATCCCAAACAATCTTACTCATCTTTAAATCTGCATCCCAAATGGCACCCTCCCATACCCCCTCCCCCACTAGAGCCCATATACTCTGTCATCCCCGTTACCGTCCACTGTGTTATCAGTGCCTCCATCCGTTCCCCAGTGCTAGCCCATGCGCTGAGTCTAGTCAGCCTGTCTAGAGCATAGAACTGGGAAAATGAACAGCAGACTCAATCTTATCTAAAGGAATGTTGGCAACTGATTGCTGCTAGATGAGGAACAGCTGATCTTCCTAAGACAGAACCAACTTTCCCTTCATCACTCTCTGTTGCTTGCTCATCCTTCCCATGGATACAATGGCACTTGACACACCCAACTTAGGGAATCTCATGCTTTGCCTTATTTGTTTGTGTGCCTATATGGAGTCCTTTTGACTCTGGTAAGCAAATATCTCATGAATCTTAGAAAAGCCCCAACTTCTCCCAACTCCATTTTTTAAACTTGTTAAACAGAGATCAGCATCTTGGTGCATCTGGAGTTTTTATGAGAATAATGATTTGCAAAGTATCAATAAAATCAGAAACACAGCATTTTTATGACTTGTCTTCCAAAGGCAATATCAGAGTCCTACAATGAAGTCGACTCCTCAGACATGATTTTCTTTTCAGATTTTACATGCAATCAGCCATATTTTGTATATGTGTAGTTTTAATCTTGGGTGGGACTCCAAACACACGTATGTTAAGAAAAGAGCACAGTGACCCAGGCCTGCAACCCAAGCTCTCTAGAGACTGAGGCAGGTGGATCATGGGTTTGAGGCCACCTTGGGGCACCTTGTACAGTTCTGGACTAAATTCTGTATTTAAAAAATGAGTTAAAATTGTAGAGGATTTCAGGCAAGATAAATGGCTTAGCAGGTCACCAAGCTTGATAACCCTGATCTGATCCCCAGAACCCACACAGAAAGAGAGAAATGACTCACGCAAATTGTCCTCTAACTCCTTAATACATGCTATAGCAATGAACGCCACCCATTTAATAACGTAGAAAAAGGGATTTCTTTAATTAAAAACAATAACCGTAGATACTTACCTGAATCTATGTCTGTGAGCCAGATTCCACAATTCATAGTTATTAAACATTAACCAGCAATCATAAGGTTTCAGCTTTGTGGTAAATGTTTGTACAAAGATATTACTGATGCTTAAGGTGGTGTCATAGGATGTAACATCTCTCTATACATATATATATAATCTTTTGCAATTTCATGCAAAAGTTCTTAATCAAATTTAGACACCCTCCCACACCATCCATGCCTCAGGAATCCCCTCACTGAACCTCATGTATCCTGCCATACATGTTAAGTCCTGTTCATCCAGGAATTTGTACCCAAATGTCCTTCAGTGTAAATGTCCATCTAGTGATAGGTCATACTCTCCCTCAGCAGCAATCAGTCTCGAATAGTTCTCAGTCTTGGGCCAGCCCACCACTTATTTCTCTCCTCCCCGCCAGCCCTTGTTTAATTGAGCTGACATGGGTCCTGTGCTAGACTCCACTGTTGCCACAAGCTCACATGTGCAAGCTTCCAGTGGCCTGGAAGTCTCTTTTAAAAAGGTGACTACTTTAAAATTCAGTTGGTTTGTCACTATTTCAATAAAACAAAGATGGTGACAGTCACAATTCTTTCATGAGTTTGAAATGAGAAAGGACAAATTTCCATGCTATCTCATCTTTATATTCAACCATAGTTAGGTATCTTAGAAACAAATACCATTCATTACAAGGAAAAGAATTCATGGAGAGATTGGTGGGAACAACAAGAACAAAAAGAACTTAGTAGGAACATAGGGAGGGACAATCAATGTTACACTTCTTTTGCAAAGGTGCTTGGGAAACCAGTTACTGTAGAAACTTCCTAAAATATATACATACACACATAAAAAGAGTTTAAATGGAGTTACCTATGAAAGATGATGGCAGCCCTGCTAGAAATCACAGGCTAACACATAAAAATCTCAGTGCTAGGAATGGGTTACCTCTTTTGGAGTTGTTGACCATTGAGGTACCATAGACCCACAAAGGTTACAGGCTACTACAACATTCTTGGCTACCCTCCAGAACGTAGGGTAGGATGCTATTGCTGAAGACACCACATACTTAAGACTTAGTTCATGGAGAAATCACCTGGTACTGACCCTACTGGCTAGCTTTCATCATGCTGGAAGGTGCTATGCATGTTACTATAAGAAAAAAATAATCATCAGCCTTGCCCAAGTGTGAATCCTGCAAGCTACAGTAACTGTCCTGGTAAGATATGCCCACTGGTGCAATAGTAACTGTCCTGTTAAGATATGCCCACTGCTGTGATAGTGTCAAAAATGTCATGGGGGTAACCAACTACATTCTTCTTGGATTTAAGGTCCACTCCTTAGGATGAAACCCATACCTTTTATGGGGGCCACAAACATGTGGCTAGGCAGATCAGAAGCCAGTAGGGGAGAACCTACTGTGAGCTAGCTGTTGGGAGAGGAAGAATCAGGTTTCTCTAAGTGTCAGGTGGCTGGTTGGTTAACCAAACTCCTGTGGATGGCCACATATCCAAGAGTATATAGACAGCACAAACTGGACTCAGTGGGATTTTTTGCATTTTGTTTTTGGTTTTTTAAAAAGATGACACAACTGTGAGTGGGTAGGAGTCCTGTGGATTTGGGAGAAGTTGGGAAGGGGTGAATATGATCAACATACACTGCATGAAATTCTCGAGGACTCGTGAATATGATCAACATACACTGCATGAAATTCTCGAGGACTCTTAGCAACATACTCTGTTCCAAAGGCCAAAAATGTAGAAAGTATTTGAGAGCTTGTATCTAATCCTTAAAAGATTTTAGGGTTACCTCTTCAGAGGGAGGAATGTTAGAGTAGCCAAAAACCCCATAAAATAAATAAATAAATCAAAGAAGAATAAAGAGTACATGAAGTTATCAGAAAAAAGCAATGGGGAGGAGTTGGAGGGGAGGGAGTGGGCATGGATTTGATCAAAACACCTTAGACGCATGTATGAAATTCTCAATAAATTATTTATTTAAATAAAAAAAAAGAAATTTGCCAGGCACGGTGGTGCACGTCTGTAGTCCCAGAACTTAGGAGGCAGAGGCAGGCGGATCTCTGTGAGTTCAAGGCCAGCCTAGTCTACACAGTGAGTTCCAAGCCAGGGAGACCCTGCTTCAAAAAGACCAAAAAAAAAAAGAAAAAAGAAAAGAAATTCTCGAGGAACTTTAAAACATATTAAGAAAAAGCCAAGTATGGTGGCTCATGCCTTTAATTCTGGTACTCCAGAGGCAGAGGCTGGTGGTTCTGATCTAAAATTGTTGGGAAATGACTACTGATAGGACAAATGATGGTGGACAGCACATGGTGTACATTCCATTCTGCTGTTTTAGCTGGAGCATTGCACAATAGAATACCAATTTTATGAGAATGTTTGGAAAGAACTGAAAAGCAGACACTGTCATATCGATGCACCTGGTGTTTATGAGAGTGAAAACATTTAAAACAGCAAGAGAAGCAGAAAAAAGAAACCATGTCAGATTTTAGCCAAAATTTTAATAGGCAGTTTAGTTCTTAGTATTCAGCTAAACATACATAATTTAGTAAGTTAAGCATTTGAGCCATTTGCAAAAGTTTATAGAAATGGTTAATAATGAGTTGAATCATAATCGTGTTGAGCAAAAGTTCATGCTTAAATCTAATTCTATTATGAATTCTTCTGTCATGAAATCTCAGGTGATGCTTCATCTGTAAAAAGGGTGATGCTGGATTTGTGTATTGAGTGAAAGAAGATGGAGCGGGTTGCCCCTGAACCGGCAGTGTGCAGGACAGAATCATGTATGCGATGAACGCTCTAGAATCAAGGGTGGCAATCAGTGTCATAGAATCAAGACATGGCAATAGACTGTACAGAATGAGGCATGGAATAGAATCAGATATGGCAGTGGGGTAGTGGAATCAGATGTGGCAATGCGCATTACAGAGTCAGGTACATCAGTGCACAATACAGAATCAGGTAGGGCAACGGGCAATATTGAGGCATGTAGGACAACACATTATAGCATCTGGTAAGTGCATAATGAGCTAGTGAGAGGTAAGAACCGAGCCATTGACTTGCCACTTCCTCATTTCAGGTTGCTTCCAGCTATGTAATGTTTTTCGGTCCCATGAGATGGAAATTGACCAGTGCTTGCTGGAGTCCCTTCCCCTGGGCCAGAGGCAGCGTCTGGTGAAGCGCATGCGCTGTGAGCAAATCAAAGCATACTATGAGCGTGAGAAGGCGTTTCAGAAGCAGGAAGGGCTCCTGAAGAGACTCAAGCCTGGACAGAGCCGGAAGGTCCGTTTCAGCCTGGCTGATATGATTCAGGATGCTGTCATCCACCACAACGACAAAGAGGGTATGTCTCCCTACCTGTTCTCCTCATCTATTCTCCCTTGTTTCCTGGGGGAGCTTAGGATGCTCTAAAATTGGAGACAGTATTCTTTAAACTGTCTGAACTATTGGATGAAAAATGCTCCTTCCAAAACAATATGGAGTCATGAGTCTCTTAGCCAATATGTAAAAAAGAAAAAGTGGTGAAATTTTTGTATTTTGCTTGTAAAGAGAATTATAAGTGCAAGTGATTTTTTTTTTTGAAAATTGCTCACTTGAATTGTAGTGAAACTTGCCATCCATGAAACTGTTTCATTCAGTCATGATTCTGACGTCTCCGTTCATTGGTAGCTCACATCCAGATAGATACAGTAGCAAAGTCAGTTACCTCTTAATTCTCATGATATAAGAATAGATTCATGTAAAAATAATTGTCTATATTGGTATTGTGAATGCCTCCCCTGTGTTCTTGTAGTACTTGTGGTCTCAGGTCTTACATGTGGGTCTTTGATCTATTTTGAACTGATTTTTATAAAGGGCTGATTTTGTATCACAGTCAGTTTTCAATGTTCTGCACGTTGATTCCCCGTTTTCTAGCACCATGTATGAAAACTCTGCCCTTATTCCAGTGTGTGTGTGTGTGTGTGTGTGTGTGTGTGTGTGTGTGTGTGTCAGTTGGCTGTAAAATTTGATTTTACTTTGGGGATCTCCATTCTATTGATCTATGGGTCTATTTTTAAATTTTTAAAAATTATTTTTTATTTTATGTGTAGGAGTGTATTGCCTGAATGTATGTATGTGCACCATTGTTGTGAAATGACTGCAGAGATCAGAAGAGGGTGTCAGATTCCCTTGAAACTGTAGTTATAGGAGGTTTTAGCTGCCATGTGGGTATGCGGAATCAAAACCAGGTCCTCTGCAAGAGAAGTCAGTGTTCTTAATCATGAATCCTGCCACCCCAAATTCAAAGGACAATCAAGGAGGTGAAGGCAGGCAACATGTGTTAAGGCTGGAGTCCCTGCAGGTAGTGTCAGAGAGAGACAGGCATGAAACTGTGAAGGTAATGCATAATCTGCATTGAAAAGGCCGGATGCCAGAGATGCCAGAAATGTCAAACACCCGCTGAGGAATGCAGATGGCTAAGAGCAGAGCCAGTCCAAGTCAGAGGTCTTGTGGACTGCAGCTGGCAAGAGGTGTGGGATTGCCCAAGGCCATTAGAGCTCACTTTATAGCCAAGTGTGCCCTGATTGCTAGACAGGTGCTGCAGAATTCAATGTTTGGTCTTCTGAGTTCCTACCTTGTGGTCCCCTTGCTTTCTGTTCCTCTGTTGTTCCCTTGTAGAATGGGAATATTTGTTCTGTGTCACTCTATCTTAGGAATATGCAACTTGTTTTTGATTATTCAAAGGCTCACCACTGCATTGATTCTTGGGGGAGACTTCGTACTTGAACTTTTGAAAGAGTTTGGAACTGTTAAGACTTTGGAGCATCTTGGAGATAGATTAAATGTGTTTTCATTATGAGATGCCCATGAGCTTTGTGGGTTACAGGCGGAATGCTAGAGTTTGAATCTGCATTGTTCCAACACAGGCTCACTTGTTGAATGAATACATGGTCCCCTTCACTTCTGGACTCTGATGTTTCCTATCCACTGTGAGGTAAAGTAACTTTTCCACAGTATACTCCCACAGCCAAGATATTCTGCCAAAATGCCTAGGACCAACCATGAGATAAAGTCATTGAAGCAATGAACTGTAATAAATCTTTCCTCATTTTATGTTGTTTATGTCAGGGATTTTTTTTACAGTGAGAATGATGTAACTGAAAAAAGTGTAAATGAAGAATTCTTTTTAAATTTTGGGTTATTTATTTTTATTTTATGTATGTGGGTATTTTGACTGTATGTCAGTGCCCTTGTGCATGTAGTGCCTGTGGAAGTCAGGAGAGGGTGTCAGATGCCCTGGAGTTATAGATGGTTGTTAGCTGCCATGTGGGTGCTGGGAACCAAATCTTGGTTCTCTTCAAGCGCAGCCAGTACTCTTAATGGCAAAGCCATCTCTCCAGCCCCTAAGTGAAGACATCTTCAATATGAAAATATAAAAGTGTTAATATTTTTGAAACTAGTGGTTCATTTGAACAGGCATTCTTCAGAATGTTCTAATCACAATTTGACATGGAAAGAGTTCTGAAACCAGCTTTTCTATGTAGCTCATTTAGTAGCAGAACTTTCCCTGACCTATTTTTATTTTTTCACTTGTTCAATCTGGAAACTTCATAAATTTAGTAACATATGTGTTTCCAAGGTTTTCAAATACGGGTTGTGAATCTGTATGTAAGAAAACTGTCAGCACATTCTATGCAATCATAGCTATAAGAAGACTCAAGCAGTTCTTTTCGCCATTTTGTGTGGGCATGCTAGGCAAGCAGTAATTCTCTGAGACCTTCCAGTGAATCTCGGGTATGTACATGTGACAATGGCAGAAGATATGGGAGCTGGAGGGGTCCCTAAGAGATCCTTTATTCTAATCCTGTTTGCAAGTGAAAAGGCAAGTGCTGGAGACCACACCAGGTTCTTTGGGAGGAAGTGGAGGTTTGTCCTCTTCCCATATTGCTGTTCTCACTCCCAACTGTACACTTAGCTGCCCCTCCTCTGTGAGGGTAGAAGGACACTGAAGTCAGAATTCCTTACCATTTCATCCTTCCTGCCTTGTGCTGCTTCCCAGCAGAGAATGGAGTAGAGGCTCCATCCGCCACCCTCTTCACCTTCTTCACCCTTTTCACCCTCAACAACTGCCACGGCAAACATACATAGAATCGAGATCTTTACACTTTATTCCTATATTGCTGTAAAAGTAATGAAGCACAAAAAGTATGTGTAAAGTTACAATGTTCCTTAGTTGAGACACTCATACATATAACAAAATGATGTCTTAAGGTCAAAAAGAAAGTAAGCAATGGGGGCTGGAGAAATGGCTCAGTGGTTAAGAGCACTGGCTGTTCTTGCAGAGGACTTGAGTTCAAATCCCAGCACACACATGGCAGCTAACAAACCAACCTTCTGTACTCCAGTTCCAGGGGCTCTGATACCCTCTTCTGGCCTTCATGAGCATAGCAGGACATGAATGCACATACACACATGCAGGCATAACACTCATAGACATAAAATAAAAATAAATAAAATTAAAAAGAAAATAAGCAATGAAGTAAGAAACCCAAGACTAGAGGTTAGCTGTTTTACATATTATTTCCCTAAAACATGATATAATAATACCTTTTGAAATCTTTCATGCCTCACAGTCTGAATCAATCTCATTTCACGCAGTTGTTTTAGGCTTAGAAACTATGTCATTGGGCTGGTAATTATAAGGCAGAAGTAAAGATGAATTTTCCCTTGAAAACTCCAATCTAAGTATAAAAAGAAGGTAAAACCCAAAATATAATAGAAGATGGTGAGTGGTTGGACAAAGCTGCTGGAGAATGAACCTCTGGACAGATTCCCAACTTGACCTTTGCTTAGACAGTGACCCTTGGAGGGAAGGACAGGAGGGCAAGCTGCAGTGGGCAGCTGCAGCGTAGAGCAGCCACAGATGCCCAGGGAATGCCCAGATTGCAAATCTGCCTGAACTGCAGACAAGTTAGCGGTGCTTTGTGTCTGAATGTATACTCAAAAATCCTCTTTGTGTCTTTTCCCTCTGCATCTGTGTATTTCCAGAATACTTTAGGGACTGATGTTGAAGCAGAAAACAGTGTGAGCTATTTATGTTCCTAGGAAGGACATTTATATGTCATAAATGACTTTTTAGTGAAAATGATCAGGGATATTTAGCCATAGGATGGATGGTAGGTTCAATAAGAATTAGAAACTCATGTACCTACTAAGTCCCTACTGATGTAGTGTTTCCAGAGCTCTCTCTGGGTCTTTTGTGCTATCAGGCACATATAACATTTCTTTATGTGCATTTATTATTATCGTAGTGGGGGGAGTAACTTACAAAGGAATGAGCACCCGGTGCCTAGCCCCACTCAGAGCCTGCCATATACGATGGCTCCCGCCACATGCCCATAGTCACCACTAGCTTTCACCCACACCTCAGGGGCCAGCGGTCTCGCCCCAGGTCCATAAGTGCCAGGGCATTCTGTCCTTGAGTACACCCTGCTGCTGCATGTTCCCCACACCCATCCTCCCGCGTTACTCATGGCTCACAGCTTCTGTCCCAAGATGGCTCCCAGCAGCCCCTCAGTAGTCTATCCTCAGTGGCAGGCCCCACCACTTGGAGGAATTAGTCACCTGGGAGACATGTGTTTCAATGTAAGAAGGCTGAGCTGGGGTCTTTGCACTGAAAGTCAGAACAAAAGAACAAACCCAAGATTCATATTCCATAGGAAAAAGTACATTTGTGCATCAAATGTGCATAGAATAGTACTCAGACTATTCTATGAAAGAGAGCTGTGAATGAATCAGACAAACCTTCTACCTCTCTGAGGGCCCACCCTGTGGTGTGGGTGGCAACAACAGGGTAAAGTGAAATCCATACTCTGTTAGATAAGGAAGCCTGCTGAGGAAAGCCTCCTGGAGGGGCTGGCAGATAACCATGCAGAAACCCTAATGAGTGTTCTGAGAGGAAGAACATTTCCGCATGCTGGCGAACAGCAAGACCACAGTGCAGCTGGGGCAGAGTGAACATAGGTGCAGCAGGAGAGGAGACAGGCCGTGGGGAGTCTGCGAGGAGCATGCAGAGGACTCGACTGTTGTGACTAGGGATCCCTGATGCCAGTGGAGGATTTTTACCGATGCCACTTACAACTTAACAGACCAGTCACTGTTGTCTTCTGAAAGCAGAAGGACTCAGACACTGGAATCAGGGAAGCTAGTGAGGCGACTCTCAGGGTGAGCTAGGCAAAGGAGGATGGTGGCTTGGACCACAGTGGAGCATGGGTGGAGTATGGTGAGAATAATCAGGTTTGGATACGTGTTCATGAGCTAGAGAACTAACAGGAAATTTTGAGTGGCTCTGTACAGCTGTATTAATTTTATCTTGCTGTTCAAATAGACAGATGAGAAGGTGTAAATGGATCATCTCACATTTCTGCAGGCCAGAAGTCATGTCTGAGGCTACTGGGATGAATGAAATCGGGATGTTGTTGGAATGACTCTCAACAAGTCAATCCATCTTCATTCTTTGGGTCAGAGCTTCCTCCTCTGTCTTCAAGGCCGGCCACGGTGGATCCAGTCTCCCTCTCACACCACGTTTTGCCTTTTCTTTTAAACATAATTTCTTCTCTTTAATCATTTGTTGTCTGCCTCTTCAACTGTTAGAATGCTATGTGATTACAATAGTTTCACCTGGATCATCCACATAGCCTTACTCTTTTGAAGACAGTTCAAAAATGACTACAATTTTCTTTTCCCGGAGAGTTTACCGTATTCACAGATATAGCACAATAGGAAAAATTTGGTAGTCAAAAATCCTACCTACAACAAAGAAAGGATAATATAATATTAAGAGTTTTTCTTCAATAATGAAAAGAATTGATGCCATTAATAAGTTAGGGATTCCTCTAGGCATTCAATATATGACAAGCTGTCTTGATGGCTTGAGACAGAAGTTTGAAACTCATGAGACAATACAGTAGCATTGAAATGCCAAGAGTAGATATAATTACCTAGAAATGAGTTTAGATCATTGTGTAAGAAATTCATAGATGGAGACCTAAGGAATTCAGCATTAGTTATTCACAGAGATGTGGTGGAATCACAAGGTGAGGCCAGGTCTAAGGAGGGGCATGGGGAAGGTACGTTAATGGAAGTTAAGTTTTAAGAAACCTTGAAGGAAGAACATTTCATTAACTGTGTCGACTATTGCTGCTTAGGGCATGGGGAAGATGGGATTTGGTCATTGGGTTCTAATCATCAAACGCAAAGAGTTCTTTAAGGGTTTTCTGCATGAATGAGAGAGAGAGAGCAATGGTCAAACAGAAGAGAAATGAAGAGGGATTGCCAGTGCAGATGTCAACCAAATATAGTTCATTTGAAAGGGAAGAATCTACGACCCTGGAATAAAGGAGGACAGTTAACAGAGCATGCCTCACAGCATCAGAGCACTGTGTGTCTGGTTTCCATATGAAGAGTGTGGCTTAGCTGGATGACATGGACTTGTGGTTCCCAAATCTAACTACATGGTAGTTATGCTCGAGGGAGCTTCTGCTCTTAACTCTTGTGTCTCTGCCTCACCCATAAAAATGCTTAATCAATCATCTGAAGGGACCAGGAAGTTTTCAATCATCTGAAGGGGACCAGGAAGTTTCAGAGATGCTCAGGAGACTGTGGTACACTGAGGGTGTTGAGGCCTGCTGTCTATTGGCAGACAGGACTGCAGGCTGTGGTAGCTTTCACTGAAAGCTGAGGTAACAGAAGGTGATGTGAGTTAGGATCTGTCTTCTCCTGTATTGTGTTTAGTTTCCTTAAAGTGCACACTCTTTGTCTAAAAAGCTGAAGGTATGAGCCTATAGCACTTTCCTATGACAAAGAGTCAGGAAATTGGTAGTGTAAAATGGGGGGGGAATCATAAATCTGAAAACCATGTGTGACTAGGTGATTCCTCTGGGGAATCACTTGGAGGTGAAGTCCACAGGTCTCTGCAGCTGGCCCATGCCCTGGGGCCCCTGGCTTATAGCTGGTTCTCTCTTCTATCTCCAAATAATATTTTTATATTTTCTCTGTGTGTTTTTGTGTCCAGATCCTTCAGTCTTCACAGAAATCACTGGATTAGGATCCATTCCAGCCTCTGAAACATTTCATCTTGACTTCATCACTTTGCAAATCATCTAGTTTCTAGATCAGGTCAGAATCATGGGCACTAGATGGACATTAACTTTGAGGAGCACTGTGTAACCCAGCATAGTACCTGAGAGGGTTGTTTAAGAACTCATTGGGACTCTTAACTATAAAGTAAGTGACTAGCACCTCAGTCTACCAGAATAAGAGTAGCAAAAATACTGATCACTGATTGCTGCTGAGTGATGTGATGTGGCTCCTTTAGGCTGTTTGCTCAAGTACCAAGCAATTCTTGTTTCTCATTAACTCAATTCCATTAACTCTGAGTTTTTGTGTTTATCTTCAGCCTTTCCCCTGTAATTATAATTTAGATTTATTAAAATTTATAACATTATTTCCTGAGACATTCCTAAAGCCTTGCTTTGTTCTTATGTCTCCACTCAGAGTGATTTTATCATACCCTGGAATCAGACATCAGCCAAGGTCATTATCCACTCTTTACTGTTCCAACCCTATCTATTAATTCCCTTTCAAATCATGAGAGCATCCAACACTTATCATATGTGAACATTAGAGATGGATGACAGATGTCATTTGAAGGTCTCTGCATGTAATATCTTCAGAGTCCTCACAGTCTCTGTGAGAGAGGTATACCTCAGCAGGTATTTGCAGGTTGCAAGAGAAGACACAGACTGCCTTGCCAAGAACACCCAAGTCCTAAGTACTATGATGGGGATCAGACATTCCACCATTCTCAGAATTCGGATCCCAGCAGTGAGCCCTAGCAATGCTGCCAAACAAAACTCTTCTAGCAAAGTTGTCCTTCAGCTGATTTGCTGTGTTCAAACTCTTTCCTTCCTGTCTACCAATCTGAAACATTTCTAACAAAGCACAGTGTGTTCACCCTTATGTCACTGTGGCCAAAGACCTGAGAGAAACAACCTAAAAGAGGAAAGCTCTATTTTGCCACATAGTGCTAGAGGTAGCAGCCGGTCATGTTGGGGGTGGGGGGGGGGGCTGGTGACAGAGCAGAAAAGCTCATATCCTGACAGGAAACAGAGAACAAACAAAAACACAGGCAGGGCAGGATACCTTCCTGAAAGGTATATCCTCAAGGTCCTACTTCCCCCAGTCCACTTTCATTTTTCACTACCCCCGCTCTAAATACCATTATACTATGAATCCATCAAGGAATTAATCCCTTGATGAAGTCAGTGCTCTTAGGATGCAATCACTTCCCAGCCCATCTAGGTTCCCTGAGCCTCCAATGGAGAAGTTTCATATTGAAGTCTTATCACAAATTCGAGACTCATGTCACCTCCCTTCAGTGAAGACTTCCAAACAGAACAGATTAATTTTCCAAAAAAGAAAGTAAAATCTTTCCATTTCAGTTATAAATGACTGGAAATCACAATATTTATTTTTCTTGTCCAGTTATTCTCCCAGTACCTAGTCGAGATATGACTACATACCAGGCTGTTAGATTAATGAATACTTCTCAGGAACACTAATTTGGTATTGGTGAAATATTAAACCATCATTGACTGCACACAGAATCCTTCAGAATTTAAATGCACTTAATTCCCAACTTTTTATGATTTTATGTTTTATGATTTGGCGCCTTTGAGTATGTAGCAGCTGTTTCCTATTAACAGAGAACTTCCTAGTCCTATGAACAGAGCTCCATAAACGCCATTTGTCCAGCAGGGCCGCACTCAGCATGGATAAGAGCTGTACACATGGAGAAGTGTGGGTCCCTGGTACATCACATCCAAAGGAGAACCTAGATGTCCTGTCACTCTTTGCTGCCACCTTGACAAGCGTCTCTTCTGAGCTACATCTTCTTGTACACCCCCATCCTGGACTGAGTGAAAGGAGTCTTCCATAACTCTGTCTGCTGCACCCTAGTAAACAGTTGGGAGAGGAGGGTCCTGCTGGTGAAGTTCCCTCCCTGCCGTTCAGTGCAGGTGTTACGGCCCACTCTGCAATGTTGATGATGAACATGGTAGTGTAGGATAATGGCTTTTCCTGAGGAATGTTTTTTTCTTGTTTTCTCCTTAAAAACATGATAATTAACGAGAATTGAGATATTCATTAGTGTCTTCTTTACCCCTTGTTCTGTGAGCCTTAGGTGTAGAGGTTGCATTGTAGATGTGCCACTTAGACTTGGGCAGTTCACAGACAATGTCTGTGTGTGACCAGTTGTGGAACTCTGTAATCGTCTATGTTGCAAAGGAAGCTTCTTTGATGAGTGGTGATTGGATATTGCCTGTAAAAATATGAGGATACATATTTTGCACATGGTAAGAAACTACATTAGTCTCAGGATGTGATAATCTTGGGTTTTCTCTAAGTTCTATGACCTCTCCAGCCATGTGTATTTGGTTATGCTTACAGTACCATACATGAGTTTCCTCCCATTGAGTGGGCTTTTAGTCCAATTAAGTAGCTGTTGATTGACCCAAGGTAAAAGTGGCACTACTGCACCAATGTCGTTTGCTGTGCCAGTCACTGATGTGGTTATTTGGTCTTGAAGCTGTTGTTGGACTACCAACTGATGTTCTCCCTTATCACTTTGTGTAGTCTTCTCCGAGGCTATGAGAGCTAGCCTTCAAGGGAAGTGGTTTCCAGGTCAGTTCCGGCTCCATTGCTCCAAATCCTATGTCCGAAGTATTTTCTGACTGCTTCACAACCCAAAAATGTCTAATGTTTGAGACTCTGTACCAGTTATTCAGACTGCTTCTAGGGATGGTTATTAGTCCTGGGTTTGAGTTCTGGAACTACTTATCCCTATAGCACAGTTAACATACAACACAATGGTGTTTATAAAAATGCACCCATGCTGGGGAACTCCTCAGTTGGCCTGACCACTATTCTCAAGGTGGAAGTGCCTTGGTCTCAGTTTCTTTTAGGCTCAGCCTAATTCTATTTATTGACTGTCATTTTTTGTTTATTTTTTATTTTATGTATATGAGTGTTTTGCTGACTATAAGTCAGTGCATCTATGTCGTGCAATGCCCACAGAAGCCAAAAGAGGGTGTCAGATTCCCTAGAACTGGAATTGCAGACAGTTGGTTACCTGCCATGTGAGTGCTTGGAACCAAACCTGGGTCCACTGCAAGAGCAGCCAGTGCTCTTAACTGCTGAATCACCTCTCCAGTCCCTGTCATATTGTTAAATGACAGTGTGTGCAGCTGGTTGTAAGGAAATCAGTCAAGACACACTAAGAACAAGCCCTTCATCTACACTGTGGAAAGAGCACCTGACCGGGGATCTACCTCCACACAGTGGCACTCACCCCCTGTAGCTAGCAAAATGTCATGCTGGGCTGCTTTTCCATGTACACCTTTGTAGTAAAACTTTATAAAAATGAACCTAGAAGTAAAAAGTTTCTTGAGCTACCAGTTCACGATTTTGACTTCTTACTACTCTAGTTGTTGAAAAGAAAGTTTTCAGCCACTATTTGGTTTTGTACCCAAAGAGTCATGTCCTGGGAGCTGGGTCTTCAATTTGGTAGTGGAACCTTTAAGAGCTGGTACCTGGTGGAAGGTGGTTGAATCATTGAAGGTGTCACCACTGATTAGTAGAGATTCAGGTAGATTCCAGGGGACACCAGTTAGCTCCCATGAGATTGAGTTGTTAAAAATAAATAAACCCAAACGCCTCTGTCAGCTTGCTATACATGTACTGGGGTTAGAGATGAAAACTACCACACCAATCTTTTTACATAGTTGCTGGATTCTGAACCCAGGTCTTCATGTTTGTATGGAAAACACTTTACTGACTGAGCCCACTCCCAAGCCCTGTCAGTGCCTTTCAAAAAGCCCTTTGAGGTGGGCTCTCAGTGGGGGAAGGGACCGAATGAATTGCATCCCTGCTCTGGGGACCAGGTTGTCACATTCCAAATTTGGGCACTGTGTTGCTGTTTTTCTTGCCTCTGCCCTGTGGTTCCTTTCACCTAGAGCAGCCTTCCTCTGCCTACTTCATATACACCTCTGCTTCTACTCACTGGGCATCCTCCTAAGGTCCTCAGGTAGAGCCAAACCCTTCCTCTTCTATGCTGCCAGGGCTGATTCTGGACCTCATGTTCAGTTGTCCCTATGTCAGTGTTGCACACGGCCATGTGCTGGTGCAAAGGAAGGAACCACAACTTGTTCATCACTCGGTATCCTTATTGATTCTCTGTCATCTTGTCTTCTTCTAGCTGCTGGGGATGTAAGGCAGGTGTCAGAAATTCAGGGCACAGAGAAACGTAAACAAGGATACAGGAAAAAAAAGTGATGTCCTCACCTGCCCTAGTGAATTTCATAGTGCTACTGTCTCTATTCCTGTGTGTGTGTGTATACATGACCTCTCATGTACCCATGCATGCTTCTGCATTTGTGTATGAATCTTAACACCAACGATGTTCATACTTTAGGGAAAGGAAATAGAAGTGGCTTGACGTGTGCCTTGTTTTCGGTCTCACTTATTCTCTGTCAGTTTCTGACCTAATAGGTAACTACTCCTGAGAGCTGCTCCTTTGTCCCAAGGAAAGCATCATGTTGGGATTAATGGTAGAACATGAGATCTGTGATTTCTAATACAGCATCCTCTTAATGTTTTGTTTTTGCTGAAACTCACATAAAACACTTTAGTTGACTGCATTAGTGCAGGTTCAAGTCTGATCCATCAATTTTCAGTTGGCTTTGCTTTCACAGGGATAAACCTACAGGTTTCTGAGTCATTGTGCTCAAACAGTTTACAAGAAAAAGGAAGAATGACTGGTAATTTTCACTGGAAGAGTTGCAGTCTGTCAGAGGCACACACTGCTGCTTGGTTTACAGGCTCAACAGCCAAACAATCTTCAGACTACACTGATCTTTGACAGTGTGACTGTATTACATGCTGAAAGGAGGTGACTAACAGGGAGGGTAGCGAGTCACTGCTTATAGGATCAGAGGAACCAATTAGCATGTTTCTGATGGGCAGAAGAGAATGTATGCTCTGCACTTTGTCAGTGTGCAGAGAATTTCTAGAAATGGAGCTATGTAGGTGAAACAGTGCCTGCCTACAGCATTAGGACTGGTGCACGGGATTCTGTCTCTGGGCTCCTCAAAGTCAGTGTTGTCCTGGCTTTGCATGATGCAACCCCCAGGCTTATGTCCATGACACTGGGCTTTGATGCTTTCCAGTAACAAGAAAACAAACCAAGGAGACTATGTTACATTTACAAACAGGACACCCCAGAAGTCAGGTGTTCATGGCTCCTCCTCTAGCCCTTGCCTCTGGAACAGTCTCTTCCCAGGCTTTGTCACCACAGTGCCACCAAGCCTGTTCCTTGCAGTGATCTCTCATTGCTTAGCTCAGGGAAAGGTAGTTTTTTCTTTTTTCTTTTA
>NW_008357518.1:2182150-2185032 GCF_000622305.1 Nannospalax galili | reverse complement strand
TACTGAATATGTTTGCACCTGCGTTTCTAATCTCTATATATCAGATTATTACTAGTCACAGTCGGTTACTTTCTGAGCACCTTGGCATCTGAGTGTGGATATAAAGTCATCAGGTAGATTTCAATGGTAATGTTTCTCACATCTAATTATTAAGGAGAAAATTTTTATGCTTTGAAGAATTAATTAATTTATTTCTTTAAAAATTTACTTATACACCTATTTCCCAGGTAGCACCCTTCCATAGCCTCCCTCCCCCCACTAGAGCCCTTATACTCTGATATCCCTGCTACTGTCTGCTGTGTTGTTGGCAACCCCCCAGCCATTCCCAATACTTGTCCATCTGGTGAATCTAGTCAGCCTATCTATAGGTCTTTGTTTTAGGAAGGCCAGCTGTTCCTGATCTAGCAGCAATCAGTTGTCTTCCTTTGGATAAGATTGGGGTCTGCTGTTCATTTTCCCAGTTCTATGCTGGGTTACTATCTGGGAGTCCCTTTGGCCACCCTGCCAACAACTCAAAAGAAGGTATCTCCTGTCTGGCATTGTTGCTTGTTATGTAGACTTTAGCTATACATATGGACTCTTATGAAATTATGTTTGCCAATTTAATCTTTGGTTATACTTTCCTTTTGGGTGTTTAAGGCCATACAGTTGTTCCAGATAAACCAATTTATTTTCACTCTTAGGGTTGTTTGAGGCTCTGTTCCTCAGGGGTCACATGGGCTTGGGAGGAGCCCCTGGCTCCTTTCTTTTACTAGTTCTGCCTATGTGAAGGTAAGTCAAAGGTCCTGCTCGACCATGGTTGGCTTTGCTTGGAAGCGTGGAGGAAATGATTCCTCTGTGTTGACCCTCCTCTTTATAGACCAGACACTGGTTCAAGTCCATCTGGTGGGGTCTCCTAGGCCTACTTGATCAAGAGGACAGGTGACCCACCACCATTATAGGACATTTTGAAAGATGCTCTTAGTTCCCTGGAACTAGTCGACCTAGGAGGGCAAGGAGCAAAAACTGTCCTTTATGTCCCTCTGACCAAATTATTATAGACCTCAAAGTATGTCTGTTAAACACCCAAGAAGGTTAGTTCCACCAGTCTTTTATTTTTAATTACTGTGTGTCATGTAGATAAATCTTGGGCAAAGACCAGTTGTTCTCAGATAAAACTTACCTAGACATATATTTCTTGATCTGCTATGTATAATTTGTCAGTAGGTTGTAGGAGTAATATGGTTCTCTCTGGTTTTCAAAACTAGCTAGGCATTGTTTATCTCTCACATTTCCTCACCCCTCCATCATGGTTTTCCCAGTTAAGGTGCCCCATTTTCCCCCTTTCTCCCTTAATAATACACTTCTCCTATGGTTCTACCTGTCTTGAGCTCTTTCTTTCCCTTTATCCCCTAGGTTCCTTGCATACCCTTGCCTCCCGCCTCCATTAAACTAACCCAATTTTTATCCTTAACTCCCTTATTAAGGCCTGTTTCCTACTGTTCTTCTCTTTCAGGTTATTTCTTTTCCTTTACCTCCCTGTTTCCTATCCATTATCCTGGTTCCTGTAGTTATGTCTGGTTGCATATTTTTTTTATCAGAGTCTGGTTCTAGGATCCACATATGAGGGAGAACATATGTTGATTTTTTTTCTGAGTCTGTGTTACTTCACTTAGTATAACAGTTTCTAATTCCATCCATTTACCTGCAAATTTCATGATTTCATCTTTCTTTACTGCTGAGTAAAACTCCATCGTATAAATGAGCCACATTTTCATTATCCACTCATCAATTGAGGGACACCTAGGTTGCTTCCATCTCTTAGCTATTGTGAAAAGAGCAGCAACAAACATGGATGTACATGTGTCTCTGCAATAGGATGAGTTCTTTGCGTATATGCCAAGGAGTGGTATAACTGGTCCAAATGGTAGGTTCATTCGTAGTTTTTTAAGAGTTCGCCACACTGCTTTCCATAGGGGCTGAACAAGTTTGCAGCCCCACCAGCAGTGGATGAGTGTTCTCCTTTCCCCACATCCTCTCCAACATTTGGTATCATTTGTTTTCTTGATCTTAGCCAGTCTGACTGGGGTAAGGTGAAATCTTAAAGTGGTTTTAATTTGCAATTCCCTAATTATAAGTGATGTTGAACATCTTTTAAGATGTTTCATAGCCATCTTTACTTCTTCTTTTGAGAACTCTCTGTTCAGCTCCTTAGCCCATCTTTTAATTCGGTTGCTTCTTGTCTTGGTTCTCTGTTTTTTGAGTTCGTTATATATTCTGGTTATTAAACCTCTGTTGGATGTGTCACTGGTGAAGATTTTCTCCCATTTTGTGAGTTTGCTGTTCACTTCCCTGGTTTCCTCCTTTGCTGTACAGAAGATTTTTAGTTTAATGAGGTCCCATTTGTCAATTCTTGCCCTTGTTTCCTGAGCAATTGATGTCCGGTTTAGAAAATCCTTTCCTATGCCTATATCTTGTAGGTTTTCCCCAATGTTTTCTTCTAATAGTTTCAGAGTTTCGGGCTTTACATTGAGGTCTTTGAGCCATTTGGAATTGTCTTCTGTGCAGGTTGAAAGATAGGGGTTTAGTTTCATTTTTCTAAAGTGGAGATCCATTTTTGCCAGCACCATTTGCTGAACATGTTCTCTTTTCTCCACTGAATGTTCTTGGCCCTTTTGCCAAATATCAGGTGGCTGAAATTGCGTGTACTCATATTTGGGTCTTCAATTTTGTTCCATTGATCTATGGGTCTATTTTTATGCCAGTACCATGTTGTTTTTATGACTACAGCTCTGTAATACAGCTTGAAATCTTGAATAGTAATCCTCCCGGCATTGCCCTTAGTGCTCAGGGTTATTTTGGCTATTAGAGGTCTTTTTGGCTTCCACATGAAACTTAGGACA
>NW_008357518.1:2112435-2181609 GCF_000622305.1 Nannospalax galili | reverse complement strand
TCCCCAGGACATTCTTCACAGAACTAGAAAAAAAATCCTAAAATTCATATGGAATCACAAAAGACCCCAAATAGCCAAAGCAATCTTGAACAGATAAAGCAATGCTGGGTGGATCACCATACCAGATTTCAAGCTGTATTACAGAGCTATAGTCATAAAAACAATATGGTATTGACACAAAAGTAGTTTTCTATTTATTTATTTATTTATTTATTTATTTATTTATTTATATGTATATGTGTGAGTGCATGTGCATGTTTGTGCAGATAAACATGCCTGTGTGCATGCAGAAGCCAGAAGGAAGCATCTGATCCTTTAGTTCTGGAATCACTGGCATTTGTGGGACTCCGAGCTTGTTATAAGCATCTTGGGATGAACTCCAGGCTCCATGATTTCACAGCAAATGCTCTTAACCTCAGAGCATTTACCCTCTCAAGCTATTAACAAGGTTTTTAAATTTCATTTTTTATTGAGATTTTGTAAAGTTCATAAAATAGTTCTTAATCAAATTTAGTCTCCCTTCCCTATCCATGTCCCCACCACCAGACTGCTTCTATTTCACCAAACGTGTTAATTCCTATCACAGTTAAGCATTTGTATCTCTTCATTGGTGCAAATTCATCCACTGGAGTCTAGTCAGCCTATCTAGAGATGGTTGGTAAGGCCTACTCTCCCTCATCCAGTAGTAATCAGTCTCCAGTACCTCCCAGACTAGGGAAGACTCACCATCCATTTCTCTTGCTCCACTCTGGGCCCTTGTTTGTTTGAGTTGGCATGGGTCCTGTGCTCAATGCCACCATAGCCACAAGTTCACATGTGCAAGCTTCCAGCAGCCTGAAAGCCTCTTCTTCCTTATGTACATGGACCAACCCTGGTTCTTACAATCTTTCTGTCCCCTCTTCCAAAATGGTCCCTGAGCTGTGGATAGGAGAGGTCTGATATAGGAGTCCTAACCAGGGACACACATTCTGTAGTCTCTTATTATTATTATTTTTTTTGGTCTTTTGGAGACAGGGTCTCCCTGTAGCCCCAGCTGTCCTGGAACTCACTATGTAGACCAGGCTGGCCTTGAACTCACAGAGATCCACCTGCCTCTGCCTCCCGAGTGCTGGGATTAAAGATGTGCACCACTTACTCTTTAAAAATTGGTCAGCTGCGGCTTTTTGTGTGCGTTGCACTGTGTTGTGTGAGGCTTCGCTGGTGGGAGTTGAGAGATGCACTAGTTTTCTTTCTATACCCCCATTCTGCTATGTTCCATGAGTTTTAGGTATAGAGGTTCCACTGTAGATATGTCATCTAGGAGTGGGTATCTCTCAGACTTATATTCTCTGTCTCTGACCTTTGTGCGGCTCTGCAGTAGCCTCCATCTGTTGCAAAAAGAAACTTCTTTGATAAACGCTGTATGGTGTACTTGTCTATAAAGATAAGGATTCATGTTTAGCATATAGTAAGAAATTTCGTTTGTCTAGAGATATGACAGAGATAGGGTTTTCTCTAGGATCTATGACCTCTCAAGCCATGTGTATTGGCTATGTTTACAGTGTGCCCCATGAGTTCATTCCCACTGAGAGGGTTTTAAGTTCAACTACATAGCTGTTGATTACCCCCCAGATAACAGTGCCACTACTGCACCAGTAGAGGTAATTTGCTGTTGTAGTCATTGTGTTATTGGGTTTAGGACTGGGTTGGACCATTGATTGATTTTTCTCCCTTAGCAGCTTGCATAGTATCCTCCAGAACTATGAGAGCTAAACTTCAGGTAGAAGGCTTCCAGGTCAGGTCCTTCTCCATTGCTCCAAGTCCTGTGTCTTCACCAGTAGGGTCTTATCTTCCAGTTCTGGGAGATAATCAAGAGCTCTGGCAACAACCTGTGTCATTTTAGTGTCTCTTGGACTACTGGAAGGAAGGTCTCTCCTGTCTGGGACTATGTCCCTTGCCATACAGGCCCCAGATATACACATGCAATAATGTTCAGGTACTGTATGTGCATTTTTCAGGGAATTTCAGAGGCAACACATTTCCCTCTGACTTCCATAGCCCCCCAAGACCTATTCATTTCTACTCTGTCCCCACATCTGACATCCCTACTCCCTCCCAATTACCCCTCTTCCCCGCAATAGCACCTAACTCCAACCATACCCCCTCTCCAGAGTTCCCTCCTCCCCACCATGACCCTCTGCATGTCCCTCCCTTCTCTTCTCCCAACCATACACTTCCACTTTCCCCACCTCCCCCTGGTAACCTCTGTTCCCTACTATCCCCCTGTTCCAGTTCTTCTCCTCTGGTTGTCTATAAAGAACACTGGCCTCACTGGTCATTTCTTGCTTTCTGCTTGGCTTTCCTTGGTGGAATTTCTCTCCTTGGCTCTCTGTGGCCTCCTTGGTTCCCCCCACCGTCAGTTTCTCCAGCCCTTGCTCAGTTTCTTTGGCTCAGTTCTTCTGTTTTTGCTATATTCCACACTCCCCAGAACCTGCGTTTGTCTGCTGGGCTGACATGGCAAAGTACCCCAGTCTGAGCAGCTTATACAACAGAAATAACACATCTTCCCAGGGCTCTGGCAGCTGGGAGTCCCAGATTCAGGAATCAGCATATTTGGTTTCTTTTGTGGATTCTCCAGTTGGTGCTGGGTGCTTTAGTCTCCTCCTGTGCATCTGTGAGGTCTCTTTCCTTCTAACAAGGATGGCAGTTAAACTGGACTAGGGACCTACTTTGATGATGTCAAATAACTGTCTCTTCCAAGGTCCTGTTTCCAAAGAGTCCCATGAGTTAGGGTTTCACCAAACAAGCTGAATGGGAAATACCATCAAACTCATCTCTGCCTCCATCTCACTCTAACAAATCAGCTCCCACGAGAGGCTTCAAGTCATACCTGTGCTGTCAATCTTCATTTCATCTCCCGTAAACCTGTTTCTCCTAGATCATCCCCTACAGCCCTGCTTCCTGTAGGGGATGAACATTGCCAGTCCCTGCAAAGAGGTTGATACTGTATTGGTGATCAGGTCTTGCAGGAGTACCTCAACTCTCAGGAGAGTAGGGTGTATGAAAATAGAAAGCTTGACTTCTTTTCAACTCTGGCTCCCTGTGTTGTCCTGTGATGCTTTTCTCCTGTGTGTGCTCCCAAAGTTGCAATGCTGTCCACCAGAACATCCTCATAAGAGGCTAAATGAATGGGATGGTCAGGTCTTAGACTTTCAGTTTCCAAAATGATGTGCTGAGCAAACCTTTCATTAGGTAAATTTCCCAGTCTCAGGTGTTCTCTTTCAGCAACAGAAAACAGGCTGAGACACCTCTGACCTGCAACTGACCTTCTTCCTCCAAATGGCTTTCTTCCTTTACACAATGACATCTGTCTGACACTATAATGTCCTCCAATGATTTTATGTTTCCAGGCTTAAGTAGAAGGCTATTTAAGCTCTTCTTCTTAGGTAGAAGGCTAGAAGACTCTGTACCTTCTGCCACATTCCTGACCATGTCCTCACACCATCACCTCCCTAAGACCTATAATCTCATAGCACATGACAGGATGTAGACTCACATGAGACAGTCCAGAAGGGACTGTGTAGATTATGTTAACTGAGGTGGGAAGACCATCTTAACTCTGGGCTGTACCATTCCATGGACTGGGGGCCTGAAATAACAGAGAGAAGGTGAGCTGAGCGCCAGCGTTCGTTCACTCTCTAGTCCTGACATTAGATTGAGTGTGACCAGATGCCTCGTGCTGCTGCCTCAGTTAGTTAATTTTTTTTTAAATTTTTAAAAATTATTTATTTAATAACAACATACTTAGAAGAAGCATATCATTACAACACAATTGACATATTCAATAACGGTTTCCTGAGGTAGGATGCATCTCTTTCAAAATTGGCTGTAAATTTTTAGGTTTACAGTTGAATTATTACAGTTATACAATATTGTACTCAGTATAAACCCTATAAGACATAAATTAAATGACGTTTTAACCTTTAAAAAGATCTCCATTTCATTATTAAAATACACATTTTCATATAGAAAAATTCTTTTTAAGGCAATTGACATTGAGACGTTTTCACATGCATTTCTTTTTTTATTTTTTCACTGGTCACAGTCGCCCACCTTCTGAGCTCCTTGGCATCTGAGCATGATTACAAACTCGTCAGATAGACAGCCTTCCTCTCCCACTAGAGGCTCCATACTCTGCCATCCCTGTCACTGTCCACTGTGTTGTCAGCACCCTCATCCATTCCTCCCTGTCTGCCCTTCTGGTAAATCTAGTCAGCCAGAGGTCCCTGTTCCAGGAGGGTCAGCTGTCCTCATCTACGGCAATCCATTGTCAGTATTCCTTTGGATAGAATTGGGGTCTGCTGTTCATTTTTCCTGTAGTATGTTGGGTTACTGTCTGGAAGAGCCTTTATCTATCCTAGCCAACAACTCGACTGAAGGTATCGCCTGTCTGGCTTTGTTGTTTGTCGAGTAACTTTTAGTTATGTATATGTATGCTCTTATGATATTATGTTGGCGCCTTTAATCTTTGGTTATACTCCCCTTTTGGGTGTTTAAGGACATACAATTGGACCAGATAAACTGATTTGTTTTTACTCTTGAGGTCGTTAGAGGATTTGTTCCTCAGGGGTCCCATGAGGTTGGGAGGAGCCCCTGGCTCCTTTCTTTTACCAGCTCCATCCATGTGAGGATAAGTCAAAGGTCCTTAGTTAATTTTTTAGGTGCTTAGAGAAAGGTATGGAAAGTGCTGTCTAGGTACTTGGATTTTAAATTTTAAAGACAGTTTAATTTTTCTTCATCATTTGTAATAGTTAGCATCAGCTTAACTTGACATGAGCCTGGAGAAACCTGAGTATAAGGAGCTTCAACTGAAGAACTCCCCAAATCAGATTGGCCTGTGGCCGTGTCTGTGAGGCATGCTCCTGATTACTATTGATGTGATAGGGTCCAGTCCACTGTGAGCGGTGCCACCACTAGGCAGATGCTCCTGGGTTATATAAGAAAGATGACAGAGCAATCCAGATAGAGCGAGCCAGTAAGCAGTGTTCCTCCATGGTCTCTGCTTTCACCTCCCCCCCCCGTTCATGCCTGAGCTTCCTTCAAGGCGCATACATTTAACTGTGTGTTTTCCTACTGAATTTGAACTACCACAGGCTTCCTGAGATGAGACACAAACTCAAGCATACACATGCACAAATGAGATGGAGGTGAAAGATTGTGAAGGGAATCAGCAAAGGCAAAAGAGAACTGTAGTGTTGTGAAAAGACAGTGATACATACTTACACCTTACCCCTGGTTCTTCAAACTATTCCCAGTGTCTGGAATCTCCCTGTACATCTTTGACAGGAGCATCTTTGGCTCTAATGAAGTGACACTTGGTGACTGAGAGCTTCATTTATCCATGTACATTTAGAGATTTGTCAGTGGGTCAGTAGTCATGGTTACAAGGAAGAAGTTGTTGGAAAGTGTGATTGCTGGCAAGGATGTAATGAGTGCAAATCCTTCCCAATCCATGAACCCTGAGATTTCATGAACAAAAGCATAAAATCTAAAACTAGGGAGGCAGGAGTCCTATAGCAAAGGATTTTAATTTGTGGGCCCTGGTACCTTCACCTTTAGGTAAGAGGTGCTTGGACAATACACACCAAGACCCAGAACCATAAGAACAGCAATATACCTGAAAACTCTTGGGAAGAGACTGGAAGACCATTGGCTGGCTGAGAGAAGGTACCTGGGGGCAAAGTGACCTTGAGTGTCTTCAGTGTGGAATATCAATGCCAGTTCTTTCTTTTCACATGTGTTTAACATGAAATGTTGTATAAGAAAAGGCCAAAGTTGGAACAGAGGAACAAAATTCAGCTCTGTGTAAAGGTGATTGTGAACAGGCTGAGGAAGTTAACTAAGGTCCTAGCACCTCAGATCTCTCGTGGATGATAAATAGTACTTACTTCCCAGATACAATGAGTGGACTTGAGGTTTGTCACCATAAGCCACAACTATGACAATTATCACTGATTATTTTGTACATAACTGAATTGATGCATCTTTAAAATTCCTGTTGATGGAATCATAAGGTTACCCATGCAGAAAGGATTGCAGGCTTGAACTTCAAAGCAGGCTGTGATGGAACTTGTCTCTACTTCCTAGGAATCTCTGGGTCAGGTCTCCTGTGGATTTCATTGTCAAACATGAATTATTCTGATGCAGAGCCAGAAGCTAATTTAGGCAAAGAACCACCTGGGACATCTACCTGCTCCCTAACTCCCAACTTTTCAAGCAGGTAGTCACAACAGAGGACAAATAATAGTTTATCATTTTATTGAAGTATCTCATGAACATATCACTTAATAAAGGCTATATATCGTTGACTCTGCAGAGTCTGAGCTATAAATCTTACACAGCATATTTGCATAACTTAATGACATTGCTGTTGGCTCCTTGACTTTGAATTTCTCAGCAGTGACCTGGAGACAGCAGGACAGGCAAGGTTGTTGAAGATGGGGACGCAACTAGAGCTTGAGACTTAGCAGGTATCCTAGTAACCACTGTGCACCTGTGCTGTCGTATTTAATGAAAGTCATGATGGCTAAGAGGAATGCAGACTGGAAGAACTGTAATGAAATCCCACAACCATTTTGAAACCTCAGGTTATAACTTTAAGAATATGTGTTGGTATGATATTTGATGTCAAATCAAAATTTATTTTCATAGTTCACATGAACCTCAAACATGCTAACCATGAAATAGATGTGGTGATCTAATTTTTTAAAAATGTTTATGAGGGGCTGGAGAGATGGCTCAGCTGTTAAGAACACTGGTTGTTCTTGCAGAAGACCTGGGTTCGAATCCCAGCACCCACATGGCAGCTAACAACTGTCTGTAACTCCAGTCCCAGGGGATCTGAAAGTCTCTGCTGACCTCCCTGGGCATTGCACGACACGGGTGAACTTACCTACATGCAGGCAATACACGCATACACATAAAATAAAAATAATAAATAAAAATTTTTAAATGTTTATATTAGTAGTATTCTTATAATTAAGAACTCTTCAGAAATACATCATGTGCATTAAATTCTGCTAAATAAATTCTTCAAATAATTGCAAATTTAGTCATAATAATACATTAATATTGCCCTTTTTTGATACAGGGTCTCATTCTAGCCACAGCTAGATCATCCTAGACTGGCCCTGATCTTACTATGTGGACCATCCCAGGCTGACCTTGCTCTCACAGAGATTTTCCTGCCTCTGCCTCCTGAGTACACATGCTGGAATTAAAGGCGTGGACTACCACACACAGCACAATTCACCTGGCTCATATTTGCCTGTAGAATGTAATGTTCATAGGCTGACAAGATGCATCCACAGAAAAGGCACTTGCCATCAAGCCTGAGGACCTGAGTTCATTTCTGGAACGCACATGGTGGAAGGAGAGAACCAACTCCTGCAAATTGTCTTCTGATCTCCACATACACCTTGTCACACATACCCCAACACACATACACACACACACACACACACATGCACACACACACACTAATTTAATACGCATCATAAAATTATAAATAAGTGTAACATGCAGATTTCTTGATAAGCCATACATGCTTATTAAATTAAACATGTAAAAAAGCCCAAGATTTTATCAAAGTATTGTGTAACTGTAATTAAAATGAGCCATTTGAATCACCAGCAAAGATTTCTGAGTGAATCATAGGGTTCTTTATTATCTTTTCAATTATCACATATCATAAGAATTCAATTAACTTTTATTGTCAAAACTTACCTATGCTGAGCTCAGAAAAATAATCTATTTTTTTGCTTTCTTATTAAATTCGCTTTTATCCACTGAATGAATGTGCACACACAGTGACTGTGAAATATGAAAGGCACAGACATTAAGAGCCACAGAGAAGTTAGAGCTGATGAGCTGATACCTTAGCAGCCCGGACCTCAAACACCTCCATAGCCAGAAGACTCATTTCCTGCAGGAAAAAAAATGGATTTACTGTGGCCATCAGAAGAGCATGCCACAGAAACTAAGCCAAATGGGATTCTGCCTCTAACAACTTATGGTTGTTACATGTGGGAACTGAGAACATCACCTGTATTTCCACAAAATATGATGGGTTGTGTATGGGTGAACGTTACTCTGCCCAACCTGTGCAAAGATCAGCTCTCATGGAGTGTCTCGGTTCTCCAAACACTGATCAACACCGTCACATCTCAGACTAGGCAGACCAATGTCTTCCACCAGGCACTGTCCAATCTCCTCCTAGGAAGGTCAAGCTCAGTGTCTAGAAAGAAGGATATGATACCAAACTAATCAGTACTTGAACGAATGCTTCCCATCCAGTGGGAAGATTCAGGGGATAGAGTACCAACTGTTGATCAGCTGTCCTCTGTTTCTCTCTAACTTTTGCCTCCCTTTTCCTTTTTTGCGTAATGTTTAAAAGAACCCATATGTGGTTTTGCAAGTCCTCTCCCTCTCTTTGTTTCTCCTACTGCTGGTTTTCTTACCCTAAGTCTTAGAGAGCTACAGGCATCTGATTTTGGGGGTCAGGAGCCCTCCTGTTTCATCCATCTTTCCTTGGTGGAAAGTCACTTTTCTTGGATGTGTATGAGCAAACTGTTAGTTTCCTGTATCTCTTCATCTTCAAAGCCCTAAACCAATGAATTGTACAGAAAGCTTGAGGAGATTGTTGAGGATGCAAAGCACACTGTCCTGCCCTTCATGTCTGTGAAATACTCTGAACTGAGATGAGGGGATCTGAGCTCCACTGAGACGGACTCTACTGGGAGGACAGCAGTTATCTAGCATGTGGTTCTCCAGCCTCACTGTTTCCTTCTCCCCTCTCCCATGCACCCCAGGAAGATCCTGTCACATCATTCCCGCACTTAGAAACCTGTCTTCCTCTGTCAGCGGGATAAAGACTCCTTCCCATGTTTCTCAATGTTAATACTATTTTTCATGCAGCCTCACTGATTTTTTGGCTCTAATTTCACTCTCTCTCATGCTCTTTGCTGTATAGGTCTGCATTTGTTTAAATGCGTCTTGCACCTGCTGCCTACATGGCTTCCATCACATTGTATCCCATGACAATGCTGTCTTCTGTGTCTTTTCTTGGGGAGCCATGAACAAAAGACTATTCATTCCAGAGAGGGTACCAACAACAGACAAAGGAAACAATCCCCTTGGTTTAGCTTGGTGAACCAGTGAGTTTACTGGAGGTACTGATGGGATCATGTATAACACAAAGCCAGCCACAGCACCAAAACACCCATCCCTGCCTGGTAGGTGACTAGTGAAAGCAGGATCTCTGGAGCTCTCTGCCTGTCCTGAAGGCAGTTCCACTGAAGAGTCTTCTCTCCCTAGAAATTGTTTAATTATTGTATAACCTTGGAGATGTTACAAAACAATGAGTCTTGTAACTTTCAGAGCTGAGTTTTACAAATTTTATGAGATTCTTCAGCCTTATAAGTTTCATTCACAGGGATTCTTGAGTTTTGTTAAAAGGATTCTTCAGTCTTAAGAGCATCCCTCCTCCCTTCATGAGAGGATGCTTCAACTCAGAAGAAGTCAGCACAGAAAATGTATGCAAAGGACCTACTTAGTATATAAAATATATTGACTCAGCAAATCTGTGTCGTGGAATCCAATCATCTTTTGTCATCCATATTTCCCATTCAGTAAAATTAAGATAATACCAACACAAAATACCAGGTGCCTCTTTTCACGTGTCTATCCATTTCTTTGTGTCTCTGTCTCTCTGTCTCTGTCTCTAACTCTCTGTGTGTGCATGTGTGCATGTACACACAAGCATGCCTCTCTTCCTTTCCCTCACCCACACTGTGATGGTTAACTGTCTTTGTCTATATGACTGGATCTAGACTCCCTAAAGAGACACAGCCATGAGGGCATTTCCAGAGAGGATTTATGAGAGGGAAAACGAACCCTGAACATGAGTGGTGCCATCTCGTGGGCCAATGGTCCATGAAAGAGGAAAGTGGAGAAAGTTGGCTGCACACCAGCATTCATCTCTTTCTGCTTTCTGATGGTTGTGCGATTGTTACCTGCCACCTCACACTCGCGCTGAGCAAAAGTAAGTCTTTCCTTCTCAAGTTTTCTTGTTCAGGTATTATGTCAAAGAGAGGAGAAAAATCATCAACACACATTGACAAATACACTCACACACATGCTCACTGATGCACTCCAAACCTCCCCACATTCACATATACTTACACACTCACACACACTCACTGACATTCATACACACACATCCCCTCCCCCACACACACATCCATATTCTCTCTGACACTCTCACACACAAGCACACAGTTAGGCTATGTCATACCATGTGCATTTGGGCATCTGTGCCTTGGAGGCTTTGTCTTGGAAAGCTCTTCCCTCCCTGTATATTTTTCTCTCACTGGACATGCAGACAGAGCCTCCACCCCCCTTACTCTCCTCTAGCAGCATCCTTTTCTCTTTTCCAGCAGCATCCATTCCTCCCCTTCCTCCAGCAGCAGTAGCATTATCCATTCTTTCCTCTCCCCTAGTAGCATCCTTTCCTCCTCTCCAGCAGCATCCATTCTTCCCTTTTCCACTCTCTGTCTCCTGGTTCTGTCTCTTGGTCTACCTGTTGTGCCATTTTGCATTGCCTTTCATTTGAGTTGCTCCCTTGATGTCATCTCATTCTTTAATTCCAGAGGGATGTTGCTTATCTGATTTCTCTCAACTCCTTCTCTAATCCCTTAATCTTCCAGCCAGCTGTATATCTTGACAGTCAGCTGTGGTCTAGACTATTGCTTCCAGAGAATTACAAGCTTTAAATCTGCTAAGCCTTTTTGACCCAATAAAAATATAAACTATTATCTTTTCTTAGTTTGAGGCTTACCCACATTCTACTACACATGTGGAAACCATAGATACGTTTTTATTACAAATTGTTTTTCACAAGCTTGGCTGTATTATTATAATCTAGAAATAGTTTGATGACTTGAAATATAAGACTGTTATAGAAGAAAAAGGAGAGAATTCACGTGATCATGATCTAAACTTCAGTAGACACAAACTTGAAGCAATGGTGCACGCCACAAAGACAGTTTAAATAATTATTTGTAGAATATTCCTTGTTAGACTAAAATGTAGAATGAGTTTTTAGTTCAGGAAAAATGAGGTAGTATTTAACAAATGGTATTGAATAAGGAAGCTGATTTGGAACAAACCAATTTGTGACACTTGACCTGTGGACATTTGTGATAGGTGGTGTGCACCCCAATATGTCACTGTCTGGCCACCAAACATGGGAGCACTATGGGCAGGGAGAGCACTGTCAATCACAGGGGGCTGCATTTTGCAGCATTTCCTTAATGAAGCTGCATCTAGATTAGGATGCTTAGATTAAAAAGACATTTAAAGGCTAGGGATGCAGCTCAGTGAAGCTCTCTCATCTAGAATGTCAAAGGTCCTCAGCTGTTTGATTGTCAGGAAAGAAGGAAAGGAAGGAAGGAAGGAAGGAAGGAAGGAAGGAAGGAAGGGAAAGGAGGGAGGAAGGGAGGGAGGGAAGGGGGAGGGAAGGAAAGCAAGACATTGAAATACATATATTAGATGATCAAGGAAGGCAAAGTATTCCTTAAAAATGATAAATACTGCTTAGTTTTTCTTTTGTTTTTATTTGTCGGTATGTGTGTGCCAATGTGTGTGTTTGTGTGCATATATACATATGTGCTTGTTTCGGTCAAAAGAGGGTGTCAGATCCCTTGTAGCTGGAATGACAGGTGGTTGTGAGCCACCAGATGTGATGATGGCAACAAAATTCTGGTTCTCTGCAAGAGCACTAAATACTTTTAACCATTGAGCCATCTTTCTAGCCCCTTTTTATTTTCATGCGTTGGTATTACCCATCAAGTCCCTTTAGTGCTCTTCCTGGCAGCAGACATCAGTGGATCCAATTGCCAGTTCTCCAATTCTCTACTTATTAAAATATAATATACTTGCAATGCATCATATTACAGAAAAGATACAAATTCTCAGAATTCTTTAGTTTAAAAGCATTACAAGTGATTAACAGATAATATCATAGCCAGTTACATCTTTTGAAAGATTACCTAGTGTGAAAAGGGTGAAAGGTTGTTGTTTAATTATGGTATAATAATTAGTATTTCAAGTCCCTAAGGTTGAACTTCCAGCTGTCAATATTCTATCATAAAATTAAGCACCTACGTTAGCTCTGAGTTCCCACTGTCTCCTATTTGTAAAATGCTAATTCTTTACGTAGGACTTGATTTGTTATAACATGGTGATCTATTCAGATCGTTGATGTGAAGTTCCTAATACCTTTCACATGAGCAGTTAGAGTTAGCCTTTGAAACTTATGTCTAGATTTTCAAGACCTCAAACTTGCTCTGGCTCTACACATTGAGAACTGTTGAAGAGAACAGTTACAGTGCAGTAAGTATGCATTTTATGATGGTTTCTTGCTATTACTTTGTTTATTCTCTACAGAGAGGATCATTTTGTAAGTTGTCTGCCAAAATTTTGCCTATCATAGTTATAATTTTTATCACATTTATTTATTTATTTGTGTATGTGTGTGTGTGGTCTTGTATGTGTACATACCATGGTGTGTATGGATGTCAGCACATTTGTAAGATGCATGGCTTGTCATGTGGGTGTTGCGATCTGAACTCCAGCTCTCATGACTGTGCAGCAAGCACTCTTAACTGCTGAGCCATCTCTCCAGCTCCCCTATGTTTTAAATAATGCAAGGAAACCTTGAAATCTACCAGACATGGTGCCTACATAAAATAGAGGCAGTATGGATGTGGAGAGAGAAAGAGAAAAGGAGAGAGGGAGAGAGATTTGTAGTAGAAATAGTTCTTCTTAACTACAAACTGTTTCTTTCTGTGGCTTTTTTTTGTAATTATTTATTTGTAAAATGAAGATTTACTTGATCACTTATTCAGAAGTCCCTGTCACTTGGATAGCTATTCCAATTTCTCTTTAAACCAGTCCTTTCAGCTGAAGCAAGGTGACCTCCACACTTGCACACTGAGTTAGTAAGATCTTTGAACATAAATAAATTGTAGGAAGAGCCTGAGCTATTAAAACTCTCATATTTTAACTTTTAGGAAGTCATCCTTTGCACAATACAAGACCTTGATTCAGATGTTGCCTAGGTGATAACACAGAGTGCAACCATTTGTGACAAAGGAAGATGTACTGGATCCAAAATCTCCATTTCTAATAACACTCGGGGATTTCCTTGAAGCTGACTCACTGTTCTTGTCTCTGACATGTCTGCTGTTCTTTTGACATTCGGTAGTGAAATTTTTAAACAAAGAATACTACAAATCAAATATAAAGGTACAGTGTATCAGGCTAAACCAGGCTTGGCCACCAGGAAAAGCTTTTCTTCATCTACACTTGTGAGAGTGACACCTACAGTGCATGCCTCGTATTTCCTTGAGTATTCATGAGACAGAAATGTCCTTAGCGCTTCTGAGACCAACTGAAGTGCTTGGTATTCATCATCCTAACCTACTGGCTTCACATAACTTCAGATCTTTAAAAAAATGATTAAGAGCCAGCTGAAAATGAGTTGATTAAAACAAAGTATTCATGATGTAACAGGAAATGCTGCTGATCCTGCCTCTGTAGGGCAGCTCGCCCACTGTGAACGACTGCCATTGATCACTGACAGACAGATGTTGCAGGTAGCAGAAGGAGTGGGCTTTCTTGATCTTACCGAGCTCTGAAACCTCTGGGAAAATGGAAATAGGAGCTGGCAGTGTCCCGAGGCTGTATTTTCTCTCTTTCTTCATGTCTCACTCCATGCCTGTCCTGCATGAGCTTCTCTGCAGACAACAGCTATAAATGCTTTGCAAGATATAATGTTAGCAAGGGGACATGTGCCAGAGGGTGAAAAGAAAAATGTGCTGTATAATGAGATGCAGAAAGAAAGACGGTACATAAGTGGCATAAGGGACCGAGTCGTGGTTCCTTTGCTTCTGGGTGGAAGCACTCAGAACAGGAGTGGGCGTCCACCAAGCTCGCATGGGCTCCACCTCCATGGAATCCTTCCAAAGTGTCAGATTTGACCTCTGAGTACAATCTCTCCTCACTGGTCGTTCTTAAGGTCAAATAAACATATATTTTAGACTTCAGAAAACAATTCAAAATGGATATTATTCAAGTTGGAAGGCTGAATTTTTCTGTAAATGTGTTCCCGTCCTACATCAGAATTCCTGAAAAGCACAAATAGAATTCATGAAAATAGTATTATTTGACACCAGATGTTCTATAGGACAGTTTTATAAAACACAATTATAATATAGTATATAGGGCTTAAGAAATTTGTAGCTGGGTGTGGTGGTACATACCTTTATTCCCAGCACTCTAGAGTCAGAGGCGGCAGGTTCACCGAAAGTTCAAGGCCAGTGAAAAAAACAAAATATTTGTCTTTCTGAGTCTTGATTGTTTTACTTGACATAACAGTCTGTACTTTTCAAGTCTAGGCAAAACTAATTGCCATTGATTCACTTGGATATCAGGTGGCCTCTGGGCTTGATCGCTGCAAGGTATCAAGTATGAACTGTCTGGGATGATGGATGGCCTGTTACCTTGACCTAAGTGAGATTTACTCAGGTATATTTATAAATACAAGTTCATCAAATATACTTTTAAGATTTATGCATTTTCCTAAAGGTACTTCATCTTCAGTGAAGGAACAAAAGAGTAAGTTAGTTACTTGCTGCATCAAGTGAACATTTTGTGGAAATTGGAAGATTGTTTAAATGTGAGCCTCATTTTGGACTTCTATTTTTTATTACTGGTTGTCTATTCTTGTACCAATGCTGAGGGATTTTAATTATTGAGCTTAATAATGAACCTGATATTCAACCTGGTAAAAACTGCTCTATTTTTAGTGCACTGAAGATTTTGAGCATTTAAAACCATACTTTTCTGCCACCATTGTGACCTTCTGTCAGTGCATGTGCTACTGGTGGCAGTTTGGTTGCCAAGGGGCATAGTTTGGATGGTCCTCTGTTTTGGTTGTAGTTTAGGTCATATATTCATTTTTTTCTATTGCACATTTTCCTTCCCATAATGCTTCTGAATTTACTCCTATCCATGCCCAACTCTAAATAGGCATAAGATAGTATATAAAGGATTCACCTTGGAGCACACAGTTTACCTTACTGAGCATGCACTCAAAACCAGTCCAGTTCAGATTGGATCAATCCTTCTTCGTAGTCAATATATTGGGAATACACTTGAATAGAAACTGACTGAACTTGATTGTTTCTAGAGGTGGAGAAATGGTTATTATTGTTCAAAGACAGGTGTATGTGTAGCCTGATGTGGGTAGAGGTCTGAGAAGGTTCTACAGTAGCTATGTGGATTGTGTGGGGAGGGGTGTGTGCCATAGTGCCTGCAGGTAAAGGAACTAGGCTGCCAGGAACGTTACTACAAGGAGTGGTATGCATAATCCAAATCATACAGGGTCCCAGGCCGAACTCTATCTTGTGCTTACCTGCCTCATGTGGACACTGACACCAACTCTAGCAGAGCCCACTTCACTTATAGGGAATTTCAGTTTTAAAATAAGCTAAAGAAATAAACATGTTTGTGATATATTTGGAACTAAAAAGTCTTATACTCAGTGTTTGTCAGTTTCCCTGCTGAATAAGGATTATTTGGATTAGAGAAAAAGATCAGACAAGGTATGTACCATGGAGAGCAAGGCGCCTGCACAGAGTGCATGCCGTCTCTGGTTTCTGCCTCTGGTGCTCAGGTCCACTCTTCTGATCCAGCGCTGTCCACTCACCTGTTCAAGGCTTCTGTTTGCCTCTCACTGTGAGAAGCAAGTGAGCAGACTATCTCCAGAATCACACCTACAAGGGGCAGTTACAGAATTTCCACCCTGGCTAGCCATTCTACTTAGGAGGATATCAGTTCTTCCCAGAATCCATTTCAGTTGCTCTTTGATGTGGCTTGGGGTCAACTCAGGATGGAGTCAGTGATGTGAAAATTTTGCTTTTCTAGTGGCACTGGATGCTGAAAAAGTAAAATTAAGCAAATGATTGCTTTTATTCTTAAGTATGAACTTGTGTGTTTTATTTTAGTTTCTTATTTATAATAAATTGTTCTGTACTTCTTCTGCAAACAGATGTCTACCATTGTTTCACTAGATTAAAATCTATCTGCCTGTGGCCAGCAAGATGATTCAGTGGTTAAAGATGCTTGTAGTGCAAGCCTGCTGACTTGAGTTTGATCCTGAGAACCACATAAAGGGGGAGAGAAGGGAGTTAATCCCCAAAGTTCTCTTACATCCATGTACACATCACACACACACACACACACACACACACTCATGCACACACACATGCAAGCATGCACAGGCACAGACACAGACACATGCATATCCAGTTTGAGATGAGCAATCAAAGGAAACACTACTTCTAACCACAGCGTGGGGGTTACTATGTGGCAACAGAAACCTGCCGAGGACCACGGAGATTGGAGGTTGGAATTCCTTCCTTCCCCTACTCCTCCCTCACAGCTTCACCCCAACGTGAAGCACTGAGGACAGCTGTGCAGCCAGGTACCTTGGTAAGTCCTGACCAGTGCCTGCTGTGACTATAATATCTCCTTTGATTCCCACATCATCTTCATTTAGACAAGGATGAACTATGGTCATGCTGCTGATTTCTGACGTGCTACTGGAGCTTATTATAAGAAAGAAAACCCAACTCAAAGCAAGGACACATCTTACAATGCTAAGGTGAAAAACATGCAGCAAGACCTTGTACAGGGCCAGATGTAAAGTTCAGATCCTGGAAGGCTGGGAGGATATCTGTGTGTCATTGCCTTCAGCTGAGAATTCCCACTGTTCCTCTCCCACCTGCAATCTGCATCTGTAAATTGGTGTCTCAGATGCACTCATCTGTTTAGATTTTAAATAGCACTTAATTCACACTCCTTGTCCAGTGCCTATAGTTCAACAACTAGCCCGTGTTCCAGCTCCAAATTTCCAGCTGAGAAAATCCATTATGCGGGACCTGGGTGAGGTTTCCCCCTTGGGTCTAGTCAGTGCTCAGAGAGGAAGACAGAACATGGTTAGCGAACTGTTCCCTGAGCAGTGGGTAATCTTCAGAAAGGAATGTGGCTGCGTGATTACCATCGTTGTCATAAGAAGAGACAAGGAAAGATTTGACATTTGACTTGGGTCCCTAATTTTAAATGCATCCCAAAGTAATGTATTTAGTGTTTCTGTGAAATTCCTGAGAGTTTCAGAAATCTTGTGATCCTGTGGTATCCTCAAAACCACATCAGAAAAACACATTGACTGTGTAAGTACTAAGTATCCATGGTTAATTGAAACTTGATAGAATAGGATGTCATAAAATTAAGACAGAAGGAAATTCATGGTGAAACTGCGGAGTGAATTAGATTTACCTTCATAAGTTAGACGCTCTCAGATATGAATGAAAGTCAGGTTCCCGAGAAACAGAGAATGAAAACTCATTAAACCAATGAAGTTTGCTTGCTGCTTCTACTGAAAAGCTCCGACTTGCTCAATAGTTCCACTTTCTTTCTTAGAAGGTCTACCGCCTCCATGAAGTGCGTTCACCGTCCCCAAAGTTGACTAAATGGTAACTTTTCATGTCATTTATATAATATCTTATTTTCATCAGTAATTTTGAACTTCATCTCGGTTTACAGCTGAGGAAACTGAGACCCAGAGAGGTCAAAGACATACTCATTTCCAGTATCAGCAGTGCGATTTGTCTTCTTGGTTTCCAGTCTCTCTTTAGGCAATGGTTAACAACACAGATACTGACATGCTCATCTTCCTCTCGCCTCACATTTAAAAGACTCCATATGCCTGGCATGGAGGCACAGGCCTTTAATCCCAGCACTTGGGAGGCAGAGGCCATCCTGGTCTCCATAACAACTTCTAGGCCAGCTGGGGCTACAGGGAGAATCTGTGACTAAATGAATAAATATAATTAAAGTCTCCGTGTGTGTGTGTGTGTGTGTGTGTGTGTGTGTATGTGCACTCATGTAGACTCTAAATGAAAGTAAATCACAAGTCAGTTTTCACAAATACAGGTAGGATTATTTATATTTTTGTTTTCATTATTCCAAATATAAGTTTACAAAAATAAGTTTAAATCAGCAACCATGCCGGTTCTGTACCTCACTGAGTTTATGTGTGAAATGATTCACCTTTTGAAAACCAGGTAACTTCTAAGACCTGTTACAGAAAAAGTATTTTAAATACATGTACCATCAACTGCCAGAGGATCATAAATAGTGAGAAAATAAAACCTGAAGTATGTGTTTACACTGTGTATCTGGATTTACTGTTCCTGCATCAGGGTCTGAAGAAATATGGGGTTCAATGTATGTCATTATAAAACTGTCACTTGGCTTGTGTTCTGGCATATTTAGAGAATTGTTGATTTAGTGTCAGGTCTAGTAAACAGGCCATTCCTAATCCCCACCAGGCAAATATACCACAATTCTATATTATAGAATTTATATAGAACAGGTGAGTTTTATAATAGTCTTTTAAAATAACTTCATCTTCTAAAATTTGGTAATTTAAGCTTTAGAAAAATTATTATCATCATTTAATCTGGTATTAGCTGATTCTTCTCATGGGTGATATTCTTTTTTAAAAAATATTTTATTTATTATTTTTATTCTATGCGTCTGAGTGTGTATTGCCTGTATGTAAGTGCACCTGAGTCATGCAATGCTTACAGAGGTTGGAAGAAGGCATCAGATTCCCTGGAACTGGAGTTATAAATGGTTGTTAGCCACTATGTGCATGCAGGGTTTCGAACCCGAGTCCTCTGCAAGAGCAGCCAATTCTCTTAATTGCTGAGCCATTTCTCCAACCCAGGAGATAAATATTCTTAGGAACTTTTCTGCCTGGTTAAAATGCATAAGGTCTACCCTTCATGGTACTACAGAGAGATACTGAGTATCTACTCTCCACAGAATTAAACAGAAAGAACACTGGCAAAAGGAAGGAGTTGACAACAGCAACTTTTTTGAATATTGAAGAGTGATTAAAGTTCTTGAATAAACTGTTCCTTAAAAATGGTTGAATTTTGACTAGGTGTGATGGCCCATGCCTTTAATCACAGCACTCCAGAGACAGATACAGACAGATCTGTGTGAGATCGAGGCCAGCCTGGTCTACATAGACTGTTTTAGGTCAGCTGGAGCCACAGGGAGATCCTGTCTCATAAAACATAGTAACTGAAAGCAAAGAGACAAAACAAGGAAGAACGGTAGTGTGCTGGTCACACCTCCAGTCACCTGCTCGTCACCTGGCAGCACAGCAGTCTTCAAAACCAACAACCTTGTCACCTGGTACCTGGGAAAACCAGCACCCTTGAAGACCCTGAGGGCTGGAGATCACCTCAGGAGCTCCCTAACAAGCCTGATCCTCAGAGTACTATCATGTTTACCTGTTTGGGGGTTTCCTAGAAACTCAGGCTTAAAAGATTCACTTTTATTTTACCTAATTTAGAAGAAGCCCACTACAGATCTTCTCCGGTGTTTGTAGGAATCAGCCAGCAGTGAATGTTCAGCACTGTACCTTCCTGAATTTTGAAGGTAGCTATGAGAAACAGGAAGTGAATGGAGGCTCTTAAATGATGGGGAAGCTGGATCTGAAGGGACCTGGGCAACCGTGGAACAGTCGTTGGAATGTGGAATATTAGGCACATATTAGGCTATAAGAATGCCCATAAAATATCCAGAAAACTAACCCCTGGCCAGAGTCAGTGTAGACTAAAGAAAAGGCGTGAATCATTTACCACCACACCAAAGAAATGCCCAAGAACCTAAACTACACACAGAGATCCTCCCCAGAGGCTCACAGACATGTCAAGCCAATTAAGGATATATGTTCAGTCATGACCTGATACTAACATGATGAGATTTCATATGTGACCAGGGACATAGAGGTTAAAGTTTTAGTTATGGAAATAATGAAACTAATACAATCACAAGTAATGAGACCCAAGCCCTGGGAACGAGGATAACCTGAGAGCCAGTGTTTTCCCATTTTACTATTTATCATGCCATACTTTCAGCAAGAATTCTGAGAAATGAAAAGAGTAAAGGAAATGTGGTCCAAAAAGGAAAAAAATAGCCAAAAGAAAAAATCCTAGACATTCAATTTCCTAGAGTGTAAATCAATTATTGTATAATGTTCCTATAACTGAAGGAAACTATTTCTAAATGAATATATGAAGGCGCAGAGAAGAATAGCCACCAGGTAATAATCATAATAAGAGCTGAATAGAAATTTTAGAGCTGAAAGGCACAATAACTGAAATTGTGTATCTAGTAGTGGAAGGAATCAATAGTGCACTTGGACTGGCAGAAGTGTCCATGAACTTGAAGACAGATTAGCTAAGTTTGTCCATTCTGAGGGGGAGAGACAACCAGAGAATACGGAAAGTTAACACACTGTAGAGGAAGCATGAGCCCTCACCCGTGTACCACTACATATGTAACACAAGTCACAGATGAGAGGAGAGGCCAGAAGGAACAGGGTCAACACTGAAGAACTGAGGGCCAGACACTTTCGGAAATTGATGGAAAATGTTAATCTATACATCTAAGAAGCTGTTCAGACTCCAACAGAACAGACTGAATGAGAACCACACACAGGCACAGAAAGGCAAACTATACAAAAACCAAGGATGAAGAGTCTTGAAATCATCAAACAAGGGATTCACTCTGTTCAAGGACCCTCCACAGGATCAGCAGCTGACTTTACACTGTGGACCCAGAGGTCAGAAGACAGTGGAAGACAGGCTAAGAACTTAGAGAAGTACTCTCAGCCAAGAAGTCTGTGCTAGGTAAATTATCCTTCACAGAGGCAGGAATAATTAAGCATTCTTGATAAAACTAAAACAGAGAATGTGTGGCTAAAAGATCTTCCAGGCTTAAGAGAAAGGTATTACTGAATTCACTGGAAAATAAAAGGCTCTTGAAAGTTAAGCACTTATAGAGAAGAGTATAATGCATGTTTTGTTATTCTGTCTTTATTTTATCATGCCTGAAAGACATTTAAAGAAATATGTCTCTTTTAATGAGCATGCATATGTAAAGGTGTAACTTGCTGAATATAATTACCTGAAGTTGGAAAACCAAGAGTAGAGGCAGAGATATGCAGGAACGAGGCTTTTGTTCATTATTCAAACTCATCTGATAGTAATTAATATGAATTATATTTATATGCATTAAGATACTAATTATAATCTTCATGAAAACTAAGAATAATACAGAAAATATTATTTTTTATTTATGCATATTTAAATATATATGGCATATATTTAAATAATAATGAAATCTGAATGCAAGAGAATTAATATGACAATATGAAAATAACGATTTACACACAAAAAGCATGGGTATGGTGGCACCTTCCAGTAATTCCAGCACTTGGAAGGCTGTGGAGGAAGGATCATGAATTTGAAGCAGGTATGGGTTACACAGAAAAACCCTGTCTCATAGAACAAATCAAAACATGAACAAACAGAAAAACAGAAACCTGAGAGAAGGCAGTAGAGGCATGGAGGAATGAAGACGGGTGTAATTGCCATGGGAAAAAGCAGCAAAATGTCATTCATGAGCCCTTTGCTAGCAGAAATGGCATCGACATATCAAACACTCAGAAGTCAGAGATTAGAAGAATAGATTAGTCAGGCATAGTGGTGTATACCTTTAATTCCAGCACTCTGAAAGCTGGACATGGTAGCACATGCCTTTAATCCCAACACTTGGGAGGCAGAAGCAGGTGAATCTCTGCAAGATCTAGGCCAGCTTGATCTATATCGCAAATTCCAGGTCAGTTAAAGCTACAGGGAGACATTATGGAAAAGAAGGGGAGGGGGGAGGAGGAGAAGGAGGGGGAGAAGATTAAAAACCAAGCGGCTATGTTCTGCCTGTAAGAAATACATACATACATATACATATATGTGTGTGTGTGTGTGTGTGCATGTGTGTATACTTGATTCAAAGATACAAATGAGTTCAAGTGTGCTCATTCTTGAAATGCCTGAGAGGCCAGAAGAGGGTGTTGGATCCTCTGGAACTGGAGTTTTCCAGTTGTTAGCTACAAGGTGGTTGCTGGGAACCAAACCCTGGCCTTCTTTAAGAATAGCCAGAACTGCTGAGCTGTCTCTCAAATCCCAAAATTAGAAATTTTGAAAAACATATTTTATTTTTATTTTGTATTTATGAGTATATTGCCTGCATGTGTATAAGTACATGACAGATCAGAAGAGGGCACTGGATTCCCCTGGAAATGAAGTTACAGATGGTTGTTAGCTAGTGCTGGGAACCACACCTGGGTCCTTTGCAAGAAAAGCCAGTGGTCTTAACTACTGAACCGTCTCTCCAGTCCCTCAAAATTAGAAATCTTAACAGAAAGAATTTTAGGAAATTTGTAAGTACATAGAAATTAGCTTTATGATATGAATTATACTCCTCCCAAAATTCACATGCTAAACTCTTTAACTCCTTGAAACTCAAGAGTGTGGTCATATTTCAAGATAAAACCTTTATTGAGGTCGTTACAGTGAACCCAAATCTAATCTATGTGGTATCGTTAAAAGGAAGGACATTTGGACATAGAATATACATCACCAGAAATTCTCATAAAGGGTTCACTGTTGAGGCTCCACTGGTGTTAATTAGTATGAAGTAGACTGATATACAGGCGTGTGAGGACAAGGGAGGCACAGCTTCTTAAGCTGAGGAGAAAAGCCTGAAGACGAATCACATCAGCATCTTCAAATTGCTTCTCTGTTCTCCATTGCTGTGAGGACTTTCATGTGTAATCCACCCAGTCTATGGTGTTTTGTGATGACAGTGCTCGAAAACCAACACATCCACCAGCAAACTTCTAAATAACCAGTCCACTAAGGAGGAAATCACAGTAGACCTTAAAACTCATTTCAATGGATGAAATGAAGAAAATACAACATAACAAAAAACTACTAAGATACTAAGTCTAGGTTAAAGGGATTGACAGCGGACAATGCTTACTTGTTAAAGAAAGACTTCTCTTTTGAGTTAAGTTATAGATTCACAAAAAATAAGTGTCCTGGCTTTATCTCGTGCAGGTGAACACAGCTGCTGTGAGGTGAGTTCATGAGGGCAAGAACCATGCCAAGAAGAGAGAACAGCATTTCACAGCACTCTGCCCCATCCCCCAACTCTTATATACTTGCCAGTCCCTCTTCTGAGATGTTCCCCGAGCCTTAGGAGGGGGCTTGACACAAAGTTGGAACTATACCTAGTTTACATAGTTATTATAGATAGCATTGTTTGATGTCCACTGAATTCTCCTCTGACAACCATCAGCTGCCCAAGACCTCACCAAGCCCTAGAGTGGAGAATGTAGGCCTGCCATTATTTTGGGAATTCATGTTGAGATTCTGCCATTTATCAACTCTCTGGCTCATCCATGGCTCAGTTTCTCCACCTTAGAATGAAGATACTAGTGCAGCCTCTTAATACTGGATAAAGAAAAACACAAACAAGACTTGCCAAGGAAGAGGGTCAGTGGAGAGCACAGCAGGTGTCAATGTGGTCCCCAGAATGCCCTCTTAGGAATTTGGGAGTCTAGTGAGTGTGAAGAGGATGGAGCCCTGCACTCAGTCTCATGTCAGCTGGAATCCTGACTTGATTAGGAGGCCTGCTCTTTCCCTTGATATGTGCCACAGACTTGTAAACCACTCTATCTCGCACTCACATCTTAAATAAATATGGGAGTAGATCAGGTTTATGATCCTAAAGGAGTAGAAGGGAGTTCTGGGTATGGCAGTGGAATGGTGCCCACAGGTCCAGGCTATGCAGTAGCACAGACTGTCAGAAGTATCCTGAGTGCATAGTGGAGATGGAGATGATACTAAAAAATAGACTGAGATGGGCTGAGCTAGGAAAATCTGTTCAAAAAGTACCCAGTGTCCTTCTTAGTGACCCTAAAATCTGAGTTGACTTAGAGCAGGACATGTGTATTTAAGCAGTGGTGCTCTGCAAATGCATGATCCCATCATGTCAATGACATAACTTCTATTTTCCTGCTCTCTGATTCCCTTCTTCATTGGTGACCTTTAGACATACGGTGCCTTGACTTGAGAAAGACTTAAGGAAGGGAACCCAAGGCTGCTCACAGAATGCTGGCTGCATGGGCCTCATCATACCCCTGTGTAGAGCAGCAGACAAACAACCTTCCACGGCTAGATGGTGTGCAGGAGCAGCTGGGCTGTTGAGATTTCATGTTTTTCTGCACAGGTACTCAGAGTGCCTGAAATGGTAAGAGACAAGACCCCAGAAGTCTGGGATGAACTGAGGATAGAGAGGCAGGTGTCTTTACATCAGATTTCAGGTCACAGAGAGGAAACACAATCAAAAGGCAAACACGCCTCAGGAATGTGAGGCTGACCTTGAACATCTGTGCTCCTTGTACAGTGAGTGTCATAAATGAATAAAGAGTGGCTGTTTCTGGGCATGGTGGCTTGTGGTTGTAATTCCAGTACTAAGGTGCTAAGGAAGGCCATCCAAGAGTTCCAGGACAGCTTGGGCTACATACAGACACTGACACAAATTAAGCAATAACAAAACCAAGACAACAAAAATGTAGCCGTTGTTTTAATTACATGTTTGTGCAAAAATGCATCAGTGACATTTTTTAAAACTCTGATGATGCTGCTCACCGTGGAGGCTAGTGTTGTGCCTCAAGACTCAAGGACTTTTCTAGAAGGACTGACATTCTAGGACACTGTAAGTAACAGGGGCTATAACAGTGCCCCATGGCATTGCATGTTTAATGAATTTACCTTTGCTTTCAAATGGACACACAGGTCATCATCAGCTGTGATTTTTTTTTTGATAATTGTTACGTAGTTTGGTCTGTGTGACATTACTGTGCGACACGGCTTTGTCCCCTAAGGCTCTGTGACAATGGGAGGAACAGGGGCAAGGGCTAATGGCACAAATGGAAGTTTGATGGACAAAATGCAAACTGCCATTGATTTAAGCCAATAGGTCCACACCAATTGCAAAAGAGTCAGTGCTCTATTGCCTAGCGTAGGAATTCCTTTTAAGTTTGTTTTCTTTGTCCTACAAAGGAAGGACATAGAAACTCAATACTTCAAAATAATACACTGCAGAATCTGTTCCAATTTCTCATTCATTTCCGTGGCTATCATGGGTAATTAAATGGCAAAGGCATGTAACATGTTTGGACATAAGAAATACTGGGGATAGTGGGTAAATGAAGTGAGATAGCACAGTGATTGACCCTTGCCCTCTGGCTTCCATGGCTGTTGTCTGGAATATTACTGAAATGTTGCCAGTTTGGATTCAGCGTATGGAACGTTCTTTCTCCAACACCTTTCTCCTCTCTCTTTTCTTTCAGTGCTTCGACTCCTGAAGGAGGGGGCAGACCCACACACTCTGATTTCTTCAGGAGGGTCCTTACTCCATCTGGTAAGAACTGACCATCAGTGGGGACAGGTGATAACAGCTAGAGACAGAATAAACGAAGGGTCAGGAGTCCATCCCAAAATGTGCATCCAACAAGAACCAGAAAAATGGTGTGGTTCAGATTGACAGTGGATACTGAAGAAAAAAAAGACTGTAAATAATCTTTAACAAATATAGTGAGAGGATCTGTCCTAAAGAGAATTATTCCATTGAATAGTGTATGCAAAATAACACGGGGTCAATTCAACAGTAGGAGGCAATGGCCCATCTTTTACTTCTAGTAGTTTTCATTTTGGCTCTAGTGGAATTTTACTTTACCTATGATCTGACTCATATAAGTGAATAACATTCATCTTATATTCTTTTGGAATCGAAGCCTAGATCATCTAAGTAAACAAATTAAGTGTACAACTACAGAGAAATTATACTGGGTCATGTGTTTTTTTTCTGGTTTAGTTAAGAATAAAAATTAGTGAAAGGCAATAATTATTTGATTAGTGCATGTCCTTGTTTGCTTTCTATTGCTGTGATAAAACACTGTAACCAAAACCAACTTGTTTAGGAAAGAGTTTATTTGGCCAACACATCCTGATTCCTGATCATCCTTGAGGGGAGCCAGGACAGGGACTCAGAACAGGAATGTGGAGGCAGGAACAGAAGCACAGACCATGGGAAAACACTGCTTACTGGCTTGTTCCCTGGGCTTGTGCTCAGCCTGCTTTCTTATACACCCAGGACTACCTCCCCAGGGGTGGCACCAGCCGCAATGGGTGGGGCCATCCTACGTCACTCAACAATCAAGAAAATGTCTCACTGGCATTCCACAGGCCAATCTGATAGAGGAAATTCTGTAATTCAGGTTCCCTCTTTCTGGGTGTGTCAGGTTAATAAACTGAAGCTATCCAGCACAGTAGGCCTTTTGTAAACTTGACGTACAAATGCATCACTATCAAACCATAGTCTTTACATTTCTTGTCTCCAAGATGTTGTGTTAAAATTAATATCTATTACAGTATAAAACATAGGATAACCTTAAAATCCCACAGTCTTTAAAAAATTCAAACACTTTAAAAAAGTTCAAACATCTCTCTTAAAAAGTCTTAACCATGGACTCCTATAAAATCCAAAAAAATTACTTTACTTTCTTATTTCAAGAGAGAACCATGGCACACTTAAGCAAAACCAAAGTCCAGTAGTGTAGGCATCTAGGATTCACTCGTGATCTTTTCAGTGCCAAAGGGCATGGGCAGCTCCACTTCTCTAGCTCTGCCTTCCACAGCATACACGGCTTGTCTCATGGGCTCAGGCTGGCTCCACTCCACACCTGCCACGGTCCTTGATGTTCATCCAATGGTCCTGGCATCTCCAGTGGGGTCGCCATTGCAACTGAGCTGTGCTTTCACTAACGCCCTTCCTGTGCTCCCATGACGGCAAGCCTCAGCTTCTTGTCACGGACCCTGCAACCCACTGGGACCGAGGCTGCACTTTCACTAATGGCCTCTCCTGCCCTCTCACAATGCAAAGACTCAGATTCTCTCCATAATCCCCTCAAGTCTGCAGCTTTCTTGCTGCCAAAACCAGTACCAGGTAGAGGACTCGTCCATATTTCCCAGTTCTGCTTCCAGCTGGAGGTGCAGGCCTTGTTCCCCTCTGGACCACAGCTTCTGGATGTTAACCCTGAGGAAAGACTTCCTCAATGAGACGATTTCACTTCAGTGGTGCCGGTCTCTTGATAATCACAGCTGATTCTTCAGCCCCCGCTGACCAGAACCCATAGACTCTCAATTCAGAATATCACACAAGCAGCCCTGGTAGTCTTTGCGTCCCTTGAAACTTCCACAAGCCAGGCCTCGATTGTCTCCATTTCTCTCAGCATTACCCTTCAGGTTCCCACAGAACAGCTCACTAAGCTCTGAGCAGGGAACTGTTCTTCCAGTCCAAAGTTCCAAACATTTCCACAACTCCCTCCCATGAAAAGGAGCATAGCTCACTCTCCATGCCAGTTTTTGTTCTAGTTAGATTCTCTGCTGTGACAAACACTATGACTAGAAGCAGCTTGGTTGAGAAGAACAGGGTTTACTTGGCTTATGCATCCCAGCCACAGCTCATTGCTGAGCAAAGTCAAGGCAGGAACTCAAGGTGGGAACCTGGAGGCAGGAGCTGAGGCACTGATTATGGATTGTCAACTAAAACAAGCAAGGATGGTATATTTCTTCCCATCACAGCAAAATGCATGATACAGGTCTCGGATCAGTAACTCTACCAGAAACGTCTCAGCATCACACTGACTTTTAACCTTCATTGCATTATAGAATCACTGGGAGGTATAAAAACACTAATACTTGACTCTCAGTCTGGGACCACTCCAAAGATCTAGATTTAATTTTCAGAGGATGTAATTTCTCCAGTATATGAGAGTGGGTGCTGGCCCTGTGGGATACCTGACATTATTTATTTATTTTTCACAATGTATATTTTTAATGAATTTTTGTGCATTTCATACAATATATCTCAATCACATTTAGATCCCCTCCCCTATCCTCATCCTCTTTTGTTCACACCCAATGATCCTTTCATCAAAGTCACACACACACACACACACACACACACACACATGCATGCACACCATTTTTTGCTTCTGTACACTGAATGGAGCTAATGCATTACGTACGTTTTCCTGTCTGCTAGACTGAACTTTCAATGCTGTGACTGTCACAGTCATTTTTGTATTCTCAGCAGGCGATGCATAGTAAACACACCGTGAAGGAATGAGAACGAAAGGCCCCTCAGGATACAGGATCTCTTCGGTTAATGAGGAGGTAGTTATTTCAGACCTAGTCATCGAATAGAAATATTCAGAAAGGGTAGAGGCAGACAACGAAGGCGTAAAAGACTAAGGTGATGAGACAGTTCAGAAACACCTCACCACCTCCCAGGCTGAGGCAGGTGTGTTGCATTTTGATGCATAGGCTGTGAGATTCAACCTGGGAGGCTGGGTCTGGGAGATATTCATGGAAAAGGGGCTGTGGGTAAAGCAGGGGGGGCTCAGTGCTATACTCTCCTTTTGCTGGCAGACAACGAAGGCGTAAAAGACTAAGGTGATGAGACAGTTCAGAAACACCTCACCACCTCCCAGGCTGAGGCAGGTGTGTTGCATTTTGATGCATAGGCTGTGAGATTCAACCTGGGAGGCTGGGTCTGGGAGATATTCATGGAAAAGGGGCTGTGGGTAAAGGAGGCGGGGCTCAGTGCTATACTCTCCTTTTGCGGAGGTTACTGAGTAAATAGAACAAATGAACAATTGCAGGTTGCTAGAGAAACAAAATTACAGGGTTTCAGATGTTTTAGGTGCTGAAGGTGGCAATTTAGGCATCTAGAATGTCAGGTGTGAGCGGTCCGGTGGCGTGCCCTGTCTTGTGGGCATCCCACGTTAGGAAGCCTGACTACGTGTCTTAATTATATACTCTTCCATCACTGTCTTAGAAGGAAGCAGCATCTGTGTGTGGGGGCAGCTCATGAATAGGCTGTGGAGACTGCTGAGGTTTCCCAGAGTTGTGTTTAGTGAACTCCAATGTTACTTGTTGAATACCTTATTCTAAGTGCTGGTTTCTGCAAGGCATTTCTCTTAGATGTGCCAGAAAAACATTTGCACTGGGAATTTAGCTGTTCCTATAAAGCCCAAGGTTGATATCTGAGGAACAGGATTAATGGTTTTTGTTTTATGTTTCTCTTTAGCTTCTGTTTAATGTCTTTTTTCACAAACACATTTGATAAGGTCTGCTTGGCTACCAGTTATTAAATAATTCATTTATCAAAAAAATGGCAGGCATCAAATACTGAGTGAGAGACAGGGAGGTATGGCAAAATCAGCACTGGCCACACCTCAGGAAGTTTTCTCCTGAGGATGCCATAGAAGAATCCATAGATTTAAACCTTTTTAAGAATTTATGAAGTAAAGAACAGAATTACATTAGCCTTCTTAAAGTGTTTGGGATTGTATCATTGTGTTTAGTAAATGAACCTCTGGGAAGAAGTTACCAATGGTCACAAAATGGAGAGTGGCCACTGAGGGTGCTGGAGTATTCCTAGATCACACTCAAGCTTGACTGAAATTCTCTAGAAATTAAAAATGCCCTTCTACTGAATGGATTCTTGTTTTAACACAAAGACAGACATTCAAACCAAAGAGTAGTTCATGTAGCTGCTATAATGTACATGAAAATATCCAGGAATATAAGTCCACACAAAAGCACGTTAAAGAAGAATTGCGTGGGGTGCAATTGAGTAGATTTTGGGAAAGAGAAGAGAGGAGAAATCACAAGAGATGGGAGAGAGAGACAGAGAGAGAAACAGAGAGAGAGACAGAGAGACAAACAGAGAAAATAGATAAATAGATAATAAATAGGTGATGGAGAGGATAGAGAGTATAGCTGATGATAAGGAGAAAGAGAGATAGATAGATAGAGAATATACACATAGATGACAGATGTTGGAGAAGATAGAGGGATAGATGTTATACAAGATATATATTTTGAGAGATGATGGTAGATGATAAAGAGATAAATGATAGATTGATAGATGATTGATCAAGATCTAGATGACTGAAAGATGATAGATAATAGATGCTAGATAGGGAGGTGATGATAGATGATTGGAAGATAAATAGGAGATAAACATACAGGTGATGAGCAGATTGAGAGATAGATTATGATAAATGATAGAAAGGGAGAAGGTAGATTATAGGATAGATAGATGATTGATGGACAGACAAATAGATGACAGATAGATCATCAACAATTTTTACTAAATCAGAGAAAGTATCCTGAAAGCTAGACAAGAACTTAGAAAAGTAACACACTGGGGGAAGAAAACAAAGTATTGAAATTATTCCCATTTTCTTTTCCATATTGAAATTTTTGAGACAGGGTCTCCCTCTAGCCCCAGATGTCCTGGAACTCACTATGTAGACCAGGCTGGCCTTGAACTCACAGAGATCCACCTGGCTCTGCCTCCCGAGTGCTGGGATTAAAGGCATGTGCCACTACACCTGGCTGAATGAACATTTTAAACACTAAGTGTATATTTTATGTAACAACCTAATACAAAAATACATAGGCCAACGACTTTCTCAGAAGTTTACACTTTCAACTAGTCTTGCAAGAAAGTCTGTTCTCTGCAGTGAGCCAGTCTTTGGGCTTTACTGTGAGTTTCTCCCAGGTGTTGTCAAGAAGCAGGGACACCCAGCATCTCACAGCAGTAGAAGCAGGTTAAAAGCTCAGAATCTTCAGAAAGAGCAGGAAATTAGTGTCCATGGCTTTACTGGTCTGCAGGGCAAAGGTAAAATATGCCAGGGTCACTTTTAGCAAGGACATTGATCGTAACAGAAGTCAGGGTGCCCTCTGCAGATCGTTTTCTGTAGAGTTCCTGAAGCAGAGAGCTAGGGCAGGGCAGGAGGAGAAGGAGAGTGGGTAATGTCTGATGTTCAGGTATCAGAGGCCAGTGGCTGCTGGACCGTCGGGCACCAGAGGACAGGACAGTGAGTGGGGCAGTGAATAGGGATTCTTCACGTTTATCAGGGGTGTGACTTGGTATTCATATTCCTGACTAGGATTTGCGCTTTTAAATTCAGTGTTTCTTTGGCCCATGAGAAGCCTGGCATCCATAACCACCAAGTTCGTAGCCCAGGATGTTGGCACAGTAGGTCAGCATCCTGCTGAGCCTTGGCCAGGCACTATAGCATTAGTGTGTATGTTCCATTATTATCCTGATACCTGTGTGTGACTTGGGAGCAAAAAGTTATCAGAGCAGCAACTGTAATGCCCCTCGGAATGCTCTCAGGGGTGCGAGAGCCTTCTATCAGTTTCTTCTATAGTCTATTGTTTCTGTGTAGCCCAACTCACCTAGAACTCACTATGTAGACCAGGCTAGTCTCAATCTCACAGAGATCCACCTGCCTCTACCTCCTGAGTGCTGGGACTAAAAGTGCTCACCACCACACCAGGCTTTATCTCTTTTTAACTGAGAATTTCATATACACATATGATGTATTCTGATGAAATCCATCTTTCATTCCCTCTCCTCCACTTTCTCCCCATCCCACCCTCCACTCACTGAGCCCTCATAATGTGCATGGGTATAGGGCAACCTCCTGGAGCATGGGTAGCTTCTCAGGGGCCACATCCCTGAAGAAAACTGGCTCTACCCTGCCCCACCGGCCATTGACTGCTGGAAGCTCCACAGCTAAAAGTAGGATTGCATATCCCCCAACCATACTGGTATTTGGCTGACTTGATCTTGTGCAAGTCTTATGCATACAGTCACAGCTGCTGTGAGCTCATGGGTGCAACTGTGTTGTCATGTCTAGCAAATACTGTGTTGCTACAGATGACCACTATTCTGGCTCTAGTAGTCTTTCCACCTTCCTTTCCTAGATGACCCCTGTGCCTGTGGTGGGGTGTGATATAGATATCCCATTTGGAACTGAACATTCAACAATCTCTTATTTTTTGCAGGTTAACCACTAGTGAGCCTCTGTGTTAATTTCCCTTTACTGTAAAAACGAAGCTTCTCTAATAAGGGTTAAGAGAAGCTCTAATCTTCAGGCAATAAACTGTCCTCTAAGTTTTTTTCTTTATCTCTTTGGTATGCTAGTTAAGGTGTCATGTTCTATTGACTGTTAAAATACCATTGAGAACAAGAGCCTTGCCATGCTAAAGATTTATGCAGTCAGAGTCTCTGTTTCAGTATTTTGAGAATGGCACCACAAAATTACTTTATATGCTATTTCTTATTTACTTGTTTGTTGATCTGTTTTTTGAGGCACGTCTTGCTTTTAGCCTGGTTTTGCTTGGTAATTACTGTCCTCCTGCCTCAGTTCTAGAATACTGGAATAACACTTCAGCACTCTGTGCTCTCTTCTCAACAACCTTAAGGAATGCTAGTTTGTAATAAAGCTATACATTGTTGCTCCAAAATAAATACTAAGTAGATTTTTACATTTTTGAGAAGGTAAATTTTGAAAAATAAGAATTGTAAATCCAAAGATTTCCAAACAATAAAATCGACAAGCCAAATTCTTTAAAGTTATATAAAAGAGTACAGTATATTATAATAGTGTCAAAAGTTTGCCAGTATGCTTCTGTTTGCAGGTCATAACTGGTTTAATTTATTTATTTGAGCAAAATAAAAAGCCACCTCTTTTTATAGTGAGTACGTGTTAATACTATTAGAAGAAAATCGACTTTTGATTGTTAGAGTTATGCATCATCTACAGTTATGTCTGCTAGAAACCAACTGGAAATTAAAATTAAATAAACAATAACAAATATTTTTAAAGGCCCCTCAAAGTCACTAGTAGGTAACTTCTTGTTTAGCTTTCCTTTTTTTTTTATACCTCTCCAGCAAAAGAACTGAATTCATGAACAACCTGAAGCTTCTAGTGACAGGGTGAAGGCAAGTAAGTAAGGCGTTTTTTAAAACAGATATATTGCAGATCATTTTCTCTTTCCAAGGAAACTCGCAACCAGTAAGATTTGACAACACAGGTGCAGAGCCTTACCCAGAATAATCTGGGGTGTTGTTCCCTTTAAGAATGGTTTCCTTCTAGTGTCATTAGTGTCAACCTCAGACTCCCTGTACCCCAGCTTCTTTCTTCAATCTCTACTAAAGAGTTGGAAGACTCTTTAGGAATGCTAGACACTGTATAATTCTAGATACCATCTCCACCCCTCCTCAAGGCTGTTCCCGCTACCTTCCACTTTGGGACACACCATTGACGAGGTGGAGTTGGTATCTCACAGAACTTGCCCATCTTCATGCCTCAAAACTAGGCTGGTGATTTAGAGGTAGCATCTAACCCTAGCACTAGCCCTCTGACTCAGGGCAGCACTGGGTACATGGTAAATCTTCAGTGGATACATGCATACTTGACTGGTGAATGTGTGACTGTCCCAACCCAGCCCCTCCCCTCTCCTGAGCCTTAAGACTAGCTCCCACATCTTTACATGCATTTGATTTCAATTTAATGTTAGTTATTCTTGAATGAAGTTATTTTCAATTGCATTAAATTTACTTTTTAACAGAAGCATTAAAAAAAACCATAGAAGTTGTACATATTAAGGGGAGACCATGTGCTGTTTTAACACAATGTGTAAAGTTTAAATAAGGTTAGGATAGCAATCTCCTCAAACTTGTCTCGTTTAACAGTGAAAACATCCTGAGTTCTTTCTTCCTTTTGGTTCTCCACTTGCACAGTTATTTATTTTTACTATTTCATTTATTGTTTTTATTTTATGTGTATGAGTATATTGCCTGTATGTAGGTAAGTGTACCCATGTTGAGCAGTGCTGTGGAGGTCAGAAGAGGGCATCCAGTTCCCCTGGAACTGGAGTTACAGATGGTTGTTAGCTGACATATATACACTGGGAATCAAATCCGGGTCCTCTGCAAGAGCAGCCTGTGATCTTATCTGCTGGCTCATAGCTCTAGCCCCCATTTGCTCAGTTATTAGATGTTAGTTAGCCTCCAATATGAGTCCATAGAATGCTATTATATTTGTGCACTTTCTGATGTTACAGCAAAGTATTTGAGGCCAAATAACGTACAAATCCTTCAGGTTAATTTTAGCTTGCAATTTTTGAAACTTAAAGTTCAGGATTGGGTAAACCTGACTGCATCATCAAATGAACAGCTTCCTGGCAGGTTGTGTGTGATGAGAAGGAACATAGGGCATGATAGGAAGCCAGAGGACCGGTAAAGCTTAGGCACTCTCACAGGCACTGAGATCCTAGAGAATCACCTCAGTCTCTTCTCAGGTCATACCCAGAGTGACCTCATCACCTCCTGTAGAGGACCCTTCACCTCCATACCTCCTGACTGGCAAGTAAGTTAGCTAGTCATCACACTGTCCTTGCATGTATTTAGGGGATAGTAGTACATTTTGGTCACAGGAAAATTGATTGATCTCACTGGTACCAAGCAGAGACCATTAGGTAACGATGTGGGTCCCAGGGAGCTCTTGCAAGGCCCCTGTGCAGAGGAAGAAATCCAGTCCTGCTGGGCTTCCTGAGATTGGAGAGATACCTATTGTCAAAACTCCAAGTCTTGTGGAAAGTCCAATGAGGATATGGATTGGTGAACTGGGCAGATGGTTCTCAAAAGAGGAAACACAAATGGCCAATAAGCATTTAAAATTAATTCAACATCATTATCCACTAAGAAAATGCAAATTAAAAGTTCTTTGAGATTCCATCCCACCTCAATCACAATGGACATCATCAAGAAAGCAAATGAGAGACAATGCTGGCTAGGATGTGGAGAAAGAAACCTTATACAGTGATGATGGCAGGAATGTAAACTGCCAGAAAATCAGAGTGGATAATACAAACAAAATACCCTAAATAGTACTGCCATATGACCCAGCTCTAGCACCCTGGGCATAGTCCTAAAAGACTCTTAAATCCTGTCACAGGGATACTTGCGAATCCATATTTATAACTCACAAGAGCTAAGAAAAGGAACCAACCTAAGTTGTCTATGGATAGATGAATGGCAAGGGGCGATATGGTATCATTCTCACAGTGGAATTTTATTCAACTATAAAGAAAAATGAAATCATGATGTTTGTAGGAAAATGTCTTGGACTGGAAATCATTATATTAAGTATCTCAGACTCAGAAAGATAAATATTACATACATTCTGTCATATGATGGCCTTATATTTTTAGTTTTATAAATGTGTGTGTAGTATAGGTCACAAAACTAGGAGGGGACCATGAAAGGTGGAGAAGAGGTCTTAAGGGAGTATTGGGAGGGGTAGAAATAAAGGTGGTAGGGGCCAGGGGTCCTGAAAGCAGGGTTCTGCAGGGGGTAGGGGGTCAGCAGAAGGAGAGCGAGGGAGGGAAGGGTCATCCAATACAAAGCGAGAGGCACATATTTAAAATGGTCTCATACTCAGACTCTAAGCGGAAGGAAGAGTAATATGGGAACTCGAGGAAAGCAGGCTGTGAACAGGTTAAAAATCTTGCTGACTCAGAGCAGACACTATGAGACAGTTCTGCCCAACCCAGACTTTGTGCTCAAAAGATAACAGGCTTGGTTCATGGGCACATGAACCTTAAGGTGACAGAGTTTGTGTTTAGATGGGCACAAGCCATTTGGACACCAGGCTTGGTCCATAGATATGTGACTCCTATAAACACCAGTCTTGAAACCATGTGGATTTCAATATTTTGAAATTCTCAGCTTGTAAACAAGAAGCTCTACACTTTGCACAGTGTTCTGAAGACCACATGGCCAGTTCCGCCTGGCATATGAACAGGTGAACGAGGATGATGGAGAGCCTGAGGGCAGGGTCCCAGGCTGCAGGAGAAACTCAGTTTTCAGCATCCTGCTGAACATGGTGGAACTCCTTGTTCATTTCCTTGGTGTGGTAAGATGTCACTGCAAACTGCATGGCACAACAACCAGGACTAGGCACAAAATGGATCAGCTTGAGGGAGCTTGAGTAAGCTCCCTTCCCAGGGAGCGTGAAGTTCACTAAGGAGTGTTCAGCCTTCATAATCTTTGCAGACAAATGTGATTAAAGATGTTTATTTCTGTCAACTTATTAGTTATACTTTAGAATGTCAATCTCCACGTACATCCCTTGCCGTAGCAGATATCACTTTCAGCTTTGCATTTAATTAACTTTTTTACTCTCCTTGAAAGACTGAATATCCAAACTTCAAGTACCTTTGAGATGTGAGTGTGGATTCCTGAAGGTCATGTATGGGATATCTGTGTGTGTCTGTGTATGTGTGTGTGTGTGTGTGTGTGTGTGTGTGTGTTATATGCATGTGAGTATGCAGGTCTGTTCATGCATGTGGAAGGCAAAGCAGGATGTCAGGTATGTTACTTTATCTTTCCCCACCTTATTGTCTTCAGACAGGGTCTGCTGTGATAAAATACCAAAAGCAACTTGGGAAACAAAAAAGGTTTATTTCATCTACATTTCCAAGGCACAGCCCATTTTTGAGGAAAGTCAGGGCCGGAACCTGGAGGCAGGAACTAAAGCATAGACCATGGAGAAACCATACTTCCTGGCTTGCTCCTCTGGCCGGTGCTCAACTTGCTTTCTTATTCAACACAGGCCAACCTACCCAGGGTTGGGCCATCCCACATCACTCCACAATCAAGACAATGCCTCACAGACCGGCCATAGGCCTATCTATAAAGGAAATTCCTCAGTTGTGTTTCTCTCACCACAGGTATGTCAAGTTAACTGAAGTTATCCAGCACACTCACTGACTAGAGAGTTAGCCTTTGTGGCAAGGCTATCCTGCCAGTATAGCCTTGCCAATGAACTCTTGGGATCCATCTGTCTCCACTCACCAATGCTGGGTTACAGGCACACATGGACATGTCTGGCTTTTTACATGAGTGCTGGGGATTTGAACACAAGTCCTCATGCTTGCATAGCAATTACTCTTACCCACTGAGACATCTCTTCCAGGCTATCTTAACACACCCAGAATGAGAAGGTCAGTTACATTATGCTGATTGTGCCATGAGGTGTCCAAAAGATAGAGAGAAGAGAGGGATCACTTTCATATGAACTCCATAAAGCAGGTTGGGTCTAGCTATCACACTCTACACCAACTTCCTGAGCATTCAGACTCTGGTTCTTGCCTCTGCCATCATATCTGATGCCATTGTGCATGGGGCCACAGTTCACACCATCAAATTCCCAATATCAGTGACTCAACAGGGATGCACATGAATTGGAACTTCAGCGACACAGACTGTGGTTGCAAACAGACACTTCTGTCAAGCTTCCTGCCCTCGCCCCCACCCCGTTGCTTCCGTGCACCTTTCCAGCATGCCAGCATGAAATGCCCTCGGGGACCTTATGTCACAGATTTCCCCTTATTGTGCAATTTTAGATTTCATGATTTTAGATTTTTTTTTTCTATTTTAGATCTTACATTTTTCTTCAGTTTTCCATGACACCATCAAATTCCCAATGTCAGTGACTCAACAGCGACGCACATGAATTGGAACTTCAGCGACACAGACTGTGGTTGCAAACAGACACTTCTGTCAAGCTTCCTGCCCTTGCCCCCACCCAGTTGCTTCCGTGCACCTTTCCAGCATGCCAGCATGGAATGCCCTCAGGGACCTTATGTCACAGATTTCCCCTTATTGTGCAAGTTTAGATTTCATGATTTTAGATTTGTGTTTTTTTTGTTTTTTTGCTATTTTAGATCTTACATTTTTCTTCAGTTTTCCATGATGAATGGGTTTTGTCTATGGTGCAAACTACACCTCCACATTGTGTGAGGTATACTTATACCCAGCTGTTTCAGCGTGATTTGCTGAAAGAGTACTCTTTCCACTGAGTTTCCTTTGGAACTTTCTCGAATATCAATGATCTGTTTCCAGACCCTGTACTGTGTGTCAGTGATTCCTTTGACTCCCCTCCACCTTCACACTATATTGATCTCTATAACTTTACAGAAAGTCTAGAAGCTAGGTGACTTTAGTCCACAAACTGTTTTTCTCTTTAATAATTTTTAAGCTATTCTGGGTCTTGTGCATTAATTTTTGAATCTTAGATTCAACTTCTAAGTCTCTACAGATACAACTGTAGGAATTCTGGTTGCGTTTTAATTGAACATAGACAGACTTAGAAAGGATAGGTCAATAATCAGTTAATAATACTATGTCTTTGGCCTCATCTCTGCCTTTAAATTATACTTAGACTACTCACACGTTTTTTATATGAGTAATTGTAAGCTGAATTTGAAATCTTCTATTAGCTTTTGTTTATAGTTCCAATTTGGTCCCCACCCCACATACACAATTTTGGTCTCCTTTGCGATTATCTTGTTGATTGAGGATTATGTTTTATGGTATTACATTCTGTGCTCGTTACTTTCATGGGTGTTTCAGCATCCCTAGAATATAGCTGACTTATATCAGTAGTTCCAGCAGCATTCTACCACTTCACATGTGGTTCAAAATAATATGTTTTTTAGTCTCCAAACTGTACATATGCATACATATGCTCATATGAAAAGCTTTGTTTTATTTGGGGGGACAGGATTCAATACTATATCCAACACTACATAAACCTGGCCTAGAACTCACTGTATAACCTAGTCACTATGTAACTCATAGTATTTTTCCTGTTTCTGCCTCTAGAGTATTGGGTTTAAGGATATTAGCTACTGTGCTCAGCCACTGTTGTTAATATCAACATTAAATGATAGTAAGAAAAGATACTTTAGCAGTAAGATCCACATGTGTTTAATCATATATCAGTTTTCTGTGCTGTTTATCCAGAAGTCTGCTTTTGAGGATGTGCTGTGGCTTACCGAGGTTGGACTTCTCTTTAAAGCACTTTCTTCTCTTGTTATATTCTGTTTAAGTCATATTGTCTTCAGCATCATTATTCTGTAATCTAGTTTGCTATTTAGTCTCACCTAATAATCTAGTTTACAGCTTATTGTATTGCAGGTCTCTCTCATCTCTACATGCTAAATTTGTATCTTAATTTCTTCCAAGTATCTACTTAAAATAGTAGTTCCTTAGAATTTTGAACATATGCAATATATACATGTATAGATATATGCTTATACATATACATCTCTGTCTATCCCTCTATCTTCTTATTTATATGTATATAACCATCTGTCTATATCTGTTCATCAGTCTATCCATCCATCTATCCAACCATCCATCTATCCATCCAGAGTCTCCCTGTGTATTGCAGGCTGGCCTTCACCTTGCGATCCCCCTGCCTTAGGCATCATAACTGTTTGTCACATACCTTGCTGATACTCTTTCAGATCTTCTGACTTGTGAATTTTCCTAACTATGTCTCTTCTGGGTGGGTTTTCACTGATCCACTTATTCTCTGTCCTGTGGGTCCTGTTTATACAGATTTGCTGCTTCCCTGATGATTTTTATTGAATTCTAGATACAGGGTATTTTGCCTGTTAAGTACTGGATGTTTCTTTTTATCTATGTAAATCATCTTAATCACTTTGGGGAGCTGTTAAACTGTTTAGAAACACTTTGCTCCTGTTGGGACTTGCATTTATGATTTCTTTGGCGGGAGTAGAGCTATGTTTAGTTGAAGCCTTGTGCCCCTCTTCACTGAGGCTAGACATCTCTGAGACGCTTCCCAGGGCCCCATCAGTGTTGAGGTGTCCAGTCTAGTCAAAGGGAACCTTGCTGTGTGGGTTGTAAATGCTCGTCCTCTGCGGTCTCTCCCTGGTGTGGGGAGATTCCTGGGAAGCATCCCTTTCCTTGTTCATACAGCCTTGAAAAACCTGCTTCCAGAAGTTCTTTCCTCATGTGTCTGTGTCCTTTGTTCCACTGTGCCTTGTGAATTCTGGTGACACAGTCCTCCTGGACATTTTGGGAATAAGCTCTTGTCACACTGCATTCTTTTCCCATGCTGTGGTTAAGAACTCTCTCAAGTTAGCAAGTAGTACGTACCATGTTTATGTCCAATTTTTATTTTTAAACACTGCATTCTTTTCCCATGCTGTGGTTAAGAACTCTCTCAAGTTAGCAAGCCCAGCCATAGTAGTACGTACCATGTTTATGTCCGATTTTTATTTTTAATTTAGTTTAATTTTTATTTTATTTATGTGTGTGGCTGCATGGATGTATGAATACACATATGTGTGGATAACAAGCAGAGTCCAGAAGAGGGCATCAGATCACTTCAAGCTGGAGTTACAAGCTGTTGTGAGTTGTCCAGTGTGAGTGCTGAGAACTGAACTCAGGTCCTTTTCAAGAGCACTCATTGCTGCAGCGCTGTCTCTCTCTTTCTGTCCTGAGTTTAGAGGTCATAGATTCTGTCTTTTGAAGAATAATTGAAGCATTGAGGTGATCCACATCACTCAGAAGCAGAAGTCTAACAATGATGTGCTTCACTGTGCACTATCCACAGGATAAGTCTCTGTGAGGGGAATATTGAATGATTTGGTAAGGAGTCTGTCTCATATACACAAATCCTATATACATCATATATCTCATAGAAAAGAAGTTTTATATGTCTGTTAAAAGGTTCTCTTAATTTTTTGCTCATTGTACAAATACGAATAATATTTATCATCAATGTAAGAAAGCATTTATTAAGGACTGTACAAAGAGTGTCATTGTTGATTTGTGTTGCCAACTTAACACACCCGGGGAAAGGGATCCTCAACTGAGGAATTTCCTCCATTGGATTGGCCTTTAGCCAAGACTGTGAGGTATTGTCTTGATTACTGAATGATGTGGAAGGGCCCAGCCCACTGTGAGTGGTGCCACCCCTGGGCAGCTGGTCCTGTGTTGTGTAAGAAAGCAGGCTGAGACAGGCCAGAGGAGCAAGCCAGATCTGTGTTCCTCTGTTTCAGTTCCTTTCCTGGCTTCCTTCAAAGATGGACTATGCCTTTTAAGTATAAGATGAAATAAGCCCTTTCCTTCCCAAGTTGGTTTTGGTCATGGTGTTTATCACAACATAAAGGTAACCAGAACATTGAGTGTGTGGGAAATACTGAAATGATTGAAAAATCTATGATGATAAAGGCATTTCCTTGGAGCATAGATGAATATACACAAAACAAGCCTTAATTTCAGCAGAATATTTATCTGAGCTTTAAAATAAAAATATAATTTGATTTAGTAGACTGTAGCATATCTAATAATCTTATGACATCATTACCTTTTATGCCATAAGATACTAATTTCACCAGGAGCATGTTGAAGTATGCCATATGGTGAAGTACAGGCCCTAAGTCTCATGTATGTCTTCTGAGGGCTGCCCGAATCTCATGTAGGTCACGTGAGGGCTGCCTGTGAAGACAATGAGACAAAAAATTCAAAGAATTTTCGAGGGTGGAATGGAATAAAATGTTTAAATTTTATTCCATCGGGCAGTAACAATCTGAGCATGCTTCAAATCAGAAGGATAATGTGATCAAATGCACATGTTAGAAAAACAATTATAAATGGTCTTCGGTTTGATTTTCTTGCTATCTGACCCTGCTTACTTCTTTTATCTCCAGTGTCTCCTGTCCAGTTTCCCCTTTAGTCTGACATCTTCCCGTTTCCTTTAGTTTTGCTGGCGACTAAGAGGAGATTTGCCTTCACTTGTCATCTTTGGACCATCAGAGATGTTGCCATCATTTGTTATAACTGTGTTTCCTTTCTTCCTTCCTTCAGTGTGCGCGCTATGGAAATGCCTTCGTCACAGAAGTCCTGATTGACAGGGGGGCCAATGTCAACCACCAAGATGAGGACTTCTGGACACCAATGCACATTGCGTGTGCCTGTGACAACCCAGACGTTGTCCTGCTGCTCTTATTAGTAAGTAACCAGTCCAGTTCCCTGCCACTTGAAGACTGGTGACATATGGAATTGCATGTTTGTTAATATTTCTCAATGTATTACACTGCATTTGAGAGAAGCATGTGTATATGTCATCATGTATGCTCCATGGATGCAAATAATCGGCAAGTAACATTGTGGGTTGTGTATTAGTTCTTAAAATGACCAACTTGGTAGATGTGCCAAACTTGACCTATCTCAGCTTTACCTTAAAATTGCATGCTTTGGTGCAAGTCAATGTTAACTGAAACGGTTGGATGATTTTTTCAATTCATTCTCATTTCTTAAAATCCTAGCCACATCAGCCTACATTCATAAGGAGATGTGATTTTTACTGAATGTTTTGTCTTGATATTCACTAGTAGGCTCCTGGAAAGAAAACTCTTCTTGACTGTATACAGTAGAGAAGTACCCACACCATTGGAGATTCTTGTCATTTTCTGTTGTGTCTTAGAACCTGGCATTGATTGATGTTCACACATACTTTGTTTTGGGAACTGATTAGTTTTGAAATGATTTTACTGTTTATGTCTAAAAATGATTGTGAGAAACCATGCGAGATTTTTGGACAACTTTGATGTGAAAATAAGAATGACTGTGTTTCTTCCTTTCGTCATGAAAATCCTCTCTCATTTCTTCCATCTTTATTTTTAAAAATGTTTAATTAATTAATTTTTATAAGAAAACTCTGTCTCTTTAAAAAAAAGGGCATTCTATATCAGAGGTCTATCTGTTTAGAACTGCTGGGTCAATATGTGATTACAATTGGTTAAAGGTTAACATAACAGTACTCCTGGTAGAATAGAGCAATCAATAGCTTAAGCTCTTCATATAGATCGGTCAATGGTATGATGTTCCACCCAGGGATCATTTCCCCAGTGAACTCTCCTTTCACAGTACTGAAGTAGGCAAAGCCTCCTTAGGAACATTTAGCAGATTTCCAACATTCAATCTTAAGCTAATAAGCATTCTTTCCTCCAGTGTGCTTTTTCAAACTCTGGTTAAAACTTTTTATTTTATTTTATTTGTATGAATTTTCTGCCCGCATATACGTGAGTGTCACATGTGCAATGTCTGTGGAGGCCAGAAGAGGGTATTGGACCCCTGGGAACAGGAGTTACAAATGGTTATTAGCTGCCTTGTGCATGTTGGGAACTGGACCTGGGTCCTCCACAAAAGTAGCCGGTACTCTTAACTGCTGAGCCATTTTTCCAGCACTCCCACCTTTTCAAATATTTTATTTATCTATTTTTGTTTTATGTGTATGAGTGTTTTTCCTGCATGTAAGTGTACCCATATCATTCAATACCTGCAGAGGCCAGAGGAGAACATCATATCCCCTGGAACTGTAGTTAGGAGCAGTTGTTAACTGTCATGTGGGTTCTTGGAATGGAACCCAGGTCCTCTGAAAGAGCAGCCACTGCTCTTAACCACTGAGCCAACTCTCCAACTCTCCTCCTTTTATTGAGACAGGATCTTCCTGTAGCCCCAGCTGGTTTGAAACTGGCTATGCAGACCAGGCTGGCTTTGAGCTCACAGATCCACTTGCTTTTGCTTCCCAAGTGCTGAGATTAAAGGTGTGTACCACCACGCCCAGCCCACCATCTCTTTTTTAAATATATTTTATTTATTATTTTTATTTTATGTGTATGAGTATATTGCCTGCATGTATATAAGTGTACCCGTGTGGTGAAATGCCCGCAACGGTCTGAAGTGGGCTTCATATCCCCTGGAACTGGAGTTAATGGACAGTTGTTAATCATCATGTGAGTTCCAGGATTTGAACCCAGGTCCTTGGCAAGAGCAGTCAGTGCTCTTAACCACTGAACCATCTCTCCAGCCTCGACCATCTCATTTCTTTGTGATTTCCTACTATGTGTCTGGCTTTTCATGGCCATTATCCTATGTAAGCTTTTAAGAATGCACACACAAGCAAGGTTTGCTAAAATACATTAGTTAAGCGACTTGCAGGCCAAATTGTAAATCCTCACGTTGAACTATAGTTCACTGAACAGAGAGCATCCTGTTCCATTGAGCCATGCTCTGCACACTGGCTCCTGGGCCTGCTATAATAAACTGCCTCCTGTTAGGTCACTGAAGACAAGGGAAGCCTATCTTCTCCCAGCCCTGTAGGGTGAACCCTGAAATCAAGGTAGCACAGGGCTGTCAGTGCTAAGGAGCACTAGAGAAAGAAAGGTCCTTCCTTGCCTCCTCCTCCCTTGACTGTAGCTCCATTGCTCCAGCCTCTACCCACTGTCACAGGCCTTCTCCTACATCTCTGACCCACTGTCACGGGACCTTTTCATGCATCTCTGCATCCTTCTCCTTCCCATCATAAAGACACCACACCCTGAGCTCAGCACCCAGAGCAGTGCAGTTCAACCTTCTGATTATGCCTTTAAAGACCATATTTCCAGCTAAGGTCACAGTAAAGCCACAAGCCCTAGCCAGTGTGTTTGAACAAGTCTTTCTCTGGGACACAATTCAATGCAGGGCACATTGCCTCTCTCCCCCTATTTTAAAAACTGAGCAGAAGCATTTTAACATTAAAGACTAAGAGTACTGACTTTTTAATCTTATGAGAGGTTTGATTTCATCTGGTTTCCCGTGGGTTGCCCCCCAGGAATATGCACTCTTTTATTGTAGGGGTGTGTATCACTGAAAATGTCTTCTTTCATATCCTAGAAGAAGCCCTATGAAATCAATAGGGAAAGGCCAAGGAAGTTACAACCATTTACCTAAAAATAGAAGTTTGGAGGGCTAGAACTTCATACAGAAAGATATGAAAGCTACTTAACTCATTTATAAGAACAAAATCTTAACTTCGCCAAAACAGTCTCGGGAACTGAGCTGACAGCGTAAGGCTCAGGATTTGCTAAAAGGTAACAGTAATCTGAGAGTCATAGTGGGAACACAGTCACCTTCTGATGGATGCTGAGGAGTGGAGATTGCAAAGGCTTCATTATGCTCAGAGCAAGGGGACCTTCCATTGTTCTTCACAGAGGGGCTGTGGGGCATTCAGAATGCTCAGACCAGCGGGCCCTCGGCTGTGTTCTTCACAGAGGGTCTGAGTCCTTTGGATTGCTCGATACATTTCTTAGATAATTCGATCCCTGGCTGCCTTGGATGACTGGGCTTCTTTCCTTATGTAGGGAATAGGATGAAAGTTCCATTTGGCTTTTGTGAGTTTTCTACACCCTGATTTCTTTCTTTCTAAATATTGGCTGGGAGACTTCAAACTTATCCAAACCTGTTTCCATTTATTTTTTCTGACCAATTATTATTGATCACACTGAACTATTTGACAAAAGGGCCCTTTACACCACCTTTTCCTGCACACAGAATGACTGTTTTGTTCTCATGAATCCATATTCAGTTGGCTTTGCTTGAACTTTTAAACTCTTCTTTGCTTTCTTGAATTTCCATGTTCTGGGCATTACATCATCTAAGCTCACTCAAGGCTTCTGAACCTGGTTCTGCCAACAAGCATGCCCTCCTCCATTCTAGAATGTTTCATCTTCTAAAGAGGGCACAGGGGAAGGTTCTGTCTTCTTCACATGGTCTCCTTAGAAGCCATCTCCATGTTCCTTGGGTACCTATGACTACATTGCAGAATTGATGCTGCAGGTCTTAACAAAACAGAGTTCAGCACGGGACTACATCCTTATCTTGATGTGCAGTAGATGGACCTGAATATAGACAAATCCCTTGGAGCAGAGTTTGCCTGCAGGGAAAGTATGATTTTCAGAATACCACCAAGGACTGGAGAGAGCACACCCCATGCTGAGGACAGAATGCAGCAGGCTTAGAACTCAAGCTTGGAGCAAGCCTGGATACCAAAACTGGTACTTAAGGTATCAAAATACAAGATCCCATCATTAGAATAAGTTATATGTTGGCCAGTTCCTTGGGACTTCCCGAGACTGTGTGAGAGAGGAAATCTACATGAGGTTTGTGTACACTGGTTAAACTGGCTCTTCTAAGAAAATTCAATAAATAATGGCACTCATCCAGTGCCCAGTCTATTGTTTAGAAAAAAGGTGACTCTTTGAAAAAGTATCAAGTTATTGTCTTAACTTGGGATATCAGATGTCATTGTCAGACCCGGTCCCAGATTTCTTAGGAAGTAGAGAGATCTTCATCTCCCTGTGCCTTCCCTTCATCCTCCTACCCTTTGAATTTGACTTCTATTTATTCCTGGAATTATCAGCACGTTACCTGTGTACTTAACATCACTCCTCATCTTGAGCATGGAATTGTTTAAATAATGATTTTCCCCCTTGGCCTCAAAAGACATAGTTTCTTTTCCTTTTATTTGTTCCCATGGCGACAATTCAGTGATATTAAAGGCCAGTTGGCTTTAAACACCTCTTCTGCCTGTAATGATTTAGTTTACAGTGTAGTTCAATAATTCCTTTTCTAGCTTTGACCAGTGTTCATCAAGGAGTGTCAAATCAGCCATTTGTGCAGTCATTGTCTCCAGCACAACAGAGGAGTAACCTCCCACTGTGCGCATCGGAGAGATGCTCGGTGTTATGCCGAGTGTATGAACAAAATGGCAGACCAATGAATGGCAGGCCAGTTTCTGGAAGCCCCCTTGGGTTTGCTGCTGAACGACTGATATCCGACAGTGGTGACTGGGTAGCCATCTTCATCAGTTTTTATATTCCACGTCCCCCTCATCCCTTCATTTGTAAGTACTTGCTTCAGTACATATGCGTCTTCTTTGCTTTAAAAGACAGAATGGAAAGTACAGGAAAGATGACTCAGCAGTTAAGAGCACTGACTGCTCTTGCAGAAGACCCACGTTCAAATCCCAGCACTCACATGGAGGCTAACAATCACACATAACTCTAGTCACAGGGGCTCTGACGCCCTCTTCTGTCCTCCATAGTCAGTGTACGACTCAGGTGCACTTAAACACATGTGGATCATACAGATAAGATAAAAATAAATTAAGTTTAAAAGACAGAACAGGGAAATAGCAACTTTATATTTCATAAGGGATCTAGTTAAATCTGTAAAGTCAGGAACATTTTCGTGGCTTTACAGCCCTTTTCTCAGACAGTAGAATACTGTACAAACTGGTTTATCTTGCCAGTTCCTCATACTCAGAGACTCTCTTGTTGATCAATATCTTCATTCATTTAGTTAGTAAAGATTGATTGATCACTGTGTATTTATACAGCACCCACTCATGACAGAAAACTACAGTTCATCCATCCATCCATCTGTCCATCCGTCCGTCTGTCTGTCAGCCTGTCCATCCATCCATCCACCCATCCTTCCATCTATCCCTCTTCATTAATCCAGTGATGACTGTGCTCTACCTGTTACACAGTGAGTAAGAAGACATCTTCCTCTGGAGTAATGGCAAAAATGAGCAAATGATCCAAGGAATAAAAGTGTACCCTGGGGAAATTTGATTAATAGACTGAATAAGTGTGAGTAACCTTATTCATGCAGTGCTATCCAGCCAGCCTCCATAGAAACAAATTTTTAAATAAATGCTGATAAAATATGTTGTTATAGAACTTCTAATTGCTATAAGATGTATTTCTAACAACAACCTCAGAAGAGAGATCGATTTTACTTGCAGAATCAAATGCCATTTTATATGGCTTCATGCTTCATGTCCAGTGTCCTAATTTCCAAGCCCAGTGGATTGGAGTGTTTTTTTCAAATAAGTATTTGAGTCTCTGACACAGGGTACAGTAGTGAGCAAAAGATACAGAGAGCCCAGCATTTGGAGAGTTCATCTAACTAGTGAGAGACAACCAAGCTAGTTTTGGATTCCTGTCAGAAACAGCAGGAATTGCAGATGGTTGACACATTTTCAACCTGAAACCTTAGAGGTGAGGAGGGACAGTGATTTTTGTTTGTGGTGATGGAGAGGGTTAAAATATCTCCAGTGGTATGGGATTATGCCAAAGATGGCTGCAAGGTACATTTGAAACCCATCTTAAGATCTTGAGAAGTCATCTACAAAAAATATTTTTTGATTTATGAGATACTTATTAAGTCAAATGATGTGTGTATGTGTGCATGTGTACGTGTGTGTCTGGTATGTGGTGTGTATATATATATATATATATGTGAGTGTGGTGTGAGAAGGCACCTGGGTATGTGGTCTGTGTGTGTGTGTGTGTGTTTGTGTGTATGTATCTATATCTTGTATTTGCTATGTATGTGTATGTAAGTGCCATATGTGTGTATGTGGCATATTGTGTGTGTGTGTTCAGTGTATGCATCAAGTTTGTGTATGTATCTTATGTGGTATGCATGTGTGTAATTATATGTTTATGTCTGATATGTTGTGTGCATGTGTGTATGTGTACTAATATGTATCTGGTATGTGATGTGTATGTGAATATGTGTTTGTATCTGTGTGTGTTTGCGAAAATGTATCTGTGTACGAATATGTGTGTGTCTGGTATGTGATGTGTGTGAGTATATGTGTGTGTCTGGTGTTCAGGTTGTATGTATGTGAATATGTGTGTGTGTATGTGAATATGTGGGTATGCACATGTGTGTATGAATATGTATGTGTGGTATGTGGCATGCACATGTGTATGTGTGATTGTATGCATGGTCACATCATTCGAACACTGCCTTTGATTTGATCAAGTGCTGTGTTTGGAGTGGTCCTTGACATCTCAGTCCTTCTGCTCACCGGCCTGCAGAGCTGCAATGGTGTGCCCTACCCGCTGGTAGGCTGAGGGTAGTTCTGCTTTCTGTTATTACTTGAAAGCGTCCATTACCTCCTGGAAAGGGGTGGGCTGAGTCCTCAGTGGCTATTTTGGACCATGCAATGGTGGGATGTGGACTTCTGATGCTCCAGCCTCTTTTCAGACTAAAGGCTCTGGTGTGTCATCTGTATATCCAGCCAGTACTTGTGCTGTGAGCTTTACAGGGTGGCCACAGCTGCTGAGATTCTGCTACCATGAGTAGTTCTAAAATCATGGGGTGTCAGCACATTTTGACAGTCTACCACACCTCAAACCACCAGAGGCACAGTGCTTTAATTTGGTGTTCTTTATTTTGAAGGGGATTTAATTAAGTTGACCACCTAGGATACTTGCATTTGGGAATGTGGTCACCCGTGTTCCTGTCTCAGACTAAGTCATATTGAAATTTTTTAGAAGTGGCTTGATCCCCCTATGTGTTCCCAAACTGTTTAACTACTACAAAGGATGTCTGTTACACATAACTTCAAGAAATTGATAATAGACATTAGAACACAAATTCATTAGTTTCATTTTTTGAAAAGTTTCTAGGACAAGTTGCACATTTCTAAATTATTATTTTATGTAAATTCAGGAGAACTTTGAAGATTTGTTTTCTCCTTGAAATCAGAGATTGAGGGAGGAAATGCTGGTAAAAGGAGAGTCCTTGGCTGAGCAAGGCTCAGTAGTGGTTTTATCACAGTCCAATTCTAGAACAGTTGGGATGGCTTCCAAGAATTATGGGAAAGGTTTTCCCAGTCCTTGGCCTTCTGTGCTTGGACCTCTGATACTAGCCAGGTCTCAGCCAGGAGGAGGAATGTGCTACAGCTGGATTTGATGGACTCGGTAGAACCAGGTCATTAAAACTGATGCCTCAGGCAACTGCAGGAACTGAACAATCCTGCCATAGCTGAAATAGTAAAGGATTTATGAGCATGAGACTTAATATGTGTTGGGTTGCTTTAACTGATAGACTAAAATTAAATCATTTCCAACCTTCACTTGCTTGTTGCTGAGACTCTTCCTGGGTTAAATATTACTACATTATGTTTTGTACTTTGGCAATAAATGACCTTCCCTAGCACCTCTGATCTGTGGGTTATGAGGACGTAGGCAGGCTGCCCTTGCTATGTCAGAAGGTGCACGTCTCTCTGGGGAATGTATGTTCATGGGGAAGGTTCAAGGCATACCTGGGTGTCTGGAGTAGATGAGGGCAGAATATATGACCATGTACCTGACTACCTCTGCTATATGCACATGGCCACCCCAGACATCTTTGTTCTCAGAATTGATCCTGCGTTTGAGATTCCTGAGGAATTTCAGTCTTTGGCTCAGAATGCCTTTAACTTACTATTAACAAACTGGATTTCTCCTGTTATTCACTGTCTCCCTTGCTCTCTATATGTTAGCTCAACCCTCTACATCCTGTCCACATTCCTGTGAATTTCTCTATTTTCATCTCTTAGTTTTATAAACATTTAGCTGGTATTTTCCTTTCAGTCCATAGTTATGTCCCAGATGGTCTGAAAAGCTGAAGTAAAACTCAATCAGACACATCCTTTCCTTCTCACTGAGGCTCTCATTGTCACAGTTGGGCTTCTGTGGAAGAGCAATGAGATGGCTGCTGACTGTGACTGTCACCTCCTGTCCTCTCCTCACAGGAGGCTTTGGAGACAGTTGGATCCTGGAGCTCACTGGCCAGTCAGCCTAGCCTACTTGAGCTCCAGACCGAGAGCTTGTGTCTTGCAAAACAAAACAAGGTGGGGGCTGGAGAAACAACTCGGTAGTTAAGAGTGCTTGCTGTTCTTCAGAGGGCCTAAGTTTGGTTCCCAGCACTCTTGTCAGGTGGCTCACAATCACCTATAACTCCTGCTCTCAGGATCTGATGCCCTCTGATGGGTACCCACACGCACGTGCACACACACACACACACACACACACACACACACACACATTGATCTGAGGAAAGGTGCCTTGGCTCCTAAGCTCTATTAGTGGTATTTAAAGGTCAGAGTCCTTGTGCATAGATTTCACTTTTGTAACTCTACTACACAGACCTTCCTATTAATGAAATCTATGAAGATAATTATTACATAATAGTAATAGTGATAAGAACATAAAGTTAAATTAAAGAAGATAAAATATAAAATGTCCTCTTAAAAACAAGTCCACACCTTAGAGGCAGAGGCAGGAGAATCACTGCAAGTTTGAAGCCAACTTGGTCTATGTACCAAGATCCAGGCACATGAGAGCTATGTTGTGAGACCCCATCTCAAAAGAAATAAGTAATTAAATAAGAACTCTGGTGTGAGATGAGACATGCTGGGAATTCTGCCCCCATCCTCATGAGCCAACAGAATCTGCACAATTTGAACGTGAGTAAATGTTCCTAGCTCTAGCGGAGTCTCTAGGAGAAATGACATTTGACACTCTTCTGCCCTCTCATCGGATCTAAGAACAAAGGGAAGAGGCCTGTGCAATGAGATGGACATTATGAAGGCCATCATGCCAAGAGATAGTCCTCAGTGTGACTTGTCTGCAACCCTAAGTGTGCTGACTACTTCTCTCCCAGTGGCACCAGGAGAGTTCCAGGAAAGCCACAGATGGCCACAAGTGAAGATGCAAGACAGACTTCCTGAAGAGAAGACGTTCTGAAGGAAGGCAAAGCCAAGGGTGGAGACAGAAACAGGGACACTGGAGGAGCTGCAAGCCTCTGGATCCAACAGCTACAGCGAGCGCCAAACAGCCCCCATACTTGCCAAGTAAAAACAGTCTCACCCTCCAGGCAGGTCTCTTGCCTCAGTGCCTAATAACCAGTACGCTCTGATTTTCAGCCCAAAGTTAAAAGGAATGTCAAGAAACAGTGAGAACACAGACTAGAGATTGAAAAAAGAGCTTAAGATGTGACAGAGTTGTTAGACCCACAGACACAGATATGGGACAGGTATTAGATCCACTGTACCATATGCGGTTCAAATGTTAGACCCACAGTCTCCGATGTGGCACATATATTAGAGCCACCAAGATATTTATAATAACCAAGATTCACATGCTATTTTAATAGGAAAAGTAGACGGTCTTAGAAAACAGACCTCTAACAAGAGAAGAAAGGTGAGACCTCTAATGAAGGAAAAGGAAATGACAGAAACAAAAATCACTTGAAAGGAGCCGAGGACCTCCTGTGCTGGTCACTGCGGGAGAGCAGAGGTGACTGGGAGAGGAGCCAAGATCCTCAGCTGGGAGCTAAAAGGCCCTTCCTGAACCAAAATGCAGAGAGAACAAAGCCGGTCAGAACCCTTAACAGCCTCGGGAAGCACAGTAGGCATGTGGTGGAAAGAGCAGGAGAGAAGAGCTGAAAAGCATGATGTAATCTAGGCTAAGAACTTCCTGAGATTAGACATGGACATCGCACCGCAGAGCCAGGTAGATGGCAGAGCACCGAGAAAGACAGAAACACCACAGCCTGTCATAACCAAACTGCAAAAGTTCAAATAAAAAGATAACATCTTTGAGAGGGCAGTGAGAAAAATGTGCTTTACCTATAGAGGAACAAAGATAAAGATTATAGTCGACTTTTCTTCAAAAAATCCATGAAAGGAGTAGCGTGAAGTATTTAAAGCACTGAGTGGTAAACACAACAAGCCAGTGGAACTGCCCTTATGTGTGAAACAGAATTAAAGTTTTTCTCAGGCAAACAAAAACCAAAGGAATTCACTCCCTACAGAGCTCCTGAATTTCAAGAAAAAATTTAAAAATACGTTATTATTTTTATTTTCTGTTTATGAGTGTACTGCCTGCATGCTAGTGCACCTATGTCATGCATTGCCCAAGGAAGTCAGAAAAGGGCGTCAGATCCTCTGGAACTGGAGTTACAGGAGATTGTTAGCTGCCATGTGGGTGCTGGGAACTGAACCCAGGTCCTCTGCAAGAGCAGCCAGTGCTCATTATCGCTGAGCCATCTCTTCTGTCCTGCATGAAATATTAAAAGAAGTTGTTCCAGGAGAAGGAGAATGAAATGCTCAGCTTTGATCTGCATGGACACTGGACCTTGATGAACATATGTTCTTAGGGCAAAAACCCCACCAACTTGAGATAATCTGATTAAGAAACTTAAATCAGTTTCAAGGAGAAATATTGCCTGTTTTCAGGCTTCAAAGGTGCCTCTCAGTGGCTAAAGCACGAGAATGGAGTTCAGAGCCCTAGAACCTAGGTGCATTCAGGTGTGGTGGTATTCCTGTGAGCTCAGTGTTCCCATGGCAAGAGAGGAGGTGGAGGCAGGAGAATCTCAGAATTGTCACCAGCTTGCCTGGTGAACACAGTACAGAGAGCCTGTCTCAAGCAGGTGGACAAACACATGCATGTATACACATTACACACACACATTTCAATATATATAAAAAGGAATATATATATATTTCTCAATTTTGTATGTCCTAGACTTTAGAGTTACCCAAAGTCATATATGTACTCATGACTTGAAATTTAAAGTGAAATTGTCTGTGGAACAGAGGAGACTGATGGGCAGAGGGTGCTAGCCTGTGGGGAGGGGAATATCTTCAAAGTACATGATATACTTTCATGAAAATGGCCCATGTAATCTTGTAAATTTTTGAAGCCCCACACAATATTAGTTTTTCTTAGTCTATGTGTGCCAGAAAGTTAACCATCATCGTCATAGTAATAACTGCCTTTGTGTGATGACAGACTTGGGACAAGTGTGATATATGAGCATATCATCAGGTACTAGAAGGAGGAATCTGAAATACTGTGTTACTATGTATCTCCACCATATAAGAAGTAGTTCAACATCATCTGAAAATGTACTTGAATTAGTTTAAAACGGGTAGCCTACACACTGGTATGTAACTTAGAGGTAGAGTATGTGCTATCATTGGACAAGGCCCTGGGTTCAACCTCCAGCACCATATAAATACACACACACACACACACACACACACACACAAACACACACACACACCATGCTGTGAAACAATTTCCTCTGAGATAGAGCCTTTCACTGTGGAGGGAAGCTTATTAAAACACAGAATATTTGGAGGAGCTGGGGAGATAAATCAGTGGCTAAGAGCACTGGCTGCTCTTGCAGAGGACCCAGGTTCGGCTCCCAGTAACCACACAGCAGCCAACAACCATTCATAACTCCAGTTCCAAGGAATCCAACACCCTCTTCTGACCTCCTTGGCCATTGCATGCATGTGGTACACTTCTATATATGTAGACACAGCACTCAAACACAAAAATAGAAATAATAAAATATTTTTTAAACACGGAATATTCTAAAGGGCGGTAAAACGTTCCATCCTGCAGGAAAGTTCTTTAAACTCAGGAAGTAAATAATGTAGCGGTTTCAGGAAGTCCCTGAAACTGACCTGATGCACCAGGACCCTCCCACCCCATGCTTACATAAGCAGTGAGAACTGCTGAGACACGCTCCTCAGACAAGCTGTGCTGCCAGGAACACATTTTTCCTTCAACTTGTTGAACCGTCTGCAGGCTGTGCAGTACAGTCCAGGTTTCCTTCTTTTACAAGCTGTCACACATGTGGTGACTTGGTGATGTGACTGTCTATAATCTTTTCTGCTCCTGTCAGTAACCCCTCACTCAGTCCTGTAAGTAACTCCAGTAATTCCAGTAACTTCCTAACTGAATAGACGTTTGCTCATGTCTCTCTAGGAATAGTGTCATGCACCAACACCACATTGAAAATTGTAGAGCAGTCATGTACTTTCAAAAATAAGTGGAATGGTCAGGCAAACAAAGGATATAAAATGGAATCATATACTATGCTCAAATCAATGAAGGTAGAAAAACAGAAAAATGGAAACAAAAAGCCAATGTGATGAATAGAAAATAGTGACAGTTGCATTACTGCAATGACATAAAAAACTGCTCTAAATGTGAGTGGTTGAAATAGGCCAGTTATGATACACAAATTGCCATAATGCATAAAAATGCAAGATTCAGAAGAGCAAAATGACTCAGTGGGTAAAAGTACCCTGAGGCAAACCTCAAGATCCAGAACCCACATGGTAGGAGGAGACAACCAACTCCTGTGCATTGTTGTCTGAACTCCACGTGCACACTGTGGCATGAGCACACCTATACAGGTACACAAAAAGTAAGTAAACAAATGTAAAATATTCCATGTGGCCTGTGAGAAACCCACGTTTAATATAAAGAGATGGATTAAAAATGAACACTACTTTACCATGCCAAAATTAATCAAAGGAATTATGAAGTAGCTCTGCTGATTTCATGCAATGCAGACTTCAGAAGAAGGAATATATTACAAGAAATGAGGCCACTTATATGAGAAGAAAAAAATTCTTTTTGTATAACCTTTATTTAAAACACAAATTCTTAATATGTATAAATCCAAGGATAGTGTAATAATGTCTGAAGCAAAATGTCACGGAACAAAATAAGAAATGTAGTCAACTTCACTATTATAATTATAGTCTTTAAGTCTTTAATACCCTTTTTTTCCAGGAACTAGTGAATCAGTTAGACAAGAATTAAACACACACACACACACACACACACACACACACACACACATTTTTGTGTGTGCATTCTCTCCCTCCCCGCAGTGGTATTTGAGAGAGGTGTTGCTATGAGGTACAGGCCAACTTTTTACTTTTCATTTTTTATTGAGCTTTTTAAATTTCATACAACATTTCCCACTCAAATCCAGACCCCCTCCTTCATCTATGCCTCCCCCTATCTTCCCATCAAACTCTATGCACTCTGCCATCCATGCTGAGTCCTATTCATTCAGGTGTTTGTACCCAAATGTCCTTCAGTGTATATGTGTCCACTGGAGTCTAGTCAGCCCATCCACTGGTCATATGTAAGTCATACTCTCTCTTACCCAGCAGCAATCAGTCTCAAATAGTTCTCAATCTAGTGCTGGCCCACCACCTATTTCTCACCTCCCCTTTGGGCCCTTGTTTAATTGAACTGACATGGGTCCTGTGCTCAATGCCACTGATGCCACAGGCTCACATGAGAAAGCCTCCAGTGGCCTGGAAGCCTCCACCTCCCTGTGTTCATGAACCAGCCCTGGTTCTTACAATCTTTCCACCTTCTTTTCTACAATGGTTCCCTAAGCCTGGGTAGGTAAGGTTCCATATAGGAGTCTCATCCTATACTCTACAGCATGTAGGACAGGCTAACTTTTAACTTGTGATAATCCTGCTTCAGTCTTCAAAGTCCTGGAACTACAGGCATGGTCTACCATGCCTGGTAAGTTGACTTGGATACATTTACAATTCTAGAATATTTTAGTGAACCACAGGAAAAAAAACACATTCCCTCCCAATCTCACATGGACTAATTCTGTCAAAAATAGACTGTCTCCTTATCAGTTTCAAAATAGAACAAACATAGAAAATATGTTCTCAGACTGCAATGGAGTTAATCTGAAATCAGTAACAAAATGAGCCTTAAGTTCTATTGTCAGCACATGGAGCGAAGGTTGCAGTGCAGAGGATCTTCAACTATTCGGAGATTAAACAAGAGACTTCAGAATTACACATAAGGCAAAGAAGTCTCAAGAACAAGTGAAATATACTTTGAACTAAACAAGATGAAAATACAAATAAACTTCTTCTCTCTCTCTCTCTCTCTCTCTCTCTCTCTCTCTCTCTCTCTCTCTCTCTCTCTCCCTAAATATACACATATGATCCAGCAAAAATGATGTTTAAAGTAATATTAAACATTAGGTGCAGATTCAAGAATAGAAGAAATTTGTAAAACTAGTGATTACAGTTGTCATTTAGGAAATTAATGAAAGGTGCACTTTAAGCCTAAATTAAGCAGAAAAAATTAATAAAAATGAGACCACAAATAAACAAATTTTAACATAAGGGAAACAGTGAATAAAATCAATTAGACACCAAAGCTGCAATTAAAATAGCTAACTTCAAACCTGAAGTAATCAACAGTGTGTTTTCTGCATGACAGCAACAGGGTTTCCTTTTATAAAATGAGTAAAATAGAAAAGGGAGATGCCTAAGTATAGGCACTGTGCAAGACAGAGCTTCCATTATCTTTAGAGTCCTGAGGTCAAGCATGAATGGGAAAGAGGGAGAGAGAGAGGAAGGGAGGGAGGGAAGGAGGGAGGGAGGGACTGAGACCTTGTCAGAAATGACTGGCACAAGCTGGAACAATTTGAACAAACTAATTTTTTGGTTTTGGTCTCTTTGAGACAGGGTCTCCCTGTAAACCCAACTGGCCTAGATAGAACCTGCTCTGTAGACGAGGCTGGCCTCAATCTCCCAGAGATCTGCCTGCCTCTACTTTCCAAGTGCTGGACTAAAGGCATGTACCACCATACTCAACTTAAAGTAATCTTAATGGAATGTCACGCAAGTTACAGTAACATAAGAATCAGTTTTCTCCTGGAGAAACCCCCTTATAGGTGATCCAATCCCAAATGGTCAGCACTAAGCACGTGCATATATGATTGATGCTAAATGGACTCCATGGGTTATATATACACACATATGAAAGGCATCTACCTCCTTGGTGGTCTGCTAAAACATAGGAGCCTAGAATGGCACAAGAAAAGCATCATGTGGACTCCAGTGGAGGGTCATTGTGTGAAACACCTCAGAGTCTAGCTCATATTTGTCAAGATTACAGAAAAAACCAAGTGGAAATCTGACAAGCAATCACAACCAAAAGAACCCAAGGAGGTGAGACTAATGATTAAGAGCACGCTTATAAGGGTCCATGAGAAGACTAAAGACAGGCCTGGAGCTGGGGAAGTTCCAGATGCTGTGACTCCAGCCAAAGATAATCATCCACAGCAGCTTACTAACTGTCCCAAGTACACATCATAATGAGCTGGGAACCATGTATGTGGGAACACTCCGTGGTATTGTCACAATGATTCTATTCTATATATACAATAGCAAAAAATAAAAATAAAAATCTAGTGTATGAGAAAATAAAACAAGAGTTTCCAACAGAAATTATAAATATATAAATATGCTATATACCTATGTATATATATACATATAAAAATAATAAATGTATTCATAGATTAAAGAAAAATTGTTCATTGAAGTTTGAAAATAATATTCTAGTAGTAAATTGTCTGTTATATATTTTCAAATCCTATGAAAGTAGCTGTAGTAGGTTTTCCTGTATAAAAGATCCCCCCACAAAATTGCACATTATGTTCAGGCAAAGCTATTTGTCAGCGGAGAAGTCTTACAAAGGTTAGAGTCAATTTCATGAGGTAGTTACAAGGACAGAATTAGCAAGACTCTGTGGTAATTTTATAAGTGAAAATGTTACAGTCTTTCGGAACTAGGAAAAATGGCCAGAGGGATTTCCCTAACCCATGGCCCCTAAGAGAGCTTACACAATTAATGCTCCTGTGAAGTTACAGATGTTCATTGTATTTTCAGACAGTGCATGACTTTCAGTTATGGAGGAAATGATCATGAAAGACAGATTTAATTTCATTGTATGTCAGAAACATTAAGGTTGTCACAAGGCTGGATACGTCGTGATAGATGCACAGCATGCCTAGGGGCAAGAGAGACACTAACAACGAAATCCATCACACATAGGCATGTGTGTGTACACCTGTGTAAGACCGATGCTTTGCAAGAGCATAATTTTGTGTTAATTAGAAGTGGTCTTATTTGAGTTTAGTGGGCCTCACCTCTAATGCCAGAACTCAGAAGAGGCCAGCCCAGGAAATAGAGGGAGACCTTGTTTCAAAGAAGAGAGTGAGAAGGGAGAGGGGACTGTAAGAAAGAGGAAGAAATGAAAGGAAAAGGAGAGAGGGAGGGAGGGAGGGGGGGCTCCTTTCTTTGCGAGCTGTAATGAGTTATAATTAGAAGCATTAAGCAGGTCCTACAGGCGCTTTTAATCATGACAATGCTGTTAGTGAACCAGAGTGGATTTCGAAGGGGGAATTGATTCAAGGTAGGATGCTGAATGCTCATTTGTTTTGAATTATAAGGACATATGGAAACTTGTTTGGGAGTTCTCTGTAGCCTGCACACCCTTGTCAGGTGCACTTTGGGAAATAACTTCCCTTGGGCCCCAAGGATGCGCCTACAAAGTGGTAATTAGCTGATGGAGGCAACGCCCTCAAATTCTACTACCTGTGGGAATGAGGATTTCAGCACAGACATTTAACAGAGGGGGACTGTGTTGAGAGTTCGCCAGCTTCAGTCAGTGGTGCCGGTGTACGGAGACATCTGTGGACCGCACACTGTCATCTTGGGCAGGATGTGCATTTGTAAGTGAATAGTTTTCAGTAATGAAGTCAATAGTGATTTCTCTTAGGGTGGGGTATTCTGGAAGAACAGTGGTTGGCAGGCCTTTTTATGGAGCTGCATGCAGGGGAAGTAGTGGGTGTTTAAGAAATGGCTCAGGGAGGGGAAACAACTGTCTCTGAGCTAAGACTAGCCAATGCTGAAGAATGAATTGGCTCACTGACATGCCTGCTTTCTGGAGAAACACTGCATTGACATATGGGGCACTGTTTTTAAACATGAACAAAACTTCTAGTGAATGGTTCTGAACACAGTAGTCACCTGTATTCATATAGGAAATGGATGGCAAAAGTGAAAAACGCACAAAAGGAATTGTTCTTGGTCTAAAGGCAGAAGTGAACCCTCAGGGCTGTATGTACAGGTTCTGAATGTGTGTGTGTGTGTGTGTGTGTGTGTGTGTGTGTGTGTGTGTAGAATATACCTCATACTTGGATTCATACATGTACTTATTGCTTATTTTTCAGAGAAGTTTAGTTCACATAATTTCCTGAATAATTTTCCATGTTTTAAAACATTTTATCTGAACAGGAATATATTGGATGCATGGTACTCCATATTTAGGTGTGATAATACTTTCAGGAATCTTTTAGGCAACTTAAACTGTTTCCACTTCCTCATACTTAAATGATTATCACTTCATAAATTAAGAGATCTGTGTTTCCAATAAAATATAGTTATCAACTTTCTTTCCTCCATGAGTTGAAATCGAATAAATTAAATGGAAACTGATGTGGATGTTGATGAAGCTGGCTCTGGGTACACTAGGGGATTTAAGCAGAGACACTCCCAGAATTTTAGGTAAGGCACTAACCATACCTCCCTGCTCTAGCACAGCCATTAGATGAAGTGACTGACCACGGATCTTTTAGATGTTCCTAGTAATACAATCTTAGCAAGGTTCAAAAAAATAGGAAGTGAAGATTATAACTGAGAAGGTCTGTGTGCCATGTGCCCTGCAGTAATTCAGCTTGGCACCTGGACTACCAGCACGGAACCAACCATGCCTGGAATTCACCATATAATGGTGGAAGTCATGAAATCATGTAGTACTTCTCCTGAGCTTCATCCCCCTCTCTGGTTTTGTTCCCATGGTTGTAACTCAAAGGTCAATTTTAAGCAATGAGCCATCTACCCCATGTGTTTCTCCTGGAATGGGAATCCCACGACGTGGTGCGGCTTTCATGTGGAAGGCACCCTCTGTGTAGGTGGTCCTGCAGTGGGGGTAGAGAAGTGAAAGAAAAGAAAGAGAAGACAGAGGCTCTGCTGTGGATGTGGAGTGCAATGTGCAGGGCTGGACTGCACATTGTAAAGGGCTGCAGTTGTAAAGTCCTAGGAGAAGGGGGAGTCTCATTCCCAGGAAGGCAGGACTTAGATGCTTGAATGACACAGCCAGTAAACCAGATGCTGTGTGGTTCAGAGGAGCCGGATTAGTTGAAAAATGGAGCAGCACATCCACACTGTGTCATAGGTGGAGAGTAAACACTACAGTGTGAAACAGATTGGTGTTCTCCGAATTCAGCAATAGCATGGATTGTAAGTAAATGGAGTTTGCTTTTAAGAACCATGAGTTTTACACATACGCTGAGTAATTTCAGCTGAGTAGCTATTGTAGAATCCCAGGGGAAAGCTGATTAGCATCAGATCTGCAGGATGCTGAGTGATGGACAGGATCAAGAAATTTCTGTCAGTGAGTTTGTTCTCTTCAGAATACATGCTAACCATGAGGGAGAGTATAAGACTTTGTCCAAACCCAGGCACGGGGAGCCGAGCACTTGTGGCAGAGAAGATTTGAGAAGCATCCACTTGTGTGTCAGTCGGATGAGACGTGAAGAAAGATATAGATGTATTAACAGATGGAGCAGGAAGAACATTCTAGACAGTTGAACAGACTGCAGGAAGCCCCTGATGGGAAGGAGGTCTGGGGAACAACCAGTGTTGAACCCATTCGGTGAGGGTCAGCAGGACACAGAGCTACATAGGGGTTTGTATGAGATTTGCCTTGATACAGGAGTAACGAGACAGGAGGATCAGATGGGTGCTGTTAGACTTGCCAAGTTTACAGGGCTGGGATGATTGCTTAAAGGCTGAAGTGCCTGTCTGTCAAGCCTGAGAACCCGAGTTCAATCTTCAGCATGCACATAAAAGGCCAGATGTGGTGGAGGCAGAAGGATCCCTGGTGCACTCTGGCTAGCCAGCCTAGCTTACTGGGTAGGCTGTTCCAGGTCTAGAGAGAGAGCCTATCTCAAACCAAAAACAAGAAGTGGACAGTGCTTGAGCAATGACAGCAGCAACCCATGGTTGTCCTCTGACCTGCACATGCACACCTCTTCACACATGAATGTGCACATGCAACAAAAGAATTGCTAAGGCCAAGCTGGGTCTAGGACACGGTAGTGGTCAGGAGGACTGGAATAAGTCTGGCAGATTACTGGTCAGCATGATGGTTATGGACTGTGGATTCCTCAGTCCAGGAAAATACACAATGAAATTCAGCAGCATTTTGCTGTAATATTATGCTTCCTGTACTATTCTGCCAACCATCCTATGGTATGACTTATAAGAACTTTCAAGGCTCTACTAAAATGTTCATAATGTATTTTGTCTATTCCTTTAAAAAATACTGTGAGGATGTTGAAACAAGATTTAACAACAATTGATTTAGAAATTATTTCAAGTTTCTAAAACAGTGGTTGCCATGTTTAAAAATGGATTTAATTTTTAATATTCACTTCAGAAGTTCCTAGAAACATCTAAATTACAAAAGCAAATACCAGGGCTAGAGAAATGACTCAGTGGTTAAGAGTGCTTACTGCTTTTCCAGAGGACCCGAGTTCAGTTCCTAACACCACATCAAGTGGATCACAATTGGTTTTAACTGCATCTCCAGGGGATCGGACGCCCCTTCTAACCTCCATGGGCACTGCACTCACATGCACATACCTACACACAGGCACACACATGCATATCATTAAAAATAAAATATAAATCTTTTTAAAAAGTAAATACCATCTATTAGAAAAAAAGGTACACACTTTGGCAAGACTCGTAAGATAAAAGCATTTTAACACAATTATTTATTACTAAGAAAATTCTGTAATAATACATAGAAATATTGATTAAGTAACTACTCACTCCTGAGCATATTGTTTCCTGTGATAAATTCACAGTAAGAGCAGTGATTTGAAGTTTTTAACTTCAGATTATCTTCCTCATGTTCCATTCTTTTCAATAATTTAGGATTGGCACTTCTAGGCCATAATTGAAGGTTTGGAGGCACAGATATATCAGAAATACTTGACGTCTAAGGTCTTAATGTCATACAAGTGTCTTCTTGACAAAGCCAGATTTAAAGTATGATTGTGTTTTAGATTTACTGTCATTGTATATTCACTAGACAGACAACATGACGGCTTAACCACTTAACCCAAGGGAGATCCCATAGCTCAGTCTTTCCAGTACCTAGGTAATTGGAAGATTCGATGCTGTGCTCTGAAAGTGTGTGTCCTCTAAAATGCACATGTTGGAATCCTACCACCCAAACTAATGGTGGCAGCAGGTGAGGAATTTGAGGCCATGTGTAGATCATGAGGATAGAGGCTCCGTTGTTAAGACTGATGCCCTTAGGATACTGTGCAGAACTCTCAGCCTCTTCTACCTTGTGAGGGCACAGTAGAACAAAACACCTGCAAGCTGTTGAGCCCTCACAAAGTACCATCTCTGTCTGTGTCTTGGATTTAGAACCAGATTCTAGAATGGTGAGACATGACTTTCATTGTTTATAAGCCTCTCCATCTATTGTGTTAAAGTAGCTCAGACTCACAGTGACTGCAGGTTGTCTCTTGGTTCAAGTTGAATTTTATTTCCTGTAAGTCAGTGGTCAGAGCCATCACATTCATTCTACATAGGTATGTCAAGGAGAGGATAGTTTGCAGAACATGTTTGACAACCAATGATTCTCAGGGAAACACTTCCAATGAGATATCACTGTTAGTGAAAGCACTCCATCCTCCATCAGCTTGCTGGAGTTTGGTGAAATCCTGGCTAGAGGGCTGAGATAGGGAAAGATGCCCTGTGCATGTGAGGGGTGGAGAAGTGAGTCTCTGACTCTGATCCTCAAAGCTACTCTGACTCCACCACAGGAGCAGACCTGGGTCACACTCCCTCTCAGATGTGGAAGATGGTTTGTTCTCACTCAACTCGAAGCTCATCCTAGGGAGTTAAGGAGGACACCTCTTAATAAGTCAAGCTTATTAAGTCAAGCACGGAGTCAAGCATTCCTGTACACTTAAATTTACTGAAACATTTGATCTTCAAGCATATTTGAAAACTACATTGCAATATCAGAATAGTGCCAAGATGCCTTCATTATGTGGGGCTCAGAGATGTGAGACCCAGCTCAGTGCACATCCCTCATCAAAGCTTAATGTAAAATCCTTTCTTCATTTGGGAGTCTTGGCATCCTTATTCCTTTCCAATATTATATATGTTACAACTGCCATATTCGGGTATTTTAATATTAATAGAAATATGGTGTTGGATAATTTATATGTTAGCTATTTCATCATGCTCAATCAAGATGTGATGAAATCTTCGCCGTCTTAAATTATTTAATTTAGAAAGCTTGAGCTAGACCTTGCCAAGTGGAAAACACAGTGACAGATTTTTGTAGACGAGAGTCTCTCAATGAATATAGTAACTCTGAAACCTTCCGGAGACTTCTGCCCTGGGGGCTGAACAAGAAGAACAGGCATTCTCCCACAGAATTTCAGAATTCCATGTTAAAGTAAAAATAGTATCACTGGCCTTTGTGCGGACGGAGCACGAATTTCTGTCTCACAGAATGCACACACTGTCTTTTCATATCATTCATACCATGTCTTGTGTACATGTGTCAGTATGTTCTGTGTGTTAAATCTTTGACAAGTCACAACACAACTCAGGAAAAAACAATGACTTCTCTTACTTGAAACCTGAGGTAGAAAATTAGTGGGTAGTGGGTCGTGTATGAATGCATCAATGTTGCAAAGTTTGAGAAATCTCAGATGTAGACGAATCCAACTCTTACAGAACACAAGCAAAAGCATACTTTGGAGCATTTTAGTAGAAAAGCCTTTGGACTCTTTAAGTAACACTTTTAGTAAAGTCCTTAAAAGTCTAAGTACTATATATAAGTCAGGTGAAAATGCAAACATATAGACTATATCTAGAAAATACACAGTTGTTTTTAACATCAAGCAGTCAATGAAGAAATGTTAAAACCATGCCAAAGGAAACAAGCTATGATTAAGCATTTTCTATCAATTCAAACAGCAGCAGACACGGAATGAATCCGTAGTTTTAATTTATGTAAATAACAGGATCGAGAGAGGCATTTGATGATATGAGCAACGTGTAAATTTTGCAGCAGAAGTTAGATAAACTTGCAGGGAAACACAAAACAAAAGAGGAACATTGGCGGGACTATCCAACACAGACTTATCCTGATATTAAAAGATCCCAGCTTGCTGCCGTTTCAGCCTGCGCCTGTTTCTCAGAGTCGGACACTGTGGGTCCTACCGCTGCCTCCTCAGTCCATAGCATCTGTGCCTGATGCCTCATCCACAATGAGACTATGCCCTAGGCTGGTCTTTAATAACTAAACCAGCAAATAAAGCAATAGTAGAGAAGAGTGTATCAGAGAATCTCAGGAGACTCTTATCCCACTGACCTCTTTACAGATTGTGCCTGGAGCTAATTTCGGACCCAGCTCTGCACAGAACATTTGGACAAGATGGTCTCCATATTACCCTGGTGCCTCCCAACAAACAGACATGTTACAGGGCTATGATTCCTTATATAGAGAACACAAGTCTGTCACACAGAATTGACCAGGGGGCTCTTAAACCTCTCACCAACACAACATGCCATAAAACACACAGCAAAGTTGACTGGACAGTATAGCCTGTACAAAGAGAAAAGAAACTCAGATTTATGTTTTTTGCACTCTGACCATCTGAGTAGAGTTTAATGGGCAGATAAAATAAATAGTGAATAGTTTGTTGGAGAGTTTCACTCTGTGATTAGGAAGAGGTGTAGGAAAGGAAGCCAGCTAGCTCTGAGAAGTCCCAGGGCCACTATGGACTCTGCAATGCATTCTGTGGGAACATAACTGGGTCTCTTCTCAAGGTGAGACCATGCTTGACCTTAACAGCACCATTCTCAGGTGTTCATGATCAGAAAAATCACAGGGTAGGAACGTATGGGACTAGGTTATCACCAAAGCTCACATTTACCCCCAGTGCTGCTGCCATTTCCGTAACTGTGGTCTTCCTTCTGAGCTGAAATCCACTGGGATCACTTTGAAAATGTAATTGGATTCTTCTGGAAAAGTATCAGCATGATGAAGGTGACCTCTTCACCTTCTTAACCCACCCTAGCAACCTTACCTGAGAATAACAGGTTGTCACAAGCCAAGGGAGCATTCAAAGGAACTAGGGGTTGGACATTAAGTGTTGTTTAAGCTGGCCCAGGGAACACCGAGTTTCCAAAACAAGTATGGGCAACTTAAAACCTGTCTCAGACCAGATTTTTGTAAAAAGCAGTTGGTGACATAGCTAATGGCAGCTAACTTACCCAGCATGCACAAGGCCATGGGTTCAGTCCTCAACACTGCAAACAGCAAATTGCTCATTCATGTGGCACATTCTCTATTGAGGCTCTGCTACATGCAACTTCTGTGCTTGCTTCAGCAAGTATTGGCAGCGGCACAGAACCACAGAACCTCCTCAGGGTATACTAATTCTTTGGTCAGAATGTTATCATAAAATATCTCTGCACGTTTTGCACATATTCCACAGTATCACAGCTTCTAGTGTGTGCAGTGATAGGGTAGGTGAGTGAAACTCTGAGGTTGAAATGTTGGATCCTGAGCCTGGCCTATGCAAACAGCCCTGGGCCTCAGCATGGAGGAAGTCAGCGGACACATCACATAGACCCTGGAAGGCATTGTGGAGTTAAAGATGGGAGTGGAGGAAATAATATTGACATATTTTATAGATTGAATCTACAGTAATGTTTACAGTCTACACATTTGCAGCCAAGAAGAATGGGATTTAAGGATCATGCCAACTGCATAGTTTAGAGAAATTTGTACTATTTATAACAGCAAACACCAATATAGAAACTGAATGTGAGAAGGCATGCATCTGTTCTGGACATGTTGACATCAAGGTTCCTAGAGAACACCCTGTAGTGGGGAGAAGTCCAGGAGTAGCCTGTCCTGGTACAAACACAGAAAAGTCCTATTTACATGAGCAACGCAACAGAAACATGGAGGAAATCAGATCAACCTTGGAAATGTGAAGTCTAAAAATGGAAAGAGTATTTGCAAACGGACCCAAAGGAAGCCAATTAAAGATCGTTAGAGAAGCAGGAGGCTGCCGGGAAGATGCACATAGCGATGCCAGATTTAGAAGGAAGACCAGAAGCTTGCATTGTTGTGAACTTCAAAGGGAAAAGGCTTTGAGACCCTCCTGGGGCAACATGGCTGCCATAATTATGGCAGATATTAGCCAGTCACACATGGAATACAAACTGTTCTGCCCCCAAGGATAAAGAACAAATTAAAATTTTCTATAATTTCCTCTTCATACACATATAAATTTTATTGAATGGAAGATTTAAAATTTGAATAAAATATTTTATTCCTTCCAGCATACATTGATTGATTGATTGATTGGTTGATTGATTGATTGATTGATTGATTATCTATTTATTTGTTATGTGTATGTGTGCACAGTGCATACAAGTGTGTCACAGCACACATGCTTGTGGAGGTCAGAGGGCAACTTGTGTGAGGTGATTTTCTTCTTTCACTATGTGGGTTCCAGGGATCAAACTCAGGCCATCTGGCTTGGCAGTGAGCACCACAATGAGCTATTATTTTAAACTAAAGAGAGAAGACACACCTTAAATCGCCAGAGAGGAATTATACATTCAGGCCATTAGTGTGAACACTAAGAGACAGAAAATATCAGCTGCCCACATTTTAAATTTGATAATGAACCACCCTGGAAAAGGTTGCATTTTCTCAGAGCTGGCACATATTCTTCAGATTAGTTAAATGTGCTTTTTACAAAGTAAATGGACTGCTTCTACACAATAATTAAATGAATGATTAATGAGTTTGGGGGCACTGGCTGGTTTCCTGTAAGGGTTTAGTCAATAAGCATTTGCCAAGTATCTACATGTGGTGCACACAAAAACCTTCATGCGCAGGACATGCCGGGCTTTCTTGGAAACGCAACCCAAGGGACGTGAGGTCAGGCTGCTTTTACCGGACCACGTGGGCTCCTTCTGGCTGGTTTCCTGTAAGGGTTTAGTCAATAAGCATTTGCCAAGTATCTACGTGTGGTGCACACAAAACCTTCATGCGCAGGACATGCCGGGCTTTCTTGGAAACGCAACCCAAGTGACGTGAGGTCAGGCTGCTTTTACCGGACCACGTGGGCTCCTCACCGTTCTCTATCCATGATTCCTTTGCTTAGATTTTTCTCAGAAACCCTCTATAGGCTTCCTTGTGGAACTATCTTTTAATTGGATGTCTGACCTTTAATTATATTCTGACCATTCATTGATTCAAATGCCACTCCAGCTAGCTCCCGGGATTATAGTTCATGAGTGTAAATTTTCTCTTTACCTTTCTGTTTAGCAAGCGTGAAGCTTGCTGTGGGGATGCCAGAGCAGCTCTGGGCTTTCACCTCAGAGATAGTTTTGTTCATTTTTTTTGTTTGTTTGTTTGTTTTCTTTTGTTTTAATTAGGATAGTCCACAAATTTTATTTCAGTGAGTTATGAAAATGTAACATGCTAACCTAAAAGACACAATAATATGCCTTCTAATGATCTTGCATAAAATACACAAAAATTTTAAGTTTGCGAAGAAGTTACATTGAGAAAAAGTCTTAGGATAGTCATTTCATAGTTACTTAGAATCAGTAAAAGTTTTACTTGCATTGATACTGCTTGTATATTCTATTTCATGGGTATATCATTAACATCTTTGCGAATCAGAAGGAGGAAACTAAATGAACATATTTTGATTACTTTAATTAACTATAATTTGGGAAGACAAAGTGCTAGGCTATTGACAGAGTATAATATTGAAGTTATCTCCCTCATCTCCTCATGATCTTGTTCTGTCTCTATGTTCCAATAAATAAAGGACAGATTGAAAAAAAGAGTCACTCGGATTACTGTATCTTCCAGAAGTGACTTGTGGAAGTCTTTCCTCTTTTGCTCAGTAGTCTAAGGAAAAGACTGTCTTTTTCAAAATTGAAAAAAAAACTGATCTTCAGTTATATTTTTCAGCTTCAGTCCTTCCTGTCCTCTCTCCCTACTGTACCCCATAACTTCCTGCTTCATTTCCTGCATTTTAACACCCTTATCCCTTGCTCTTCACAGCCTGTAGAGATGCTAAACATCCTCTCCATCTTCCCACTCCTATGTGGATATGAATCTTCCTTTAGATTTTCTCCTGGGTCTTGCTTTTCCTACTCCTACAAAGTTCATGACCCTTAAGTATACCTTTGTATTCTCTGATGTGCACGATCAGCTTATTAACTCTAATTCCAGCTGATTTTTGGCAGCAGCGTTTGTCACATGTGTTGCATTATATACTTGGAGGTGTTTATGTTTTTGTGTTGTAAAATGTATGTATGCTTACATTTTATTGTATTTTTCAGTATTTAATGAATGTACATATGCCAAAACTATTAATCTGGTAGAAATAAGTTTATTTAGAAACCCCAAACCCCATTTCTCTACTCCAGTTTATAGAATTCTTTAGAAAAGTTGCCAGTACTTGTTGTCCCTAGTTGTTTGCCAGTTATTGCTGGACTCTCTCCAAACTGGCTTTTCATCCTGCCAGTCTGTTAGTCCTGCCTTATCTAGTTCACAGACTGTGACTAGTAATAATCAGAATTATAGAGAATAAAGACTCATGTTCAAACATCTAAGTGTTAATTGCATTAAAAATGAGTTTTTCTGTATGAAACAATATATTTTAAAATGAAATGGAGATCTTTTTTAAATGTTAAAACCTCATTTAATTTTATGTCTTATAGGGTTTATACTGAGTACAATATTGTATAACTGTATTAATTCAGCTATAAACCTAAAAATTTACAGCCAATTTTGAAAGAGATATAGCTTAGCTCTGGAAATTGTTATTGAATATGTCAATGCTGTTGTAATGAAATGCTTCTTCTAATTA
>NW_008357518.1:2109635-2111283 GCF_000622305.1 Nannospalax galili | reverse complement strand
CTCATCATATAAGTATTAATTAGATTTTTTATCATTTTAAACAAATTTTCTACTTTTTGAATTGTGCTGATTATTTTATTATGGGAATATCTCATAATACGCATTTTATACATACTGTATGAGTTCCTTTTTCATCAATATGACAGTATACCTGGCAAAAGCAATTTAAAGGCAGATTTATTTTTTGCTCACATTTTGAGGGGAAAGACGTGGTAGCAGGTGGCTCTGAGGGGAGAGTGTGGTTAACCATTTAAAGGGACGTGATTCATCATGGCGGGGAAGGCATGAGGCAGAGGCTCCATGCAGGTGAGAATGTGTGACGTGGACACCTCATCTCTTCACAGCTTTTTGGAACAGGAAGCCAAAAGGGAATGGGAGGTGAGGCTAGGCTGTATACCTCAAGGACCATGTTCTAATGATCCACTTCCTCCAGTTAAACCCTGACTCCTAAAAGATCCAATGCTTCCTAACTAAGCTGGAACCAAGCTTTCAACACAGACCTTTGGGGTCATTTCAAGCCCACCCATTGACCAGCATTCACCAGGCAGAACTTATGCTGTGGGCTTTGGTCCTCCACATCCTGCCTGCAACTTCCTCCTGAAAGATTTGAGGCTCTGGTATCTCAGCCGAGCCTTGGAATAAGATGCTACGACTCAATGACTTCAGTTTGGGAGGTCTGAGGGTCAAGGGTATCTCCACTGCATCCTCCCTGTGTCGTAAATCTTCACCATGAAGGGTTGTTTTCTGTGAGAGACCAACTGCTGATTTCAGCAAGAGAAAAAAAACAAAACAAAACTACAAAACCACACAAGGCACAGCAGGGATTTTTACAGAATACCTTAGTATCCTGGAGGTAAAACTTTATAAGTACTCTTTTACTTTTCATTGAAATTACTGGTGACAGTGAAGGGTGGAAAGGAGGGAATCTCATCAAAACCACACAAGGCACAGCAGGGATTTTTACAGAATACCTTAGTATCCTGGAGGTAAAACTTTATAAGTACTCTTTTACCTTTCATTGAAATTACTGGTGACAGTGAAGGGTGGAAAGGAGGGAATCTCACACTCCTGGTGTCTTTGCTCTATCTGGCAGAGCTCAGGGCTGAGTGCCCTTCCCTTCATTCTTCCTAACTGCCTGTATTTCATCCTGTTCCACTCTTTTCACTCTTTAAATTCTTAAGCTCAGTCTAAAAATGTATAAGTAAAAAAGGATGGGCAGAATAACATGCTGGAGTTCATGACTGTACTTTAAAACTATAAAGCTATGCTTTAATGCAGAGTTCTTTGCCATCCCACTTGATTGATTGGTGGAACTACATTTCTTGAGTGTTCTACAGTTACAGATTCTGGGATAGGAGCTCTGTGGACATGTGCTGAAGGGTTAAAGCAACATATGCTGACTTCGAAGCTCCTGTCCTTTGCAGGTGGAAAAATAGAGTGGGTCTGGCCTTGGCCCCTGAAGCAGAGCGCTGAGCCCCTCGGCTGAATCTGGGTGCTGACTCTGTGCCCAGCCCTTCCTGTGGGACTGGCCTCCTCTTAGTCCTTTGTTTCTTTGCCTCGTCTCCTCCAGCCCCAACTTGAATGTTCTACCCTATGTGTCCCTCCTATGTAGATCTCAGAGTCCTATTCCATTTTCGGTTGATTTAAA
>NW_008357518.1:2103674-2109567 GCF_000622305.1 Nannospalax galili | reverse complement strand
TTTTCGGTTGATTTAAAAAAAAAAAAAATTTTACTATTTTTTTTTTTAGAATTCCATTCAACGTATTTCAATCACATCCAAGCTTCTTCCCTCATCTCCACCCCGACCCCACTATTCCTCCTGAATTATTCATGTACTTTATTATTATTTTTCTTCTTTCAAAGGCCTATGTAGTCTAACCTGTGTTCCCCAAATGTTCTAGGGTGTGGGTCTATCCCTCCGAGTCTGGTCAACCTACCAGGCTTCATATCTCTAAAGAAAACTGGCTCTCCCTTTTCTACCAGCTATCAATTGGCAATAGATCCTCAGCTAGCGCTGGGGCTCCTTGCCCATTTCCCCTGTGCATGCTGGGTTTTTGTCTGATTCTGGCTTGCAATGAGTCTTGTGCATAAACACTGGGGTTTCATATGTGCAGCTACCATTTGGTGTCCAAATGGTTCAATTCCCTTACAGGTGTCTACCACTTCTGGCTCTTACAACCTTTCCATCTCCCTTTCCACAGTGATCCCTGAGCCTTTGGAGTGGAAGGTGTCCCATTTAGGCCTGAGCACTCTATAGTCTTTTGTTCTCTGCACTTTGACTAGTTGTGGGTCTCTGTGTCTGTCTCCTACAAGAAGAGGCTTTTCTGGTAAAGCTGAGAGATGCATTAATCTATAGGTATAACAATAAGTCAGTAGGAGTCAGTTTAATACATTATTTAACAGAATAATAGCAGTAGGTTCTCTCCTATGGCCTGTGACCTGTGTAGCCACAGTTTCTTGGACCTAATGCTAGTGTCAGGTATAGATTCTGTCTTGTGAAGTGGGCCTTAATGCCAATCAGAATGTGGTTGGTTATTTCCATAACAGTTGTGCCACTATTGCACCAGTGAGTGTATCATGCCAGGATAGTCATTATTGTAGCTCACAGGGTTCACAGCTGTGCCGAGTTAATGACTGCTTTTCTCTTCCGTTAGCATAAATAGCACCTTCCAGCACTATGAAAGCTAGCCAGTAGAGATAAAGCTCCTCAGTCAGTACCAGCTTGATTTCTCCTTCTTTGTTCTACAACTCACATACATAACAATACTTTCACCAAGACTATTCCAATATTAAATGCAAAATAGTAGAAAAAACAAATTTAAGTCTTCATGTACTTCTTATCTATATAATATGCCCAATTAGACATTTAGGTCCGATTTAAAAATCTATTACCTTTATTTATTTCTTGTAGTACAGAAACATCCATTATTAAACTAATATAAGGCACCATGGGGATTTGGATAGTGACTACTGTTATATTTTTGAAAAATATGTAAGGTTGTTAATCATGTTTAAGTACAGGGCTTCTCGGAGACATTATCATGCTAATATTTTCCAAGCTCAGGAGTATGAGGTATTTTCCAATGGAGAAAAACAAAGCGAGCAAATGAAGTGAGGTGGCCTTGTACTTCTAGAGTTTATCTGGCTGGAACACTTAGCTATCACGTAGTTTCTTTGCAAAGTTCTTTATGTTCCTTGCTCCAAAGACTTTGTTTAAAAAGGTAACTATTCTGTAGCATCAACAAAAGCACAACCACAATTTTTATAGCGAAAGTCCTTGAACAGATAATTTGTGAAAGAAGATGGCCAAATGGCTATCAATATTAATAAGTGAGGTGCCCAACCTTAAGTGACATATCTGCAGTGCAGCCTCTACTCAGGGAACATCATGGAAGTGGGGGTAGAAGGAAAGTAAGAGCCAGAGGGACAAAACGCCTTCTGCTGCTTGGTGCATTCTACATGTGATAGGGAAGCTGCACCCATGAAATTGCCACGGTGTGGTAGTCACAGGAGATCTGCAGAAGGACAAAACCAGTTGACATGTTAAGGTGTGGGCATGTCAGGGGTCTGTGTCAAGATGAAAGACTACAGGCAATCAATAGATGCTGAGGGAGGGAGAATCAGTTTTCTCCAGAGAATGAATATATATATATATATAATCCAAAAGAGGACAAGAAATTGAGAGGAGTGGAGGGACATGGGAGGCTTGAAGGATTGAAATAATGCAAAGAAAATACTCATGTATGAAATTCTCAAAAATTAAAAATTAAGCAAAGACATTTTCCTGTAATTAAAATTACCCGGTAAATTTTTTTTCTAACATCCTGAGTGTGGTGGCATATGTCTTTAATCCAATCAGACTCTGACAGATCTCTGTGAGATTATGACCAGCTGGTCTGCATAGCGAGTTCCAGGCTAGGTGGGCTACAGGGAGACTTTTTCTCAAAATAAATGTTCCAACTTATAAAATCATTGGTATATGGATTATTTATGCTAGACATCACTCTTTTCTTCACTTAGAATTATTTCCTCAGCCTCTGTGGTGATCTGGGTAGTGTATTAAATCCTGTAACTATAAAGGAAGCAGAATTATCTCTCAAGAAGCTTAAAATCTAGTAAGGGGTATTGTGAGTTTGTAAATGTGTGTATTTAAAATATCAGATAGTACTAATCACAGAGAAAGTCATGACAGAGCAGCGGGGAGCTCTGAGATAAGTGATTTGGGGCTGGAATTCTGGCCATCTCAAGAAAGCTCATGTGGACAGGCCTGTGTTCTGGCTGGAGCAGAAGGCACAAAGTCAGTGGGAACTGAGCTTGTTTGAGTAACAGTGTGAAGCCCTTTGTGGCTACAGTAGAGCAGGAGCAGCCAGTTTCTGTAGTACTGAGATAGCTCATGAGGCAGGTACAGCAAACTATGAACCCACACACCCCAATAATACCCTATTGTAGAGGAAATGCTAAGTCCAGTTGTGTAAATCTCTTGCTTGCAATCAAAAAGTAAAGTTTTAGAGGACTATTATTTATAATGATGATGAATTAAATACTGCAGTGTGTAAAGCTAGAGGTTTCAATGATTGGTGTATTTAAATGTAATAAAATGTAGTTGCTGCTTAATGATGTGGGAAGGAAGGTGTTCATGATGACCTATTAAATAAAAGATAAGAATATTAAACTTTAAATCTCTTCTATTCTGTTTATCTATAGTAAGTGCCTCCATTCACTACAAGTACTGTGAGTGATTACACAGAGTCTGTGTATACTACAAAGAAAATTCAAAATACAAGCACTTAACTCTGAATACAGAGACTATGAGTTTATTTTATTTTTACTATTTTTAATGGGTAATAATTTAAAAGCTCTTAAAAAAAATCAGTGTTTCCATAAAATCATCTTTTCTTTTTTCAAAAGATTTATTTTTATTTGTGTGTACACATGTATGTGTGTGTGTTTATGAAAAGTGTGTATGGGTGCCTGCAATGGCAAAAGAAGGTAACAGATCCATTGGAGCTGGAGTTACAGGTGGTAGTGAGTGGCCTCATGGGGGTGCTGGGAACTAAACTTGGGCTCTCTGGAAGAGCAAGAAGTGTTCTTAACCACTGAGCTATATCTAAAGCCCCTAAATTCAACATTTTTGAAGTGGTGCATTTTCTGGGGCTGGAGAGATGGCTCTGTGGTCAAGAGCACTGGCTGCTCTTGCAGAGGACCCAGATTTGATTCCCAGTATTCACATGGTAGCTAACAACAATCCGTAACTCCAGTTCCAGGAGAATCAACATCCTCTTCTGACCTCTGTGGCATTGCAGGAAACAGGTACATTTATATACATGTAGGCAATACACTCATACACAAAATAAAAAATAATAAAGCTTTTAAGAGTGGAATGTTTTAGGAGTGGAGAGATTGCTCAGTGGCTAAGAACAGTTGCTGTTCTTGTAGAAGACCCACCCAGGTTTGAATCCCAGCACCCACATGGCAGCTAACAACTGTCCATAACTACAGTTCCAGGGGATCAGACAGCCTTTTCTGTCCTCCTCGGGCACTGCATGACACGGGTGCATTTACCTACATGCAGGCAATACATGTATACACATAAAATAAAAATAATAAAATATTTTTATAAGGGTAGTATGTTTTCTGCAAAGCACTTGTTACTCTAATCTGGACATTTCTAGACTATGAGAAGTCCATTCCTTTTGAAAAGTTGAAAGTACTTCATCAACATAATTTTCTGAACTGCCACTTAACAGCTCTGCAGATGGCTTTCCGTCTCCATTCACATATTAAGGCTAAAATTACCTCTTCTTAACTCTGGTGGAATACCAATAGGAAATGGAGCCATTGATGTCAGAGTGTCAAGAATAGAAAAGAAGAACTATTTCCAGCATGGATCTCAACATAATGACCTGCTCTGGGATCAGAGTGACACTCCTGCAGGGTGCAGTTGCCGGGCATGCAGAAGGCCCCTTGTTCCATCACCAGCACTTAGGAAACCAAGCCTGTTCTAACCTGTTGAAAATTATCTCACGTCAGAATGTGAGGAGACAGCCTAGCTAGGGCCCTAGGCAAAGATAATTCTCAAGGGTTACTGAACAGCTCACAGGTGTAGTGTGAAAAGCAACAAGTTGAAATTCATGTTGGAGAGAGGGCTGGGTGTAGATGTGGATACCTGACATTGAAGGGGAAGCCTTGAGGTGGCCTCTACTGATATTTTGAACACTTTTAAAAGTTAAGTCACAGTTTTGTTGTGATACCAGAAATTAAGGCTCCAAGGAGGTTGACTTTTGTTTCCAATGAGAAATATGAATTTAAGTTTTGTTCATTTCTTTTCATGATATACTAGCTCAGTCATTTCCAGTGTCAAATAATATTCTGTTGTTGATGTGTAATGTGGCTTACTTACCCCCTCATTTTCTGAAGGATATCTCAGTCTATTCAAAGATATGGCAGACAGACAGAAAGCTCGTATAAATTTCTGGAGCAGGTGTTCATGTGGACATTAGCTCTAGTGTGATGGCTGGAGTGTTCAGGAGAAATGTGGTCAGGTGTACAACACAGTGAGTCTTTGTTTCACTGAGCTTTATTGCTAGTGGTTCCTCGTTTGAGTTTGGGGAGCTCTTTATATATAATGCATGCCACACCTCTATTAGATGTGTCTTTTGTAAAGGTTTTTGGCATTCCCTGACATACTTCTCATTCTCTTGACATCATCTTTCCATCCTAGTTTTGATGAAGTCAAGCTTATCGGTGATTGAATTCAAAGCTTGTGCCTCTGATGTTGTGGTGAAAATCCAATCCCACTGCTCAAGGACATCTGAATTCATCTTTGTCATCTGATGAGGGTTTCAAAGTTTGCACTTTACATTTTGGTCTGTGATCTATTATGAATGAAGTCTTGTGAAGGTGAAAGATGTTGTCCGTTATAACATATCAGAGCAGGTTCATAGAAAAGAAGCTGAGACAAGTCATTGCTCAGAAGAGAGTTTTATGAAAGAGAGCATCAAGGACACAGGCAGCCCTGAAGAGAGAGGGTATCTTCTATTCCAGATAGCCCACAGAGGGTTCTGACTGACAGATTTTCAGGGACAGAGGTAAGTTCCATACCATATGAGCTGGCCTATGCTAGAGGTCCCAAGGTACTAATAAAAGTAAAGTTATAATGTAAGGCTGACTTGGGTCTGAGCAGTAGGGACGGGCAGGCCTTGCTAGCAGCTATAACTGGGAGGGAGAATACTCAGATCTTTGTGATACTTGCAGGCTCAGTGTAGTACTCTGTAGCTGGCTTTGGGAGAGAGACTACAGTTGGTGTGGCCTGATTTTGAGGAGATACCAGCAGCTAGAGGGTCTGTGATGTCACAGTGTCTCCGTCTTCTACACTCTCTAGTTGCCCCAACACTACATGTTGAGCATGCCCTTTCCTATATCATGTTCCCTTTCTTTCTCTTTTGAACACAATCTGTCTATATTTATGCAGGGCAATCTCTGTCCTCTGGGTCCCACTGATCTGTTTATGCACATTGTCACCAAGCTTGTCCCAATTATATGGCTTTATAGTAAGTCTCCTGTTCAGATAACATCAGCCTTCCCACTTTGTT
>NW_008357518.1:2098928-2103391 GCF_000622305.1 Nannospalax galili | reverse complement strand
TCAATGTGGACAGTTTCTCCAATTGTATGTTTAGACAACTTCTTTCATCAGAGTTTTATAGTTTTCATATATATATATATGTATATAGTTTGTTAGACTCCTAGTTGAAGTAATTCTTATCCAGGGAATGTAGTATCAATGATAATGTAATTTCACATTCAAATTCGATGTGTTCCTCACAAATTCGTAGAAAAGTGGTTGACTTTGCTATGACCTTCTGTGTCCCACAACTATACTCCAAGAGAGCAGGACTTTTTTCTATTTCTTTTTTTATTTTTTTTGGTTCCTCTGTGTAGATGTTCATTTCATTTGCAAACAAATAAGGTTTCCTTTCTCCTTTCACAGTCTGTACATCTTTCCTTGTCTTGCCATCTACCATTAGCTAAGACAGCTGGTGTGTTTGGAAAGAGATCGTGAGAACAGACATCATTGTCTTGTTCCTGATGTTTGTGTAAGTTCTGGAGGATTCTACCTTTCAAGGAATTAGCCCATTTCCTCTAGGTTATAAACCATGTGGTTATAGAATTGTCCATTATGATTCTTTCTTATCCTCCCCATGCTGCTGGGATCTCTTGTGAAACACTATTTTATTTCTGATATAAATTTCTATCTTTGAGGGCTGAAGAGATGACTCAGTGGTTAGGAATTCTTATTGCTCTTGCAGAGGACCCAGGTTTGTTCCCAGCACCTACATTCAGTGTCTCACAACCACCTGTAAGTCCAGGTCCACTCTGACCTCTGAGTGCATCTGAATTCATATGGTACACCTAAACACATAGATACACATACATTTTTAAAATATTAGAAAATAGTAATTCATGTCTTTTCCTTAACCTGGCCAGAGGTTAATCAATTCCATTGACTTGAGGTCTCTTTTACAAAGACATTGATCACAATCATGAAGACTCCAGCTTTATGAGCTAATCACCCCCCACACTCTTCATATCATCACTCTGGATGGATATTTCAATATATGAATTCAGAGAAGGAGCATAAACATTTAGTGGCCTGTGCTGGCATGGGTACTGTGTTAGTTTCCTACCATAATAAAGTGTACAAACTGTGTGACTCAAAACAACAGCCATTTATTTTCTCAAAGTTCTAAATATTCAAAGTCCACAGTCAAGGGGTCCTGAGGGGCCCTATTTCCTTGCCTTTAAGAGTGAGACACTTTCTTGCCCCTTCCAGCTCCCTAACCAGGCATATCCATTGGTTCATTCTAACAGTGTTCCAAGCTCTGCTTCCATTTTCACATCACTGTGTTCCACCTGGGGTTCTGTGTCTTTTTTTAAAAAAAATATTTTATTTTTTTAACAGAGCATAGGGTAGGGGTTTGTTTACAGAAGAGTGGGTGCCCCACATTTATGGCCATGCTGTAAGTCCGCACTCAAATACAGATTCTGTAACCTCTCAACAGCTGCACAAAATAGTGATAGAGGTGCTTCTTGGTGTTCTTGGCTTATTATACCTTTGCCCCTCCCCCCACATGCAGCTAAGCTTGACTGATTGGGTGGGAGGGGTAACTGACCCCCCCCCAGACTCCTTGATGAGCATGGGAAGGAGGTGTGACTGTAGCTTGTTGGCACAGTAGTTAGAGGACATTTCCAGTTAACAGTCCACACCTTCCTCCTGCTTTTACATTCTTTCTGCCAACCCATTCCATAAAAGTCCTTGAGCCTTGGAGGGGGTGGTAGGTGTGGGATGATCTTCCTCCCATTGTGGCAAGGCACTGAACTTTCAGGTCTCTGCATCATCTGTTTTCCATGGGCTGTTGGCCAGTTTCAGTGGTAGTCCATCTTATATAAAAACACACAAAGCAAGAAGCAAGAACATCAGTGATTGCTATAATAACCTATGAGTGTAAAAACAATAGCAGGTGGATCATTTCCATCTAACAAAGCAATTGTAGTGGCTTCCCACTGGGGCCTATATTCTCCCCTGCCACAGGGGGTTGGCTGGGTCTACAGTACCAGATGTGTGTTCCACCCCTAGGAGCGGGCATTCTATCCCATCGAAAATTTGCTGGTTGTACATACAATAGACGTGCCACTATTTTTTTCTTCTTTGATTTGTTCATTTTTATGGGACTTTTGGCTACTCTAACATCCAAATCTTTTAAGGATTAGATACAAGCTCACACATATTTTGGACACTTTTGGCCTTTGGAATGGAGTATGTTGCTAAGAGGCCCAAGGACATTGTGAGATGTACACAAGAAACTAGCTACCTTTCTTTTGGGTTTTTTTACCCTGACAGCCTAGCCAATTCCTACCTCTTATTCTTATCACACCACCTTCTGAAGAGGTTACCTAAACTGCCAATAGGGAATCGGGACACCGACCAATCTGGCTTCTTTCACACTGAACATTGATGCGGTGTGAGGCAATTAGAGTCCCCCTTCTGTGAATCTATCTAAAACACTCCCAAATTGTATAACTCTTATCTCTAAGGGGAAAAGAAAGTCCTTGAATCATCAACAAGAGATGTGAAGAAGTAAAGGCAAGAGTAATTAGCATTACAAGTTCTAGCCAGAGAACTAGAAAAAAGTCAGAACAGGGCAGTTTTCAAGTGCTCATATGAGTCCATTGGAATTTCTTAACAAGGGCTTAAAAAAGCATCCTTCTATTGGGTTCCTCCTCGATTTTCTTTTGTCTTCCAAGGCTGGACTCTAGAGTTATGTATTCAGGATTTTCTTTCAGGTATTTTCATAGCTATTGGAGTGGTTAGAATCAGTGTCAGTTCCCTGACAAAGGCTTCTAGAAAGGGGGAGAAAACAAATTTATCCATCATATTATTTTTTTAATTATTTATTTAATAACCACATAATTAGAAGAAGCATTTCATTACAACAGCCTTGACATATTCAATAACTATTTGCAGATCTGAGATGCATCTCTTTCAGAATTGGCTATAATTTTTAGGTTTATAGTTGAATTAATACAGTTATACAATGTTGTACTCATTATAAGCCCTATGAGACATAAAATTGAATGAGGTTTTAACCTTTAAAAAAAGATCTCCATTTCATTATTAAAATGCACAGTTTCATATGGAAAATTCATTAAAAATTGCATTTTAATGCACTTAACATTTAAATGTTTGCACATGTGTTTCTTATCGCTATATATCTGATTATTACTAGTCACAGTCAGTTACTTTCTGAGATCCTTGGCATCTGAGCATAGATATAAAGTCATCAGGTGGATTTCAATGGCAATGTTTTTCACATCTACTAATTAATTAATAAGGAGCAAATATTTATGCTTTAAAGAATTTTTTTAATTTTTAATTTTTTAAAAAAATTAACAACCATATGATTAGAAGAAGCATTCATTACATTACAGCTTTAACATATTCAGTAAAACGTGCCAGAGCAAAATTATATCTCTTTCAAAAGTGGCTGTAAATTTTTAGGTTCACAGTTGAATTAATACAGCTATATAATTTTGAACTCAGTATAAACCCTGTAAGACATACAATTGAATGAGTTTTTACCCCTTAATGAAGATCTTCATTTCATTTTAAAATATGCTGTTTCCTACATTCTTAATGTTACTAACACTTAGATGTTTGCACATGTGCCTTTAATCTCTATGTATCTGATTATTACTAGGATAGTCAGTTACACTCAGATCCTTAGTACCTGAGTATGAATATAAAGTCATCAGGTAAATTTCACTGGTAATATTTATCACCTATACTATTTAACATGAAGTAAACTTTTATCCCTCCTCTTCAAATATGTCTTTTTCTTAAATTCATTGATTTTTTGGTGTGTATATCATATTGAACATCCCACACAATCTTATTCATCTATGTACCTACTTCTCAAATGGCAATATCCCATAGCCTCTCCCCTCCCACACACTGGAGCCCATATACTCTGTCATCCCTGTTACTGTCCACTGTGTTGTCAGCACCCCTAGCAATTCCCCAGTGCTTGTCCATCTGCTGAATCTAGTCAGCCTATTTAGAGATCATTGTTTTAGGAAGATCAGCTCTTTCTCATCTAGCAGCAATCAGTTGTCAGTATTCCTTTAGATAAGATTGGGGTCTGCTGTTCATTTTCCCAGTTCTATGCTGTCCTACTGTCTGGGAGTCTTTTGGGCCACCCTGGCCAATAACTCAAAGGAAGGTCTCTCCTGTCTGACATTGATTCTTGTTATGTAGCATTCAGCTATCCATTTTGGTTCTTAAAAATTATATTGACCCCATTAATCTTTGGTTATAATTTCCTTTTGGGTGTTTAAGACCCTACAATTGGCCCAGATAAATCAATTTGTTTTACTCTTAAGGTCATTTGAGGATCTGTTCCTCAGGGGTCACATGGGCTTGGGAGGAGTCCCTGGATCCTTTCTTTTACCAATTCCATCTATGTGAAGATAAGTAAAAGGCCCTACTCGACCATGGTTGGCTTCTCTTGGAAGCATGGAGGAAATGTTCCCTCTGTGTTGACCCTCCTC
>NW_008357518.1:2098284-2098696 GCF_000622305.1 Nannospalax galili | reverse complement strand
GACATTTTGAGAGATGTTCCATAGTCCCCTGGAACTTAGTCAACCTTGGAGGGCAAGGGGCAAAAACTGTCCTTTAAGTCCATCTGACCACAGTATAGGCCTCAAGCTATGGCTGTTAAACATCCAAGAATGTTAGTTCCACCAGTCTGGTACTTTTAATTACCATATGCCATGTAGATAGAGCTTGGGCAAAGACCAAATGCTCTCAGATAAACCTTGCCCTAGACATATATTACATTATCTGGTTGTATGTATAATTTGACAGTCAGTTTTTGGCCTAATATGGTTTCCTCTGGTTTTCTAAAGCTATCTAGGCATTATTTATCTCTCACATTGTCTAAGCCTTCCACCATGGTTTCCACATTTAAGGTGCCCCCATTTCTCCCATTTGTCCTTTAATGATACCCTTCTC
>NW_008357518.1:2096796-2098047 GCF_000622305.1 Nannospalax galili | reverse complement strand
ATACTGATGACTTTACTCTTTGGTTATACTTTCCTTTTGGGTGTTTAAGACCATACAGTTGGCCCAAATAAATCCATTTAATTTTACACTTAAGGTCATTTGAGGATCTGTTCCTCAGGAGTCACATGGACTTGGGAGGAGCTCCTAGCTCCTTTCTTTTACCAGTTCCAAATATGTGAAGACCATGTCTGGCTTCACCTGAAAGCATGAATGAGGTGTTTCTTCTGAGTTGACCCTCCTCTTTGTAGAATAGACAAGTTCAAGTTCATCTCATGGGGTCTCCATGACCTCCCTGAACAAGAGGACGGGTGACTCACCATAGTTGTAGGACATTTTGAGAGATGTTCCATAGTCCCCTGAAATGTAGTCTGACCACATTACTGTAGGCCTCAAACTATGACTGTTAAACATCCAATAAGATTATTTCCACGAGTCTGGTACTTTTAATTACCATGTGCTATGTAGATAAGGATTGGGTAAACAAACAAATATTCTCAGATAATCCTTGACTAGTTATATATTTTGTTCCTCAAACTAGTTGACTAAACTATAACCATAGAAACTTTAAGATTATGTGTATATTATTTTTGTTTCATTATTTATATATCATAACAAACCTAAACAGACCTTCATCACTTGCTTAGGCTTTCTCATTTTTTCTATTTTAGAAAATATCTCCATTTCCCATATCCTTTTAACATCTTTTACAATCTCATTTTCTTTTTTAAAAAATAATTACGAGACATAATAACATTAACAAATAAATTTTCCCTCTGTTGTGAGACTTCTTTTCCTGGGGATGCTAAGCAATGCTTATTCCTGTTTAAGGTTCTAGTGTCAAGCCAATGTTTGATTAAAGTTTTACTTGGGAGCCAATGAATTTAGTGAGCTTACTTACCAAATAACTGAGGGGTTGCTGAGATGTATGTATGCCCTGAGGGTATGCGCACTGGCATTGGTCATGCCTTCTCTTCCTAGTCTTCCCCAGATTGTATACTTTAGCCCTCCCCAAATCCAGGATGTCATGTGTGATTAGGGTCAAATTACATACAGTTGGCTGGGAAGAGTGGCCGGACACTCCTGTGAGGGTCTGATGACCCTGCTTGGCTCTCCTTTAATGATTGAACACAACAGTCAACAAGTCCCATTGTGACAATGTTTAGTGATCAGACTCAGCTGAAGTTGTGATGATGGTAGTTATTTCATGTAGAAGGGACTGCTGTATAGCATCATCTTACTAAAAGGACCTGT
>NW_008357518.1:2095539-2096660 GCF_000622305.1 Nannospalax galili | reverse complement strand
ATTTCATCTTTCTTTACTACTGAATAGAACTCCATTGTGTAAATATACCACATTTTTGTTAACCACTCGTCAGTTGGGGGGCATTTAGGTTGCTTCCATCTCTTAGTTATTGTGAAAAGAGCAGCAACTAACATGGTTGTACAAGTGTCTCTACAATAGAATGAGTCCTTTGGGTATATGCCAAGGAGTGGTATAACAAGGTCATATGGTAGGTTCATTCTTAGTCTTTTAAGAGTATTGTAAGTCTGGTTCCAAAGGTCAAAATGTCAAAAGTATTTTGGAGCTTGTATTGAATCCTTAAAATATTTTAGGGTTACCTCTTCAGAGGAACGAATGTTAGAGTAGCCAAAAGCCCCATAAAAATAAATAAATGAAGGGAGAAAAAAGGAAAGAAAAATAAAAAAGTGATGGGGAGATATGGGAGGTGTTAGAGGGGAGGGAGTGGGCATGGATTTGATCAAAATACCTTATATGCATGTATGATAGTCTCAATAAAGTTTTTATAAAAGTTAATAAGAAAAAAGAAAGTTCTCCACACTGGTTTCCATAGAGGTTGCAGGAGTTTGCAATCCCACCATCAGTGAATGTGTGTTCCCCTTTCTCCATATCCTCACCAGAATTTGATATCATTTGTTCTCTTGATCCTAGCCAGTCTGATTAGGGTAAGGTTATGGGCGCGCGACTACTGGATGCTGGTGACTCTACTGGTCGCTGTGCTTCCAGGCGTGTTCCGTTCCAAGCTACCGGGCACTCCCTCTAGGTTCAAGATCCGTCGGCCACCGGGTCACGAGGGGAGGTGTGGGAACAGTGAAAGCAGGGTCTTTGCAAGTCGTTGTTTACGAAGGGACAGCCCCCTCCGGAGAGACTGAATCATAGGCAGTAAGACACAGAATTCAGCTCAGTCAGGTACAGCTCCTTTATTCAGTGACTCAGCTCAACTCCAGGTCTTAGTGATTCAGCTCCGATTAATTAAGGGGAAACCAGGATATTTATAGTGTGAAGGCAGTGGCAAAAGCCTTAGTTGATAGGTGCTTTGTAGGATGCCCCATTTACATGTGGTGGTGGGCTTCTGCCAGGCTGCCAGACATTGTCTGATTATCACACAGGAAAACCTGGCAGTT
>NW_008357518.1:2074523-2092766 GCF_000622305.1 Nannospalax galili | reverse complement strand
AAAAAAATGGCACTTTTAAATCTTTTGTCTGTTTGTTTATATAGCGCTAGCCACCTTGAACTTTCAAGTGCTCTGTAGGGCTAGTTAATTTAAATTCTTACCTAACTGGTTTTAGCTGTGGTTTGAATGTCCTGGGAGGCAGGATAACAAAACTGATTAGAGAAGTTTGCCTTAGAAGCTGACTCCAAGGCTTACGTGAAGATTTCTTAGAACTTTTGGGACTTTTCTAGCAGTGTTAGGATAGGAAAGTAGTGAAGTGATGGTTTCCAAGAAAACGTGCCTGAGATCAAAATCTCAGGTGATTTTGCTTGGCTCCCAAAAAAAGCTTTCCCGTGGATTTAAGAAACTGGTGGCCATCCTAAGGACTCTTAAGTGGCTGCTGCGTCACCAGGTTTTTATATTAGAAAGATATTTAGATAGAAGGTCTTTTGTCTACACCTGCGCAGGCAGTCGGAGGTGGTTAGGGGGCAGAGAGGCCTTCAGGTGACGTCAGGGAGTAGCCCTGACCAGAAAGCTTCACTTGCCTTTCTGTCTTTAACGTCCTCACGGGAAGACTCAGACCGGAAATAAAAGGAGGAAAATAGAAGAGATTTGCCAGGCCCCACGAGTGGGGTGGCTTGGGGGCACAGCTGCCTTTTTAGTCTCCTGATGGTAGACGAAAGAAAGAGAGATTTCTGTTGCTCTCCTGGTGGGAGAGATACTCACGAATTCTGCGTTTCAGGGGGCACCAGCTGCTGGCTGGCGCGGAGTTCAGAGGCTCTCATGTTGGGCGCCAGATAAGGGCGCGCAGGTTTCGCGGAGCGCCAGCTGCTGCCTGGTGCCTGTCTCTCGTGCGCCGCTGGAGCGGGTCCCACGCTCTGTGTTGCTGAGGGTCTCCACAACTACTGGATGCTGGCGACTCTACTGGTCACTGCGCTTCCAGGTGTGTTCCGTTCCAAGCTACCGGGCACTCCCTCTAGGTTCGAGATCCGTCGGCCGCCGGGTCACGAGGGGAGGTGCAGGAACGGGTGAAAGCAGGATCTTCACGAGTCGTTGTTTATGAAGGGACAGCCCCCTCCGGAGAGACTGAATAAGAGACTGGTACAGCTCAGCTCTTGATGCAGCTCCAATTTATTAAGGGGAAAACCGGGATATTTATAGTGTTAAGGCAGTGGCAAAAGCCTTAGTTGATAGGTGCTTTGTAGGATGCCCCATTTACATGTGGTGGTGGGCTTCTGCCAGGCTGTCAGACATTGCCTGATTATCACACAGGAAAACCTGACAGTTCCTATGCCAGAGGCCATGTATCTGTGACGGCTATATCAAAGATGAGTCAGGAAGAGAGTGGGGGGGGCGCCCTGCTGAGAAAAGGAGTCTCTGCATAAGAACACCAAGCCCCTTGGGCTATCTGGACATGGAGAGACTTCGACTTAACACAGCAGGGGTCCCCAACATAAGGTAATACCTTAGGGTGGTTTTAATTTGCATGCCAGTAATTATTAACGATGTTGAACACTTTTTGAGATGTTTCTTAGCCATCTCTATTTCTTCCTTTGAGAACTCTATGTTTAGAGATTTAGCCCATCTTTTAATTTGGGTCATTTTGTTTCTCGATTCTTTGTTTCTTTAGTTCTTTATATATTCTGGATGTTAAACTCCTGTCAGATGTGTCACTGGTGAAGTTTTTTCCCCATTCTGTGGGTTTTCTCTTCACTTTTTTGATTGTTTTGTTGTACAGAAGCTTTTTCGTTTAATGAGGTCCCACTGATTGCTGACCTTAATTCGTGAGCAACTTCTCTATGAGTTAGAAAATCCTTTCCTACACCTACATCTTGTAGGTTACTGCCAATATTTTCTTCTAATAGTTTCAGGGTTTCCAGTTTCACATGGAGGTCTTTGATACATTTGGTTTGACTTTTGTACAAGGTGAAAGATAAGGATCTAGTTTCATTCTTCTACAGGTACAGATCCAGTTTTGCCAGCACCACTTTTTGAAGATGCTGTCTTTCCTCCAATGTGTGTTCTTGGCACCTTTGCCAAATATCAGGTGGCTGAAATTGCATGTACTCGGGTTTGGATCTTCAATGATGTTCCGTTGATCTATGTGTCTATTTTCTTGCCAGTACCATGCTGTTTTTATGACTATAGCTGTAGAGTGTACTTTGAGATCTTGTATAGTAATCCCCCCAGCATTGCTCTTTGTGCTTAAGGTTGCTTTGGCTATCCGGGGTCTTTTGTGCTTCCACAGGAATTTAAGGATGTATTTTTCTAATTCTGTGAAGTATGTCATGGGGATTTTGATTGAGATTGCATTGAATCTACATATTGCTTTTCGTAGAATGGTCATTTTAAGAATATTGATTCTTCCAATCCATGAACATGGGATGTGCTTCTATCTCCTGGTGTCTTCCTCAATCTCTTTCTTTAACAATTTACAATTTTCATTGTGGAGATCTTTGGTGTCTTTGGTCAGATTTATTCCAAGATATTTTTTTGCATCAATTGTGAATGGGAGCATTTCCTGCTATTCTTTCTCCAATTGCTTGTTATTGGTATATAGACAATCAATCTGTGTCTTTTATTCTAAGGACACCAGTTATATTGAATTACAGCCCTATGTTATTCCTTTGAGTCATGCCCTTTGAACCAACCCCATTTTCAATAATGTATTCCCGAGTAAGGGACTAGGGGTTAGAGCTTCAGCATATGATTTTGAGAAGGATATGGCACAACTCATAAGAGGGATATAAGACTTCTGGATCTATTCTTTCCATTTCTTTCCATTTTTATATATTTGAGAGTATATAAAAATAGGAAGTTATCAAAAGGTTTAAGTACATAAAAATTGAATTTCATAATTAAAAGTCCATTACATGACTTTCGTTAAACTTTCAATATTAATGTGACAATGAATTGTTATTAAGTAAAACCATGTACAAGCAAAGTTTTTAAGATTAAATTGTTATGTAACATAAGCCAATAAAATGTTTATTGATTCACATGTCATCTAGCATGAACTAAAAAGAATCCCGTTAAGAGGAAATGATATATTTGTGTTTCAACTCCATTACATCTGGAACAAAATTTAGGCCAAATTGGAAATTAAATGGCTTCACAGTTTTGATAGAGAGGAAATATGCTTAGGATCTCCAGGAAGAACTGTCAAGCCCTTAGCTGTAGAAATTATTTGAAGGGTCCTAGGTTTTGCATAGATAACATTAATTGCCCTCATTTCCCTGATAATAAAACCTAATCATGATGTGACTGATGTATTTTCTTTAAACAAATGGAAAGATTTGCCTTATAGTTCATGTTGTACAAATAAGATATATTATCTGATCTGAGGATGTAGCTCATTGGAAGAGTGCTCGTGTGTGGTTTTCATAGCCAGGGTTGGCTGTCCAGGCTGTAAAGGATTTTTGGCTTTGTCACATGCAGTGGTTAATTTCACTTGTCATCTTGGCAGGATTTGGAATTCCCTGGGAAGGCAGTTTCAGTGAGGAACTTTCTAGGTTGTGTTGGCCGGTGGCACATCTGTGAGGGAGTCTCTTGATTGGGCTAATTCAGGTGGTAAGATTCACCCTAAATGTGGGCAGCACTATTTCCCAGATTTGGTCCTGAACTGGATCAGAAGCAGAGAGGAAGATGAGCACATGCATCCATTTCTCTCTTCTGAGGGAAGATGTGATGGGAGCACATGCATCCACTACCATCCTCTAAGTGAGCATGTCATGTGACCACTATGAAGCTCCTGCTGCCTTGATTGGACTGTAACTTGGAACTGTGAGCCACAATACACACGTACTCATACACATTGCTATGGTATGCATATACACAAACACTGTCACCCCAGTTCTCTCAGGGTCCCTTGCTCCTGATGCAGATAGACAAACCACATAACACATCTTTATCTGAATTTTGCATAGTTTAAACCTTTGAAGAGGGAGAGACTTACAAAGAAACAAACACCCTATGAACACCCAACAACCAGCATGGCATGGCTGCCCTGCCGTTCCAGATTGCTTTTGCCATGGTCTGCCTCATCTCAAGACCCCACATGTCCACTCACTCCACAGAGTTCCATGAGGCGTCCACGGGGTCCTTGCGAGGTCCCCCAGTGCCCCGCAAGGGCCAGGGCAGGCTGGCTCACTTGCTCCCTCTTCCCTGCTTCCCAGTGTGGTGCCAATCCTTTCTTTCCAATCTCCTCTCATGCTAGGCTCCACCCTTCTTCCCAGGGTGCCCTGTCCTAGCCCATGGTGCTTTAGAAGTCCGGGAAGAATAAATCATTTTCAGGCTACACACACATGCAGACATACACACATGCACATACACATACAGACATGCAAACACACAAACATAAGCATGTACATACATGTTTAGGGCCTAGGCCATTAGTAGATACCACATGTAAATTGATTCTCTTGAATAAAGGACAATGCATGTTTCACACCATCTAGTCTCACTTTCAATTCCCCTTCACATACCTAGTTTCTAATCTGCATTTTTATAAAGAATAGCAGTCATTTGTTTTAAAATGTTATTTAGCCTATATGAAATACATACTGACCTTTAAGACTATTTTCTTATGTCATAAAGTAAATACAGGCTTGTATATTCTTTGCTTTATATTTTAAAATATAAATTTTTTACACACTGAACTACTGATTTCTTATTCCCTGAAATAAAACAAGTGTTCATGCAATCAAATGCACACTCTGATGCACTTGAAAGTTAGCATTAATGTTTAGCTTGGGCTTCTGGTTCCACACAGAAAGACTTGAGAAGCATATTCAGGGAATCAGCTCAGGACTCTTTTCTCATTTTTATATTCATAGCTGAAAGTTTATATACTAGATCCACCAGAGTAATAAAATATGAAATGGACAGAAGAATATTTTAAAGTATATCAAGTACATGCATTGGAAAATTATATTTAAAACAGATATATATATATATATATAATCGTATTTTAAATGGACAGTATCAGGAATTGTATTATAGTGAACTAAATTACCTATTTGTTTTCACGTCACAAAACTGAGTAAATTGATTTGCTTTTCCTCAGTGATTCAAAGTGTTTTTTTCATGTAAGAAATAATAAAATTCCTAACAAATACTACAGTTCCTGACCTGTTTCCCATCTGACGTGCTATAGATTAGACTTCACGATGGTAATTAAGAGATGTTTCTGACCTGTTGAAGATTTTTTTTTCTGTTCTGCAACTAATCAGCACCTTTGTTCCAATGGAACCCTTCATCAGAAGCACACATTCATGTCTGTGTTAGTGAGTGGATTATTACAAGTGTCAGCTGCTATCTCATTGATGATGTTCCTGTTAATCTCAATGTACAGTAGAAACAGGGAAACTGATCAGAAACTAAGGCCTGCAGGAGGGGTTAAATGCCTTTGCTCAGGCCACAGTGAGAAGCACCAATCAGGCTCAGGGTTGTCTTGGGTGTTTGAAGCTCACCAGCAGACTTAGGTTCTCAAAGCTTGCATATTTCAATGTAAAGATGAAAACCTAAGTAATTGGATTAAAACCTAAGTAATATTCAAGATTTGCCTGTCAAAATGTTTTACTGCATTCTTCCATGGAACTCCAAGGCCTAGCTTTGAAGACATTCCTATCTGAAGAGGCACTGTCTCCATTTCATGTTATGATGTGAGACAGCTGCCAGCATTCCAGTGGAATTCAGGTCTCCTTCACAGAATGGCTTGGGAAGAAAAAATTTCAATTTCATGAAGATATCATAAAGGACTCTTGATGTAGAATTAAGAAATCATGAGCGTGCGGAAGAGACAGCTAAGGAAACTGAGGCGCAAATTGCAGAGAGGAACTTTACCAAGAGATCACACTCTCCTATGCTAACATTTTCCAAAGACCAGCTGTTAGAACTGTGCTGTGAACTCCAGACCTTAGGACTTTGATTCACCCTCTCTCTGTAGAGTTCAGCACTTGGTAAATAGCTGTATGTCATTCACTGTAGCCACAGTAAGCATTTAAATTACTTCATGTGTCCTGTAACTGGGAATTGTTGCTTTAATGGATGTTTCTCTCTACATATACACTTTTTTTCTCTATCTCTCTGTAAAATTACTTCTAAGGACCACCCACAGTGCCTTCTGCAACTTCCGTTCAGGAAGACGTGTCTTTAGTAAAATGTACTAGCCACTCTGTTGGCTTTTGTATACACTGTCATTTTACATATAATAAAACCGAGCCATTCTTGAACCAATCAGAATTCCAGAATTCACCCATTATCTTTACAAGAACGCTACTATCCTCATTTTCCAGCTGGGAAATCTAAAGAAGAGAGTGGCTAAGAAATATTTGCCAGGTGTGCTGGATAGCTTTAATTGTCAATTTGACATACCTGGGTAGAGGGAGCCTTTGTTGGGGAGTTGTCTCCATTGAACTGGCCTCTGTCCATGTCTGTAGGACATTTTCGTGATTGTTAAGTGATGTGAGAGGGCCCAGCCCACTGTGGGTGGTGCCACCCCTGGGCAGGTGGACCTGTGTTGTATAAGAAAACAGGTTGAGTATGGGCCAGGGGAGCAAGCCAGTAAGCAGCATTCCTCCATGGACTGTATCCAGCACCTGCCTCCAGGTTCCTACCCTGAGCTCCTACATTGGGCTCCCAGATGAACTGTGACCTGGGAGATGTATGCCAAATAAACCCTTTCTGCTCCAAGTTAGTATTGGTCAGAGTATTTTGTGACAGCAATGGAGAAACAAACTAGAACACCAGGTCACATGAATTTTAAATGTATAGATATGGAGGTAAATCTGAGTCCTGTGTCCTATTCTGCTGTCCTGGGTGGAGACAGGTTGTGTGACTTGCCAGCCACTGACACACTAACTTGGACCTGTATGTGTTCTCAGAGATGTGTGTATGAAGGACCTGGACGGGGCTGTGCTTGTAACTTTTGTAAACAGAACTTTTGTAAACAGAGCTTTCCCTTCCCTGACCTCCATACCCCCTACCAGAACAGAGCTCTTAACTATAAAGATGGAAAGATAACTATATCGGTTATTTTATTTATTTATTTTGTGTGTGTGTGTGTGTGTGTGTGTGTGTGTGTGTGTGTGTGTGTATTTCATACAGAACGCCTCAAACAATCTTAATCATCTTTATACTTCCATCCCCACTGGCACCCTCGCAGAGGCCCCCACCCCCACTGGATGACCATATACTTGGTCATCCCTGTTAAGGCCTACTGGGTTGTCAGTGTCCCTAGTCGTTCCCCAGTGCAAGTCCTGTCCACTAGGTCTAGTCAGCCTATCTAGAGTCCCTTGTTTTAGGAAGATCAGCTCTTGTTCATCTAGTAGCTATCAGTTGCCAACATTCCTGCAGATAAGATTGAGGTCTGCTGTTCATTTTCCCAGTTCCATGCTGAGTTACTGTCTGCCTGAGTTTGCATGGGACCTGTGTATGTAGACACCATTGCCATAGAATCATATGAGCAGGTTCCCAGGAGCTTGTAGGACTCTGTTTCCATATGATCATGCACCTCCTCCCTGGCTCTTAACCTTTCTGCTCTGTCTTCCATGATGGTCCCTGAGCCTTGGGTGGGAGAAGTTTAATAAAGGGATCCTGTCCAAGGACCAGCATTCAGCAGACTCCTTTGGCTATTTTTGACTTTTTGTGTTCCTGGCCCTCAGCTGCATGAAGAAACTTCATTACTGAGAACTGAGAGATTCATTAGTGTCCTCTTCACTATCCCTGTTCCATGTTCCATGAGTCTTAGGTGTAGAGGTTGTATTGTCAATGTGTCACTTAGCCCTGGGAAATTCATAGACAATGTCTGTGTGTGACCAGTTGTGGTACTTGGAAATATTCTCTGACTGGTACAAAATGAGCTTCTTTGATGAGTGGTGACTGGGATACTTGTCTGTAAAGATAAGGATACACATTTTGCACGTAGTAAGAAGTCTCATTAGTCTAGTGATGTGACAGTCTTGGGGTTTTCTCTGAGATCTATGGCCACTCCAGCCATGTGTATTAGGTTATGTTTACATTACCACACTTGAGTTTCCTCCCTTTGAGTGGGCATTTAGTCGAATTAAGTAGTTGTTGATTGCCCCCAAGATAAGAGTGCCACTACTGTGCCAATGACATATGCTGTGCTGGCCATTCATGTGGTTGTTTGGTCTTGAAGCTGGTGCTGGGTCATCCATTGATGTTTTCCCTGGGTACCTTCATAGCACTTTCCAAAGCTATGAGAGCTAGCCTTCAGGGGAAGTGGTTGCAGGTCAGTTGTAGCTCTACTGTTCCAAACCCTGTGTCTGAAGTTTGGTCTGTCTTCTGTAGTAGGGTCTTACCTTCAAGTTCTGGGAGGCCATCAAGGGCTGTGGCAATAGCCTGAGTAAGTCTGGGAGTCTCCTAGACCCCCCTGGCCAGCAACTCAAAGGAAGGTCTCTCCTGTCTGGCACTGTTTCTTGCTATATAGCCTTTAGCTATATACATGGACTCATGTAAAAAAATGTATATATAATTTGTCAGTAGTTTGTTGGACTAATATGGTACCTCTGGTTTTTTAAAACTAGAGAGCCATTATTTATATCTCCTCTCTCTCTCTCTCTCTGTCTAACCCTTCCAAAATGGTTTCCCCATGTAAAGTACCCCCATTTTCCCCGTTTCTCCCTTGATAATACACATGGGCCAACCTCTCTTAAGCTCTTTCTCTGTATCCCCAAGTTTCCTTGTATATCCCCCCATTGAAATAACCCCATTTTTATCCATTTCTCTCTTAGTAATGCCTGTTTCCTACTGTTCTTCTCTCTCAGGTTCTTTCTTTTCCTTTACCTCCCTGGTTCCTCTTCATTGTCCTGGTTCCTGTAGTTATGTATGGATACATACTCACAAGGATTTGGTGCCAGGATCCACATATGAGGGAGGATATACATCATTTGTTTTTCTGAGTCTGTGTTACTTCACTTAGTGTAAGAGTTTCTAGTTCCATCCATTTACCTGGAAATTTCATGATTTCATCTTTACTGCTGAGTAGAATCCCATTGTGTAAATGTACCACATTTTTATTATCCACTCGTCAGTTGAGAGACACTTAGGTTGCTTCCATTTCTTAACTATTGTGAAAAGAGCAGCAACAAACATGGATGTACAAGTGTCTCTGCAATAAGATGTGTCCCTTGGGTATATGCCAAGGAGTGGTATAACTGGGTCAAATGATAGGTTAATATTTAGCTTTCTAAGGGCTCTCCAAATTGCTTTCCATAGTGGTTGCACAAGTTTGCAATCCCATCAGCAGTGGATGAGTGTTCCCCTTTCCCCACATCCTCTCCAACATTTGGTATCATTTGTTCTCTTGGTCTTAGCCAGTCTGACTGGGGTAAGATGGAATCTTAAAGTGATTTTAATTTGTATTTCCCTAATTACTAATGATGTTGAACACCTTTTAAGATGCTTCTTAGCCATCTTTATTTCTTCTTTTGAGAACTCTCTGTTCAACTCCTTAGCCCATCTTTTAATTGGGTTACTTCCTTTTTTGATTCTTTGCTGTTTTTTTTTAGCTCTTAATATATTCTGGGTGTTAAACCTCTTTCAGATGTATCACTAGTGAAAAATTTCTCCCACTCTGTGGATTTTCTCTTCATTTCCTTGATTGCTTCTTTTGTTGTACAGCGCTTCTTAGTTTAATGAGGTCCCATTTATTGATTCTTGAACTTATTTCCTGAGCAATTGTTGTCACCTTTAGAAAGTCCTTTCTTACACCTATATCTTGTAGGTTATTGCCAATGTTTTCTTCTAACAGTTTTAGAGTTTCAGATTTCATATTGAGGTCTTTGATCCATTTGGAGTTGACTTTTGTGGTGAAAGACAGAGGTATAGTTTCATCTTCTACAGGTTGAGATTTAATTTTGGCAGCACTGTTTGCTGAAGATGCTGTCTTTCCTCCAGTGAATGTTCTTGGCCCCTTCATCAAATATCAGGTAGCTGAAACTGCATGCACTCATATTTGGGTCTTCAATCTTGTTCCATTTACCTACAGGTTTGTTTTTTACCTGTGTCATGTGGTTTTTATGACTATAGCTATGCAATACAGTTTAAAATCTAGTATAGTAATCCCCCCAGCATTGCTCTTAGTGCTCAGTGTTGCTTTGGCTATCCGGGATTTTGTGCTTCCATATGAATCTTAGGATGTTTTTTTTTCCAATTCTGCGAAGAATGTCATGGGGAGTTTGATTGGCATTGCATTGAATCTATAAATGGCTTTTGGTAGGATGGTCATTTATATAGTGCTAAATATTGCAATTCATGAGCATGGGAGGTGCTTTCATCTTCTGGTGTCTTCCTCAATCTCTTTCTTTAAAGATTTAAAATTTTCAGTGTAGAGGCCTTTAATGTCTTTGGTCAAGTTTATTCTGAGAAGCAGGACTAAAGCAATCTGGCCACTCCAATATAAAATCAAAAGAGAGAACCTGAAGCCTAGACCAACCAGCTTTTCATACCCAACAAGTAAACAACAAAGGCACATAAAATGTACAAACAGAAACAGACCTAAACTCAACACAGGAAGGCTTGAGTCACACAAAAATCAGAAACTGCAAAAGAAATCCACATTCCTAAGTCACAGCGGAAAAAAATAAAAACATGAAAAAATCCAAATAATATGTCCCCACCAAGTACCAACAGCCTATATAAGAGTATAATGAGAAACCCCTAGAGATAACACAGGACATGGAATTCCAAAGAAAAAATATAAATATGATAAAAGAATTCAATGAATTTAAAGACCACACAAACAAAGAAATCAAAGAACTAAAAGAATATAGGGGAACACACGAACAACCAAATCAAGGAACTAAACGAAGATAGGGATAAACTTATGAATGAATTCACAAAAGAAACATTGAAGAAAACTCAGGCAGAAATGAAGAAGGAAGTGCAAAACTCAATAAGCCAACTTGAAATGACAGAAGAACCCTTCACCAATGAAATGAATGAAATAGAAAACAGAATATCAAGACTGGAAGATAAAGCTGATGAATTAGACTGCTCAAGCAAAGATTGAAAAATCCAAGAAAATACAAGAATGGACTATGCTGGAACTGTGTGACACCATAAAGAGACCAAATTTACACATTATAGGTATAGGGGAATGAGAAGAATCTCAGGATAATGGTATGGGACAGATCTTCAACAGCATTGTAGTAGAAAATTTCCCCAAATTAAAGCTGCTCAAGCAAAGATTGAAAAATCCAAGAAAATACAAGAATGGACTATGCTGGAACTGTGTGACACCATAAAGAGACCAAATTTACACATTATAGGTATAGGGGAATGAGAAGAATCTCAGGATAATGGTATGGGACAGATCTTCAACAGCATTGTAGTAGAAAATTTCCCCAAATTAAAGAAAGACATGCCCATACAAATACAAGAAGTACATAGAACAGCAAATAGACAGGAACAGAAAAGAAACTCTCCATGGCATATCACAGTAAAAACACTAAATGTATAGGACAGAGAACAAATACTGAAATCTGCAAAAAGAAAAACAAGTCACATATAAAGAAAACCCCATCAAAATTATAGCTGCCTTTTCAGTGCAAACTATGAAAGCCAGAAGACCCTGCACCAAAGTATCCTCAGTTCTAAATGACCATAGATACCAACTCAAAATACTTTACCCAGCAAAAAAATATATTATAGTTGAAGTGGAAAGAAAAGTCTTCCATAACATAAATAGGCTGAGAGAATTCATGTCCATAAAGCCAGCCCTTTAGAGAATTCTTGAAGCAATACAAAGTCCTGAAGAAAGGAACAACTATACCAAAGTGGTAACAGAAAGAAACTAAATGAAGGTGTAACTGTGGAAGCACACAGACCAAGAATACAAACAGAAATCAAAATGAATCAACACCTATCTTTCATTAATAACTTTAAATATCAATGGACTGAACTCTCTAGTCAAAAGGCTAGTTGAATGGATATCTTTCATTAATAACTTTAAATATCAATGGACTGAACTCCCTAGTCAAAAGGCTAGTTGAATGGACTGAGAAACAAAACACATCTGAAGCCTGTCTCTAAGAAACCCATCTCACTTTCAGTGATAGGCAGTACCTTAAGGTGAAAGGATGGGAAAAAAATTCCAAACAAATGGTGCTAGGAAAAAAGCAGGAGCTGCAATTCTAGTATCCGACAAAATAGACTTTAAACTAAAACTAATCAGAAGAGATAAAGAGGGTCACTTCATTCTGACCAAAGGAACAATTGACCAAGAAAATATTACAATCATGAACATATATGCACCAAACTCTGGTGCACCCAACTTCATAAAAATACTGCAGGACTTTAAGACCCAGATTAACCCCAACTCATTAATAGTAGGGGACTTCAATACCCCATTGTCTCCATTAGATGGGTGAACAGGACAGAGAATAAACAGAGAGACATCTTAATTAAACAATACCATGCCTGGACAGTCTGGGAAACTTTCTTCTGGTTCCCGTGGCACTAGCTGGGATACACAGATTGGATGTGCATGCTGAGTCCTGTCATTGTAATGGGGACCAGAGGAAGGGTCCCAGACCAGAGGGGAGAAACACTCCACCCCCTGCAGGGCCCTTCTTGCCTCCACTAAGCACAGGAAACTGCTCCAGCTTCCTTGTTGTCTTGAGCATCAGGCTTATTCACCATATCAAGCCAGACTTCTTAAGCAGAGTCCACATTTATGTATAAGTCATAGTGAACTGTCTCCTACTGTAACATCTGTTTCATTACCTTCTAGTTTAATTTCTGTTATTGTGATAAAACACTCTGACCAAAGAAAGTTAGGAAGGAAAGAGTTTATTTGACTTATACTTCTAGGTCATAGCCCATCATTTAGGGAAGTCAGGGAAGGAACTCGAGCAGGAGCTTGAAACAGAAACCATGGAGGAGTGATTCTTGTTGTTTTCTTGCAGGTTCTTGCTTAGTTAGTTTTCTTATACAGCCCAGGACCAACTGCCCAGGGAATGGTGATGCCCACAATGGGGTGGGCACTTCTATGTCAGGCCAGTCTGATCTGGGCAATTTCTTAGCTGAAGCTCCCATCTCGGGTGATTCTAGGATATGTCAAGTTGACAGTTAAAGCTAATTGGGGTACTTTAAATCAGGGGTTCCTTACTAGGTACTGTCCTCTTTGTCCAACACTCTGTAAGTCCACGTCAATATATATTTTCCAGCAGTATATATGTACATATACATGTGTGTGAGAATCTTGCTATCCTCTGGATACATAAGCTACTTCATCCTGAACCCTGTTGTCTACTTCTTCAATGAAAGATATTGAAATTCCATCCTAGGTGTCATCTAGTAGACACAGAGAATGATGAGTCCATGAGAAAGTGAACATTCCCTTTGTCTTTATTTCCCTGTTGCTGTGCTAAAATATCCTGAAAAATTAACTTAAAGGAGGATGGGTTTATTTTGGCTCACTGCTTCAGGAAAAAGTTCAGCGTGGTGTGGAAGTGAAGGTGACAGGAGCTTGAGGCAGCTGGTCACACTGCATCTGCAGTCCGAAAGCAGAGAGCACTGAATACTCATGGCTCATCTCACTTTCTCCCTTTTAAACAGTTCAGAATCCCAGCCTAGGGGATGGTGCCACCCTCAGTAAGCAAGTCTTCCCACCTCAATTAACTTAACATAACCCACCGAGGTCATGCCCAGAGGCTGATCTCCCAACTTTATGTAGACCTCATAAAGTTGACAATTGAGATTAACCATCATCACAATTGCACTAATCAACTTGACACCCAAACACAGCACTTTAAACCATAACCTTCCACCTCTTTTCCCCAAAGTCTCGTGTTCATCTCATAGTGAAAAATATAATCTGTATTCAAAAGTCCCTGTAGTCTTTTAACAATTCCAACAGTTTAAAATTCCAAAGTCTCTGACTCAAGGCAATCTCCTAACTGTGAACACCTATAAAATAAAAAAACAAATTACATGCTTGTGACATACAATGGCACAGAGTAAACATTCCCATTCCATAATGAAAGAATCAAGAATTGGGGCATTGCAAGGAATGACTGGACCAAAGCAAGACAAAATTCCAGTAAATCAAACCACAAATCCTCCAGCTCCATGTCCAGTATCTGGAACTTGGCTTGTGATGCCCCACCCGTCCAGTTATGCTGCCTACTGAAAACATAAGTTCTCTCAGGCCAACTCCATTCCATACATGCAACTTTCCCTGGTGGATTCTGGCACCTCCAAAGTCCTGGCCTCACTAAATATTTACACAATAAAAGAGAGCCCAGGCCAGGATACCAGACTTCTTCCCTGCGAAGGCTGCTCAGGGTAATCCGAAATCTCAGGACTCTGTGTGTTTCATAGTCCCAAGAAGTCTTCTCCATCAAGAAGTTTTAGGATCCCATTCCACACCAATTAATTTCAAGTTTCTGATTTTAAACAATACTGGTGAGACTGAATTCAACTGGCATGGCATGTTAGCAACCCGTACCACTGAATTTTGCGGTTGGTTTTCGGCACGGAGAACTTCCAAAATTACTTTCAGTGGGGATGGAATTTTCCAGCTCTCTTTATGTTTTCAACTGATCATTTAAAGGGTTTTGTCTTTCCATCATTCGGCCTCCTTCTCTCCCTCCCTCTCTCATTCCCTCCATTCCTTCCCATTTTTTAAGCCTTCCAGTGCATTCAAGACTTCGTGTGTCACTGCTGCCTTGTAGACATTCTTTCTCTCATAATGATCAAGTTCTATAGTCATTTGGACTCCCAAGGTACAAGTTTCAATCTTCACTGCAGGTAAAGCTTTATAAAGAGTGACTCACTGCACAATGTGAATGCCTACCTCCCACCAGTCTGGGGCTCTGCAGGGTCGTCAAACCAACAGCACACCTACAGGAAGCCCCACACCCTGTCCTGGAAGTTTCATCCTCTAACCCACTCTGCTTTCAAACAGGGTCATCATCGTCATGATAAGAGCTAGAATTCCCACCAATAACATTTTAATAAGGAATACTGAATATAAGTAATTATTAGCTTTTGAAAGGATTGAGTAAGAGACCTCTGAAGAGTGCTTGAATAGTCAATGAATTGAGCTAGTACTGTGTCTGGAGCAGAGGGTAGATATTCAGACCATGAACAGTAAATACTTGGATCATTAAAGGATACAGAGAAATAGGGAACAATCTTGTGACCAATTTTTAAAAGTGAAATCAAACTTGCCACATGTCTGAACTGTGTAAACTGCCAGGACAGGTAGATTCGTTGGTGCCATGCTAAATTCCTCTGAAACTCAAAGACATAAATTAGCATGTTTCATGAAGTCAATCCATTGATAACCACAGATTATGCTTTTTATTAGAAGACAGTTTCTGGTAGAGAAAGACCAAACAGGGGCCATTAGCACAGGCTTTAAATCAGTGTGTCATGAGAATCATTCCTAGACAGATTTCTGTGGGAGACAAAAGGCTTCAAGATTTAATGGAGTGAAGGGGGAAGATCAGTCTCAACTCAGCTGGACTTTACCATTTAGACTTTCTGAAGGCACTGGACATTTCTGCTATCAGAGAAATACAACAAGACCCAGCATACAGGGCTCTGTAGCCACTGGCTGAGTAAGGTTTGGGAGCCTGGAGACTCCAAATTTATTTAATGTATTCGCTTAAAAATCTGATTTTTTTTCAATGATAGTCTAACAAACTATTTTTGTTTCCCAGCCAAGAGCAAAGTGAAATTTTTTAATGTGCTGTTTATCTTGGTCATTTAATGTGTCATTATTTTTTGGTTTTCATGCAGGCTGGAGCCAATGTCCTTCTGCAGGATGTGAATGGAAATATCCCATTAGATTATGCTGTCGAAGGGACAGAATCAAGCGCAATCCTGCTGGCATATCTGGATGAAAACGGTAGTATAATGCTTCCTTTTAAAACTCTGTAGAAAGAAATGCATTGGTAGAGATCATAAACATATATTCATTTTTACAAGATGGCCGGTGTGATTTCAGACCCTGCTGTTACCCTTTGAGGGTGTAGAATAGGACTTTTTACTATTTCATTTTTAATTTCTTGTTTGTTTAGTCAGCCCTGGCTTTTGCAGTCCAGCAGGAACCCAGAGAGAACCTTGAAAAAGCACCAAACAGCACCCTCCTGGGGTCCATAGTTAGTGGGATTAGGTTTTTAATTATGATCCTCCTCCCTAGGGAGGGGAAGGGAAGTGAACCAGCACAATTGAATTCTGAACTAATGAGAGCAAGGCCACCTCGAGTGCATCCTCCTGGACCAGGTGATCCCAGCAGGACATACGGCAGCAAGGACTACAGGCAGGAGTAGTGTGTGTGTGTGTGTGTGTGTGTGTGTGTGTGTGTGTGTGTGTCCACAGTACATACAGCGATACGTAGAAACATAAGCCCCATGAGAAGAAAGCCCAGCACCCAGCTGGCCCAAGGAGATGAGGCTGAGTCCCCCAGGTGTCACTGGCAAGGATGTTAATAGCACAGCTCCAGCATGAACAAGAATGCATGAGTCAGCCTAGTGAGGGGAGCCGGGGAGGCATTCCTCCTTTTGGTGGTATGGCTTCACAGAAGGCATCCTGCCCCTCTTCTTCCATAAGAAACTTAAGTGTAAACAACAGGAGTGTTCCAATTCCTTCCAAGATAACCACTAGCCAGAGAGAATGTTCTCAAATTTTCAGAGCCATTCTTGGCTGGCAACCACCATTTCTAGCTCCTGAAGGAGAGTTGACTTCAGCCCTGTCTTCCTAGCCTGTTCCGCCTCCTCCAACTCACTTGTCTCAAAAGTTTTATTTTGAGAGGAGCATAGAATAGTAATTAGTACTTAGCAGCCCTGAATGAACAAATCTAGTTTCATTAATTCAGGGAGCAAGTATGATTATATGGTGGTAGAAATGAGAAGCCCCTGGACTGAGGACCCTGAAGGAGAGGCTTGGGGCAGAAGCAGGCTGGCTGTGCCGTGTCCCATCCTGAGCTGCCCAGTAAGACGCTGTAAGGCCCTGCATTCAGTCATCCACCCCCCTTCAGAATCTCAGGATAACCATGTAGGAGACCTTGCTTGCTCTCTTCAAGCCCCACAAGCTGTAACTTGTTTGAGAAAAGTTCCTTAGTTCACCAGGAACAAAGCTTGACATCAAGTGGGTTTCCCAGTGGGAAGTTAATGACGCAGATCTTTGCAGCTCTTTCCAGGAGTTTTTGGAATTGCTTGGACATAGGGTGTCTGTAGTTAACACTTGTATTACTAAAAACTGGCCCAAAACGGGATCTCTAAAGTACTCTTTTTATTTTATTTTATTTTATTTTATTTTATTTTATTTTATTTTATTTTATTTTATTTTAATCTTTATCTATCTATCTATCTATCTATCTATCTATCTATCTATCTAGTTATTTATTTAGCTCTTTTGAGACAGGGTCTCCCTGTCACTTCGAGCTGGCCTGGCACTCCCTCTATAGACAAGGCTGGCCTTGATCTTACAGAGATCTGCCTGCCTCTGCCTCCCAAGTGCTGGGATTAAAGGTGTGGCTACCACATCTAGGTTCACATAGTGTTCTTGTTACCAAAATACCAATGGTGGCAGTTGGAAGGAGCTTAATGGACTCCACTACACTGATTCTACAGACATGGTGACCTCCACATCAACCAAGTTGCACATGTTGATTGTGCATAACCTTTTGTATATGCACTATACCTCAAAAAGATGACTTAAGAAATAAAGCATGCCCCAATATTAGCAGCTGATCACTGCTGGTTGAGGGAGAGCTGGTCTTCTTTAATGCAGTAACACTAAATAGGCTGACCCAGCTCCAGTGGGTGAACTCATATCATGGGAACTAGGGACACAACTTGGCTCAATAGGCCTTAACATACATGACAGAATGCATGAAATCTAATGGGGGGTTATGGGTGATACAGATAGGGGAGTGGGTCTAAATATGATTAAGATGTATTAATTGCACAAAAAGTCAATTGATGTATATTTTTAAAAAGAAACAAATCATGGGCTGGGGCTGTAGCTCAGTTAGTAGAATGCCTGCCTAGCATGCACAAAGTCCTGGGTTCAATCCCAGTACTACCTCAGTCAAGTGTGGTGGAGGACACCTGTAATCCAGCACTTGGGAGGTGAAGACTGGAGTATTGAGGGTTTAAGGTCATCTATGCCTATATAGTAAATTCAGGGCTAGCATGGACTATAAGAGACCCTTTCTCAAAAATGAAAGAGAGGAAGGAAGGAAGGAAGGAAGGAAGGAAGGAAGGAAGGAAGGAAGGAAGGAAG
>NW_008357518.1:2065339-2074474 GCF_000622305.1 Nannospalax galili | reverse complement strand
AGGAAGGGAGAGAGACACAGAGAGATAAACTCGCATCAAACTAAATAAAAAACCAGCTTAGCTGTGTTTCAGTTAGTGAGCCATTTCTTTTGTCTGGTTTTTGTATGGATTTATTTTTGAGACAGGGTCTCTCTGTAGCCCCAGCTGACCTGGAACTCACTATGTAGATCAGGCTGGCCTGGATCTCACAGAGATCTGCCTGCCTCTGCCTCCTGAGTGCTAAGATTAAAGGGGTGTGCCACTGGGCCCAGCTAGTGAGCCTTTTCTACACGGTCATTTTCTGTTCTTATTGCTGTTTCAAAAATCCACAGTGATGTTTCTTTTCACAAAACAAATCTAAATACTTCTATTTGAAAAAGCATTAGCAACACTAATCAACCTTTCTGATCCACCAAATCATTTTGTTTAAAAAGAAAACTTTGATTTTTACAAAAAAATCAATATTTTCTGACCTATATAAAGAACAAAAACTATTATATTCCCATGGGAGATGGGCACAAATATTGGTTTATAGGATAAACAAGAGATAGCTCCTGACTCTGCTTTGGAGAAATCCATCACAACTATGGCTGTCAAAATTGGTTTGTAAAATACATGTTTGCTGGAACAAACTCAATTTAATATCTCTTCAGTTTCTAACGCTATTTTCCACCTGTCAGTGCTGCGGGCCAGCCCCTCCCATCTGCACCTCCTCACCTCTTGCACAGCCAGCTGCTGCTCCTGTCAGAATCCCTCCTGCTTATCAGTGTCATCTGTTTGCTCCTAGTAAACACTGTCTCACTCCATTTATCCCCTGCTTCCCTCAGTGGTGAACCAAGGGAGTAATCTGCTGTGACAGCATGAGCTGATGTCATTAGAAATTTCTAATATTCCAAGATGACTTTTTTGCTGTTATTGGGCTCTTGCTGTTTCTGCACCACGTTATTCTGCCTGGGCGTTTGCAATCTTGGTTTGCTCCCTGTTCTGCAAAACCCAGTATCAAATTAGATACTTACATGCTGTCATGTTGGGGTGCAGGGGGCAGGAGGGGCAGGAGATACGAAGAACAAGTTGATTACATAGGAAGTCTGGTCACAACTTCTAATTGTGTTGTCACCCCCACCAACTTACACTGTACACTGGGGCACAGCGATTAACCTCAGCTTAGTGCCTGAGTTTCCAGGGCTGCGAAGGAGACAAGGGCAAAGGCTGATTGAGCATTTGATGAGTACACATCTCCATGCATGGCAAAACAGCTGGCCTGCAAGGAAAGCAATGGTATCTAAAATGAGCCTCTGAGGGAAAGAAGCAATGGGGTTTGGAGGACATCTCAAGGTGGACAGGACAGAAAGCCAGCATGAAAAACGTCTATTATGTATTTATATCTATATATAGATATATGTTTATCTACCAATCTATTCATTTATTGTCCCATCCATCTATGTAAGTTTATATGTATGCATGGACATATCTACCTCTCTGCTTATCATCTGTCTACCATCTGTCTATTCATCCATCTATCCATGTCCCTGAAAAATCCCAAGCTGTACCATCTTTGCATATGTGGCCACCACTGCTCACTCTCCTTCCCTTTACAGTGCCCTTTCAGGAACAAGTTGTTTATGTGCCTGTTACTCAGTCACTTGATGAACTTTCTGTCCTGTCACTCACTGAGAATCCCCCTGCAGAGGCCTCCTAAGCTTTCTTTCAAAGAGTCAGTTCCCTCTTCTCCCTATGAACTCATCTTTCTGTGACATTGAATGACTTTGGGACACTATTAGGAAACATCTGTCTTGCAGTGATCTTTCCATATTTTCTTCCCTTCTCTTGGAGCTTCTGCCTGTGATACCTTGGGACACCCCACTTATATACTTGTACTGACTGTTTCCAGCCTTTGTCCTTGGCAATCATCCTTTAGTGGCATGGTGACATGCTTGAGGCTTGTAGGATGGTGACATGGTTTGGGGTGTGGTGTGGTGATATGATTGGGGGCATGTGGCATGGTAACACGATGTATGATGATATGATGGGGGCGTGGCACGGTGACGTGGTTGGGGTGTCACATGGTAACATGGCTTCTGGATCAGCTCACCCTTTTCTTGCTTTGTTACCACCAGCCTGCTCCTAAGATTACTGCTGTAGCTCAACTATCTTTCAAAACCTTCACTCCTACATGCACAACTTATTCTGCATCATGAACTGAAAGTCAGAGAGTTTGAAACAACACATCTACCTGCAAGCATAATTGTCTCTTCATGCTGAACGGACTTCACGTCACAGTTACAATGGGAACATGAGCATCCAAGCATCAGATTTTTTGAGAATGTCATACATGACTATTGTATTCATAACATTTCCACTCTTCCCTCTCCCCCACCAGCTCAAATTCACGACCTCTTAATTTTGTTCTCTCCCATTCCTCTTGCCTAGCTGTCACTGTGTCTTGTGTCATCTGCTTCTTTGAAATACTCAATACTATCACACTGCTCCTGCCTTAATTAAAATCCTGATCTTTCTAATTTCAGTTAGTGTAATAGCTATCAAGCCTGGTCTCAGAGTCCCAGTCTTAGCTGTTCCAATTAGCTGCTTCAGTGGACCCCCAGGTTAATCATTTCATCAATATCTTTCACCTTTCTTTTGCTTAGTGAAGTTTATTCAAGGCGCTTTCTGCTTCTGCACTGGCTTTTCAGAAGTCCACATAGTTAAGGTGGCAGCACATCCCATTGTACATGAGTGGGCCCATTAAGCCTGCTGTCTAGGAGCTGGGGTAGGGCCGAGTAGGGAGCATGAGCACTTCACAGTGTAAACTTGGTTATTTCTTTTTGATGGCATCCTTGCTATGGATTTGCCTGCCCAACCCTGTACCTTCTCTGGGTTTTTTAGGAAGTTTATTGTGGAGAGCACAGCAAGGTAACCTTGAGTTTTGTGAGTTCAGGAAACATGCTAAAATCATGAAGGGGCATATCAGCTGAAGCAAATGCCTCTTCAGGTTTCCTTGCTATTTCTAATTTTTGAGAACAAAATGATCTTTTATGTTTGCCCAAATAGTGATACAGTGACATATGATGATAAAAATAAGATTGTACAAATGCCGCAGAACCCAAAGGTTAGTGTGTGATTATCTTATAGACTCACTAAGGAGCACAGTTTTTATTTTCCCTAAGAACTGCTGCAAAAGGCTTCACAGAAGCCACTGTCACACTAACCTTAGGTGAGGGCCAAGAATACATGGGGAACCACATGGGTTCATGTGTTCTACAAGGTGAACAGTAAGTGCAGAGACAAGGTGCTTGGGATAGCACAGAGGGGAGATAAAGTGAAGTCTGCTCCAGCCCAGGGAACTTACAGTTCATATGCCATGACACCACCAGCACATCACAACTCTATACATAGAACCAGCTCAATAGCCAGGAAAAGAGAATTTCCTTTAAAAAGACAGTTGAAGCTGGGCGTGGTGGTGTGTGCCTTTAGTCGCAGCACTCTGAGGCAGAGGCAGGTGGATTGCTGTGCGTTCAAGGCCAGCCTGGTCTACATAGTGAGTTCAGGTCAGCTGGGGCTACAGGGAGACCCTGTCTCAAGAAGACAAAAAAAAAAAAAAGGCAGTTGAGGGAAGTTAGACAAAGTGAGACTGACTGGAGGTGTTTGCATAATTTGTTCCACATGGTCTCCAAAATTATCAAAGATAAGCAAGCAATAGTCATGGTATCATGTAACTTAAGAGTTTCAGGTAATAAATTTTGTTTCTTAATTCATTTCTAGTAAATTTTCATTGGATTTTTGTGTATTTCATAGAGAACATTTTAATCTTTATACCCCCTTCCCCATTGGCACCCTCCCATAGCTCCCCAGCCCCACTGGAATTCATGCATTCGGTAATATTTGTTAAGGTCTATTGTGTCTCTAGATGTCCCTCAGTGCAAGTTCATTCCCTGGGGTCTAAGCAGCCTATCTAGAGTCCCTCCATTTAATAAGATAAGCTTTTCCTCACCCAGAAATAATCAACTGCCAATAATTCTTAGACTAAGATTGGGGCCTGATGCCCATTTCCACAGTTCTGTGCTGGGTTTTGTCTGCTTGAGTTTGCATAGGTCTTGTGCATGCTGACTCCATTGCTGTAGGTTCATATGAGCAAGGTCCCAGGAGCTTGATAGGACTCTTTATTTCCATGTGGTCATGCACTTCCCTGGCTCTTACAATTTTTCCTCCCCATCTTCTGTAGTGGTCTCTGAGCCCTGGGAGAGTGGAGTTTAATACAAGAGCCCTGCCCAAGGACCCACATTCTGCAGACTCTTACTCTCCACACTTTGGCCATTTGTGATTTTTTTATATACCTAGATCTTTGTAGAATGAGGGAGATTCATTGATGAGACATGAAAGATACATTAGTGTCATCTTTACCCTTGTTCTATGTTCTGTGAGCCTTATCTGTAGAGGTTGCACTGTAGATGTGCCACTGAGGCTTGGGCAAGTCACAAACAATGTCTGTGTATGGCCAATTATGGAACTCTGTAATAGTGTCTGTTTGTTACAAAAGAAGCTTCTTTTCGAATGGTGACTTGGGTACTTGACTGTAAATATCAATATAAGAAATTACATTTGTCTAGGGACATGACAGTCTTGGGGTTTTCTTTAAGATCTAAGACCTCTCCAGCCATGTGTATTTGGGTGTGTTTACAATACCACACATGAGTTTCCTCCATTGAGTGGGCTTTAATTCCAATCAAGTAACTTTTGATTACCCCAAAATAAAAGTGCCACTACTCACCAATGTCATTTACTGTACTAGTCACTGATGTGGTTTATTAGGCCTTTAAGCTAGTGTTGGTCCATTGACTGATGTTCTCCCTAAGCAGCTTGCATAGTGTTCTTCAAAACTGTGGGAGCTAGCCTTCAAGGGAGGAGGATTCCAGGTCAGCTCCACATCCATTGCTCCAAATCCTGTGTCCTAAGTATGTTCTGTCTTCAGCAATAGGGTCTTACCTTCAAGTTCTAGGAGGCAATCAAGGGCTGTGGTAATAGCCTGTTTACTTTTGGGAGTCTCTTGGGCTATCCTGGCCAACAACTCAAAGGAAGGTTTCTCCTGTTTGGCACAGTTTTTGGTTATGTTTATTAATTCTTAAATTTAAAGAAATATCAGATTTTTCCCAAATAATAAATATAAAGAAGCCTGAGACTTTTTATTTCCAGAAAACGATATGAAAATAAAACTACATTTCTTTTAAAAATTAAAGAAGAGAAAAGGAGAATCAGCCCATTCTACATAACTGACTTAGGGTTACTGGGGGCTCTGCCATCTTGGTTGATTTATTCAGAAGCCACTGAAGACACTTAATTGACGCTAGGAAGAGAATTTCTGCTGTACTGGCTTAGCAAAAAGAAATTTGTCTTTCTTGAACTTATGAAATAATCTTTAAAAAACCACATCTAATTTGGCAATATATTTGATTCAAAATTGAGGATTAAATTAATACAATGTCAAAATATTCCCTGTAACAATCTCTCAACAGGGACCAGAGTGCTTCCTTTAGCATGCTGAAGTGTGAATGGCTTTGATGAGTGGTGTCTTACCTCCGTTTTCATTTGTATCTCTCATCTTTGCTGGCTGTACTTGTTATTAAATTTTAATCACACACTTGATTTTCCTTAAGATGCATGCAGCTCAATAAGTGGCATTTTGAAATTTACGTAAACATATAAGCTCAGACACTTGCAACTTCCTCTGCAAAACTGAATGCTGATATTCAAGAAATGTTTTCCGAATTAAATCTCATTTGTCAAACTCTACAATCCTAAAATGGCTCATTACCATTGTCACCACACTCACTGCCATCAGTAGCAGAAGTGTTACCACATCACACCCCTTACTATCACAGTATTTTGTATGTTTCATGAGTTAATCCATTATCATAACTGATGAGACAAAAGCTGTCAGCCCATATTTTCAAATTAAGAAACTGAGGTAGGAGCTAGTTTCCAGCCTGCATTGCCCCAAAGAGAAATCTATAAACACAGCAGTAAAGCCCAGATGCGTCTGGGCATTTCCACGCCTTTGCTCACCCAGCTTCAGAGGCAAGCCTACAGTGAGCAGATATGTGAGCACAGTGGAGTAAAGAGAAGGGAAGACAGCATGCTTACCATGACCTGTGCCCTCAAGACAGATCGTAGAACTATGAATTGTAGTCTCGTTCCTTTGTTATTATTCAAATTGCTGAGAATGTTGAAGCTGTGACAGGCAAAATGAGATTCTCAAAGTTGACCCAAGGAAGTGAGTCTTAGGCTGGGCATTTCAGGAGCATCACACTGTGTTGGAATCTACTGCAGGATGCTTTCCCTAGATGTCTTCAGCAAAGACTCAGTAAGAAAATATAGATCATATTCAAAGTGGTGGACAGTTCACAACCAACACTAATGAGTAAAAAACATCATCATTATCATCACTATCCTTACCACATTATTATTATCATCTTACTACCATCAACAGTGGGAGCACCATCACCATCATATTCCTTACTACCATTATCATTACAACTTCCACTAGTATCATACCATCACCATGATTACCACCACCATCATCATCACTACAATCACCACCATCATCATCACCACCATCATCATCACTACAATCACCATCATCATCATCATTAACATCTTTATTACCCTCAGAATCACCATCACCATTAATATCACCACCATTACACCACCATCACCATCACCATCACCATCATCATCATCATCATTAACATCTTTATTACCCTCAGAATCACCATCACCATTGATATCACCACCATTACACCACCATCACCATCACCATCATCATCATCATCATTATCACCACCACCACCAACATCACCACCATTATCCTCACCAACACTACCATCATCACTACCATTACCGCCATCACCATCATCACAGTTACCATCACTATTATCCATCACCATTATTACCACTACAACTACCATCATTGCCACCATCACCACGATCATCACCATAATGCCTTCATTATTAGCATTACCATCACCATCATCACTGTCACCACCATCATCATCACCACCATCATCACCAACATCGTGGGGTCTCTCCCTCTCCTCGTGGATCATTGGCCATCGGTCAACGAGGACAAAGGGAGCAGAAGCGACGAGCGGGGTCAGGACGGCCAGTGAACACTGACGGAAGAAAGCCCTTCCGGAGAGGCAGGTTAAACGATGCAAACAGCTCCAGACTCAGTGAAACAGCTCTAGATTCAGTGAAACAGCTCTGTTTATTCAGTGGGAGAACTGGGGAAAATATAGTGTGGAGGCAGTAGCCAAAGCCTCAGCTGATAGGTGCTCATAGTATGCTTTATTTACATGTGGCAGTGGGCTCCTATCATCGGACTACCAGGCAATGCCTGATTATCATATAGAAAAACCTGGGGGTAGTTTTTACTCCAGGTAACTATGCCAAAGGTCATGTTCCAAAGTGTTAACATTGGTTTCAACAACATTTGATTCATTCACAAAGAAACAGCATCTTTTCCCAATATCATACACCCTCCCCATGTTTATTAAGTCCAATGTTCTTTTGTTGTGAAGCACAGCCTTGGTGAGAGAGTTCATTTGCTGTCGGAGAGATTCCAGGCTTCAGTCACAGATGTCATTGTTTAGTCCAGCCTGTCTCAGCCAGAGCAGAATCAGGTGTAGCTTGGATGGGGATTTCTCGCCAGGTGCTGGGCTTGTAGCTGCTGTAGCCATAGCAATGCCTCCAGCATCCAGTGTAAGGTTGATCTCTACCAGCAGGGGGAAGAAGATCTTTTTCTGCTGGCAGCTCCTGGGATGCAATTATTATTAGTACACAAGAGGTGGACAAAGAGAAATTAACACAGTTTTGGGCCTTTCCTTGTACTATATGAAGAGAAGGGGCGATGCCTGCTGTACTGGGGAGGCTTGCTGCTGAAAATATAAATTAAATAATTAGTCAGTTGTTTGAAACCACTTAGATGAGAGTCAGTGAAATTTTTTTCTGTTCCTGGGTAGAGAAGGGTGGTAACTGGTACTGCTGTCAGTAGAAATCTATTGCTGGATGCACAAAAGAAGGCAGTTAGACATTGGGGTAGGTGGTGAAGGTAAGAAAGTTAGACTTGTTCCAGGACATAGTCGATCTTATTTGGTCCTCTGTCTTTCCTGTAGAATAATATCATGAGTTAGCACAGACTTAGCTTCAGGTACAAGCTGTCGAGAGACATGAAAGTCAGCTGTAGGGTAGCTAGAGAATGCATCTGAGTAGAAATTTCCCATTACTCCGATACGCCAGTGGTCTTCCCATAGATCTGCAACATATATTAGGGAATAGTCATGGTTCCCATAGAGATACTTATTATCCTTTAGGTAGATGGGTCTTTCCTTTCCTGTTATGCCCTGATATCCCCCAGTGAATCCTAGTTCCAACCTACAGGGATTGAAATAGCGACAGCCCCCATAAGTATCAACTTCCTTGAGGCATGATGGATCTGTCTGTTGGAAAGGAAAGCAAACATATTTGTTAGTTTTGTATCTGCTAGCATTTGGGTATATTATGATTTCAATGGGTTTTCTACAGCCCACTAGGGGGCAGTCTGTGGTTCTGATTATTTGATCTTTTCCTTTATATGCTTTCCTGGCATAAAATCTCCAGAGCATAGTATTTGGGGGGGCGGGGGGCATGGCCAAAATGCTTTTTGGGCAACTTTCTTTCCAGTGTCTAGTTTTTCCACATTTAAAACATTTTGAGTTGGGTCAGGTTGCAGCTACAAAGGCCTGTACTCTTAGTATAAAGTCTGGGAGGGTTTCAGTTGGTTTCTGCTTTAGGAAGGTTAATGAAGAGGTCTCTCCAGGCCCTGTGGACAAGGGGGTTAGGTGGTCCCAGGCCTGTAGTGCACATAAGCGGACCTGTTCAAAACAGCCAGCAGCAATTACAGCCTGCCGGATTCCTGCAGAAAAATTGCCCTGACCAAACAGTTGGTCATAATTCCAATCTAAAAATCCAGGTAGTGGATCTTGTCCTTGTTGTGGTCTTAGTTGCTGGTTACATATGTCATTCTTTTTAACCTGCATCGAGCATTCATCTCTAAATAAAGCCTCCCATTGTACAAATAATGGAGTGGGGAGGGTGGATCTACAGATATCTCTCCAGCCCTGGGGG
>NW_008357518.1:2063457-2064535 GCF_000622305.1 Nannospalax galili | reverse complement strand
TGAGGGGAATGTGGGGGAATCTGAGATGGAACCCTTGTAAATTAATATGGGTGGCATGGTGGAGGTTTTGGGCATCTGTTACGCTGGCAGAGAATGTTCCAGCAGTGGCTACCTCATCTGCTATGGCATTTCCTTCAGTAAGAGGACCTGGGAGAGAGGAGTGGGACCTGATATGCTGGACAAATAATGGAGCCACCCCTTTTTGTAACAGTGTAGAGATTTTAATTAGCAGGGGTGAGATGGGGTTGCCATCTATTTTGACAAAGGAACAACCTAGCCGTGGGAGCAAATTAACAGCATAAATGCTGACAGAATAAAGATTGGAGGGTTTATCAATCTTATCAAGAGCCATATAGATGGCAAAAAGCTCTTTAAATTGTGGAGATTTATCAGATAGAGGTTGAAAATATATCATAGGTGGGTCATTAGGGGAGTCATATGTGACCAATGCCGCCCCCTTTTTCCCTCCATCTGTAAAGGCTGTAGTAGTATTTGTATGGGTTTGTGGCAAAAGAGCTGAGGTGGAAGCCAGCTAAATACTGGAATAACTGACATCCATTTATCTTTGGGATAGTGATTATCAATTTGTCCTGGGAAGCCTATTAAGCTAATTGTAAAAGAGGAGTGGCCATTGTACATCTGATAATGGGAAGGGGATAATGAGGGTATTAGGTTCTTTTCCTATAATTTGTAGGGTTCTCTCTCTTCCTTGATGAATCATAGATGCAAGACTGTCTACTGCTGTAAGAAAGCGAGGAGCACCCCCTACTTGCGTGTGAAGCCATTCTAGTACTCTGTGTGGCTGTTGAATTGCTCCCACCATGGTGGGGGAGGAATTAAAAATTAAGAGTTGAACCAGTCGCTTGGGGTCATATTTGGCTAGTGATGCCTTTTGGAAGTTGTTGTTAATTATTTGGAGAGCCTTTCTGGCATCTGGGTTTAGATACTGTCTGGAGGCTGGGTTTTTGTCTCCCTTTAAGAGATCAAAGAGTGGCTGTAATTGACTTGTGGGGATGGAAAGCCAGGGCCTTAGCCAATTAACGTTGCCTGAAAAGCTCTGAAGGGAATTAAGGGTAAG
>NW_008357518.1:2039809-2062694 GCF_000622305.1 Nannospalax galili | reverse complement strand
CCACTGGCAAGAACTACATTGAGGTCTTCCAGGATATCTTGTCCTATGAGATTTGTGGCTATATCTGCAATCAGGGGTCTTAGTGTGCCAACCTCTCCATCAGCACCCTCCCATTTATAGAAGTTTTTAGTGATGAATGCTCGGGAGGGGCCCCCTACTCCCATCAGTTGGGGTCCTGGTATTAATTCCAAGTGTGGGAGAACCTCAGCACGCCTTAAGATGGTTTTATCAACCCCTGTGTCAAGGAGGTATTTGAAAGGTTTATTGTCTATTTTTATGGTTAATTTTGGATGGGTATTTTCTGTAATACTGGTTACCCATAATGTTTGTGGCTTTCCTCTTGTTAGTGGGGTTGAGGGTTGCCCCGGAAGGAGTTTAAAGGTGGCAAGGGTTTGCCATCTCTGTCATATTTAGATTTACAATCTCTTTTCCAGTGAAAGCCCCTTTTACAGCGAGGACAGAGGGTTTTAGGGGGTCGAGTGGCAGCCAAACCATTTTTTGGGCAATTTTCTTTCCAGTGTCCAGTTTCTCCACATTTAAAGCACTTTGAGTTGGGTTGGGTTGCAACTACAAAGGCTTGGACAAGGGAGGAGGCCTGGTATGTGGCATGCGGGGGTCTCTCCCTCTCTTCACGGGTCATTGGCCACCAGCCCACGAGGGCAGGGAGAGCAGAAGCGGCAAACAGGGTCAGGATGGCCAGTGAGCGCTGACAGAAGAAAGCCCTCCCGGGGAGACTGGTCCCAGGTGCAGTGAAACAGCAGTGATACAGCTCCAGACACAGCAGTGAAAACAGCTCCATTTATTCAGTAGGAGAACTAGAGAATTTATAGTGTGGAGGCAGTAGCCAGAGCCTCAGTTGATAGGTGCTCATAGTGTGCTTTATTTACATGTGGCAGTGGGCTCCTATCTTCCAGACTATCAGGCAATGCCTGATTATCATATAGAAAAAGCCTGGGGGTAGTTTTTACTCCAGGTAACTATGCCAAAGGTCATGTTTCAGATAAGGTCAGGCATCCGTGCTTGGTGGCACTTTCCAGGTGAGCCAGGAAGAGAGCAGGAGGCCCCCTGCTGAAAAGGGGAGTCCTTCCATTTGGCACTGAGCCCCTTAGGGCTATCCGGACATGGAGAACTACAACCCTAACAGCAGGGTTTCCCAACAGTGGCAGTCCCGATGTCATGGGTGGCCACAATCCATTTGTCGTAATGTTCATTTTTTTTACTCTCTGGCATGCTTGTCTGTGCTCAGGGGTCATCCCTTCCCAGACAAGGTTGTTTAAAAGCATTGCTTTGGCTGTAGGGTCTGTTATTATTCTATCTAAACTGGCCTGCACTCTTAGTATAAAGTCTGAGAGGGTTTCAGTTAGTTTTTGCTTTAAGAAGGTTAATAAGGAGGTCTCTCCAGGCCTGGTGGACAAGGAGTTAGGTGGTCCCAGGCCTGTAGTGCACATAAGCAGACCTGTTCAAAACAGCCAGCAGGAATCACAGCCTGCTGGATTCCTGTGGAAAAATTGCCCGGGCCGAAAAGCTGGTCATAATTCCAATCTAGGAAACTCCCATTGCACAAATAATGGACTGGGGAGGGTGGATCTACAGATATCTCTCCAGTCCTGGGGCGTTAGGAGGTTACTATTAAAGGTTTGTAGTATAGATTTTGTCCATGGAGCATGGATCCTAACCTCACGGACAGCTTGGCTTAGTTCTTTTAAGTCTACTGCCGGGAGGGGGTACCAAGCCAGTGGACGTTGCCTTGTTATTTGTAGGTTAATGGGAAAAGCTTCTACTGATGGGGTTTTGGGGTCCTGAGACATTGTGTCTGGGGATTCTGGGGGCAATAACTCCCATTATCCCTGAGATTACAGAGCTGTTCAATGGCTGTGGGGTGTGGCGCCACAGGTGCGGCAGCAGTGAAGGGGGAGGGGGATTTATCGGGGAGTCTTTGGAAGTTTTTGAAGTCTGGGTTTTAACATCCGGGTTTGTTAAATCAGTCCATGAGGATTCATAGAGGGGAATAAGGGGGTAAAGGTTATTTTTGTTAATGGGTGGGTTTTGTCTGACTTGGTCAGTTTTTATTTTTGGAGCTATTGAATCTGTTACTGAGCAATCTTTGGGATTTTTTTTCTTTATTTTTTAGGGATGTCGAATCTGCTGTTGGGAAATCTATAGGGTCTTTTTCATTATTTTTTAGGGCTGTTGAATCTGCTGTTGGGAAATCTTTAGGGTCTTTTTCATTGTTTGAACCCTCCCCTTTATTATCCCCTGGTGCTAGTAAGTTTTCCTCAGTCTTAGGTGGATTTCCTAAGCATTGTCGAATGGCTGCTGTTATGGGGAAGAAGGAAAGGGGCAAGTGGTGTCTTAAGAGCCAGATAGGCAATGTTGGTCCAGACCTCTGGGTCAGAAATTTCTGCTGACAGGATCCAGGGTGCAAATTGAAATACTTCATTCCAAAATTTTGAGCTTTCCTTTTGGGAAATCTTAAGTCCTCTTGATCTAAGTAGGGCTCTAAGGGAGCAAATTTGGAGGTTTTTTTTGGCATGATGCTGAATTACCCAGTATAGAAAAGAAGTGTTGTCAGTGGCATTCAACATTCCCAGGGCAGCCTGACACAGGGGATTGAGATGCTTTGACAAGCACAAGCCTAGCCGCAGATTTAAGGGACTGGCAACCATCCTTGTGACTTTTAACTGGTTACTGGGTTACCAGATTGTATTAGAAAGATGTATAGATAGGAGGTCTTTGTCTACACCTGTGCAGGCTGTCGGGGTCTGTTAAGAGGACTAAGAGCGTTCAGCTAGCATCAAGGAGTAGCCTTGACCAGAAAGCCTCAGTTGCTCCTTCGTCTTTAACGGTCCCACGCAAAGACTCAGACCAAAAATAAAAGGAGGAAAAGAGAGAAGAGACTGCCAGTCCCCAAGAGTGGGGTGGCTTAGAGGCAAAGCTGTCTTTTATGCTCCTGATGGGAGGTGATAGGAAAAAGAGATTTCTGATATTGATTGGCACAAGCCTAAGTGCAAATTTTAGGGTTACAGGAAAAAAAAAATGGCTTTTAAAATTTTTTGTTTGTTTGTATGGTGCAAGCCACCTTGAATTTTTAAGTGCTCTGCAGGGGATAGTTAATTTAAATTCTCACCTAACTGGTTTAGCTTGGGCTTGAGCACCCCAGGGGCAAGATAACAAAACAGATTAGGGAAGTTTACTTTAGAAGTTGACTTTTAGGCTTATATAAAGATCCCTTAGAACTTTGGGGATTTTTGTTTCAAGGGGTGTTGTTTAAGATAGAAAAGGAAAGTGGGATGAAACGCTGATTTCTAAGGGAACATGCCTGGGATCAAAACCCCAGGTGATTCCACGTAGTCCACAGTGCAAGCCTGCCCACAAATTTAAGAGATCCGGCGACCACTCTAAGAGCAATTAACTGGTTATTGCATTACCGGGTTTTTGCATTAGAAAGATGTATAGATAGGGGGGTCTTGTCTACACCTGTGCAGGCAGTCGGGTCCATTAAGAGGGCTAAGAGCCTTTGGCTAACATCAGGGAGTAGCCCTGATCAGAAAGCTTCAATTGCTCCTTTGCCTTTAATGGTCCCACGTGAAGACTCAGACCAAAAATAAAAGGAGGAAAAAGAAGAGAGACTGGCAATCCTCAAGGGTAGGATGGCTTAAAGGCAAAGCTGCTGTTACCCTCCTGATGGGAGGCAGAAGGAAAAAGAGAGACTGCCGATCCTCAAGGGTGGGACGGCTTAAAGGCAAAGCTGCTGTTACCCTCCTGATGGGAGGGGTACTCACAAACTCTGCACGTTCCAGGAGCCCCATGTTGGGCGCCCGCTGTGGGGTCTCTCCCTCTCCTAGCGGTCGTTGGCCACCGGTCAATGAGGACAAAGGGAGCAGAAGCGACGAGCGGGGTCAGGACGGCCAGTGAGCACTGACGGAAGAAAGCCCTTCCAGGGAGGCATGTTAAACGATGCAAACAGCTCCAGACTCAGTGAGACAGCTCTAGATTCAGTGAAAGAGCTCCATTTATACAGTGGGAGAACTAGGGAAAATATAGTGTGGAGGCAGTAGCCAATGCCTCAGCTGATAGGTGCTCATAGTATGCTTTTTTACATGTGGCAGTAGGCTCCTATCATCCGACTACCAGGCAAAGCCTGATTATCATATAGAAAAAACCTGGGGTAGTTTTTGCTCCAGGTAACTATGCCAAAGGTCATGTTCCAAATAAGGTCAGGCATACATGCTTGGTGGCACTTTCCAGGTAAGTCGGGAAAAGAGCAGGAGGCCCCCTGCTGAGAAGGGGAGTCCTTCCATTTGGCGCCGAGCCCCTTAGGGCTATCTGGACGTGGCGGACTACAACCCTAACAGCAGGGTTTCCCAACACACCATCACCACCATCACCACTATTGTCTTCATCATTGCCTCCATCATCACCATCATCATCATTATTGTCATTGTCATCTTCACCTTCACTTGGAATCAGGAGAGGGAACTGTATCCTCAATCCCTGTGAGATCTGTTATTACACAAATGATTGAGTATACTGAAGCCCACACAAAATGGCTCTCAAAACTGACCTGAAGAAGGAAGTAAATAAATCTCCTAGTGGTTAAGTCAGGAACATTACCTCAGTATCTGTGTCCAGGAAGCAATGATAAGAAAAGGGAATTCCTAAGTGAAAAGATACAAGCTGCATTAGGCATTATGCTAGTGTGAAATTTCAGGGAGGGTAAAACAAATGCTGATGAGAGATGTGAGCTAAGGCAAAGGATACCTAAGCCTTTAATGCATGAGCCCCCACCCTGACTCAAAGAAGCCTGTGTGCCACTCACTATGGCTCTTTCTTACATGAAGCTGTAACTTGTTCAGTTAGAGCAACCTTTTAATTTTCTATTCTGAAATAATATTAGATGTACAGCAAAGTCTCAAATATAATATGGCAAATCCTCAAACATGATTCCCAGAGCAACCCTAATGCTAAAATCTGCACAATTTGACATATTTATCAAAACTAATAAGTTAACATTGGTACAATATTGCTGTATACTAAAGACTTTATTTATATGATACTGTTTTTTTGTGTTTGTTTTATACAGTACTTTTTTAAAAAATGCTCTTTTAAAAGCAGGTATTTTAACATATATTATGGAACAAACTCTACACTGAATTATTTACATATATTAATTCATTATACAATCACTCTGAAAGATAATAGCAAGCTAGATCTAGCACTGGTAGTCTTAGCTATAATTCTGTAAAGATTCTGTTGGAAAAGTGAAGTTGGTCTTAAAATATTGGTTCACATATCTTGAGAATACTTCTTTTCTGATAAGATCCTCTACTTTTTTATGTACTCTATCTTCTTTTATTTTTAATGGGGCTTTTGGCTACTCTAACATTATCCCCTCTGAAGAGGTAACCCTAAAATATTTTAAGGATTAGATGAAAGCTCCAAAATACTTTTGACATTTTTAGCCTTTGGAACAGAGCATGTTGCTAAGAGGCTCAAGGACATTGTGAGTTTTAGCCAAAAAATTGGCTACTTTTCTTTGGGGTCTTTTTTCCCTAACTGCATAACCAATTCCTACCTCCTATTCTTATCACACCATCCTCTGAAGGGGTTACCCAACTTGGGTTAGGAATCAGGACACAGACCGCTCTGGCTTCTTCCATGCTGAACAGGGATGCAGGATGAGGCAATTGGAGTACCCTTTAAGTGGGTCTATCTAAAAGACTCCCAAATTGCATAACCCTTATCACCACATGGAGGCAGGATCCAGGCGCTCTCGGGCAGTACCCTCTGTTCTCAGCCCAGTCCCCATGCCAGAGGGAAGCCAGAACCTAGCACTGTCTGGTGGTGTGCTGAGATCATAGCCACTACACATGTACTTTTCTAATCCAGGATACTACATTGTATTTAGGAGCAACTATTTTGATGGGAAAATCTTAGCAAACAAAAATCATAGCTTTGTACCTTCTTTCAATCTAATTTAAATACCTGAAGATAATTTGATTAGTGTATGTTGGTACTTTATCTAATTATACTTAATATAGCAGTCCAGTAACTAAGACAGACAGCTCTGGAGAGCCTGCCATGTATGGATGTTTTAAGGAAATGAGTAATAAATTAATTTTCCATTTATAGACTATCATCTGCTTAGAAATAGAATTCATTCAAAGAGAAACAAGTTTTGGGTACAGAGTGAGAGCTCAAAGGGTGAGAGGGGACATCTGAAAGAGGAGCATGTTGAAAGAGCATGTGGCTAGCTAGTCACGAACTTGAGCTGCAACACTAGCACTAAAGGTTTTTCCTCCTCCAGGGGTGGACCTCTCCTCACTGCGCAAGTTGAAGCTTCAGAAACCCATGAGTATGTTAACAGATGTCAGACAATTCTTATCTGCGGGAGGAGACATTAATGAGAAAAACGATGATGGTGTCACACTGGTAAGTTTGTACACATAACTCAGAAATTATTTAAGTAGAGAATTTAAAGCTGATTCTAAAATGGAATTGGATATAATTAACTGTTCAAAATGTGTTTTTCTCACAAAATGATGTATACATTTTCACTGAAGAAATTTTGGAAAGCATATCAATATGCAAAGAAAAACATGCAAAATATTTATACCAGGCCCAGAGAAGATGATACATATGTGTTGATACAGTCACTTCAAACCATTCTACCCATGCAGAATAGGTAGATTTGAAATAATTTTGTTTATTATTTTGTTGATGTGACTTTGGAGATGTAACTTTTAGAAAAAAGCTTTCATTTTGGTTCTAAGTGAAAAAAAAAATGGATGTTCTGAATTAATTCACTTTAGAAGTTCAAACAAACTTCTGTCATGGCATTTTTATACAAGTGTATAAGCTAAAAGTAATCTAAACTTGAATTAGTTTAATATGATCTGTATACTGACCATCAAAATTAGTTTGTTTTATTGACCCATGAAATTCACCCAAATTTGGCATACTTGGATCAAAATGATTAATGTCAGAAAGAAATATACTCAGGACAAAGAAGAGAGAACATGGAGGGAAGTCAGTGTAACAGCAAGATGGGATGGGCACAGGCACAGTGGGACCCAGTGGTGCAGAGCATGGGAAAGCATGGTACGAGGCTAGATGCCGGAAGTGAAGGAGGAGGTCCACCGCACAGGTAAGAGTCGTGTGCCCCAGGAATTATCATTGGATGCATTACCATTTGAGATTTATCAAATGTAGATTTGGAAATTTGGGCTTGGTGACATACACCTATGACCCAAGAACTCAGGGGCAGAAGCAAGAAGGTCACATGTTTGAGAGCAGCATGTGTAACATAGTAAGATACTTTTTACACATACCTGTTCCCACAGAAAGCAGAGTTAGTGCCTGTGACTGCTAGATGGAATTATCTTCCTAAATATTTCCTTTGTAAGGATAAACTTAAAAGTCTATCATTTAAAAATAGAACCCTTTAACATTGTGGGATTTATAAAATTTTTAAATTATACTTTTCTGAATCTAATCTTCTACAATTATTAAGGATTGAAACCTCAGAAGACACTACAGAAGATGGAGCTGTTAGAATGAAACAAATCCTATTTAGAGTATATTGGAAAGCAATACGTTCAAATGAAAAGTAGTTTAATTAACATATTTATGCAATTACAGACCACATGCTGCAAACAAAATAGTGAACCACAAAGGCTGTTTTTTCATGGTTCACTTACTGGGAAAGTGGATCATATACACTATAAAGGAATTAAATCTAGAGTATATTAGAAATGATAAAGGCAAAACAGCACTGCTGACTTTTTGACTATGTGCACAGCTCTGACTAAGGTGGACTGGGAACAGTAAGTTTGTGCCTCTGAAGTACTGGAGCTCCAGCTAAGTGTGAGAGAGGCAGAGGCCCTGGCAGGGATGAGTGTGGCATCCTTGAGAGACATCCAGGAGTCGCATTTGGTTGAAGTTGCATAGGCAATAAGAGGGAGCAGGAACCAGGAGAGATAGTGTGGAATTTTTCTTGAATTGTTTGAGATAGTATCTCCCCTTTGCCCCAGCTGGCCTGGAGCTTGTTATGTAGATCAAGGCTGACCTGGATCTTATCTCCTACATCTGCCTCCTCCCTAGTGCTGGCATTAAAGGCATATGTCAGGGCTGGAGAGATGGCTCAATCATTAAGAGCACTCAATAACTAAGAGCACTCTTAGAGAAGACTCAGGTTCAGTTTCCAGCTCCCAAATGGTGGCTAACATTCATCTGTAATTCCAGTTCCAGGGGATCTCACACCTTCTCCTAACCTCTGTGGGCCCTGTATAACACTGGTGCACTTACATCCATGTAGGCAATATACACATATACATAAAATTTTTAAATAAATAAAATATTTTTTAAAATGAAGGCATATGCCACCACACCTGGCCCAAAGATCATGTTTTCTGGGTCTGTGATAACTGTGACTATTGATCTGGGTAAGCAGAAAGATGCCCAAGATTTCTACTTGAAGGGACATTTCAGTTTTACAGTGGCAACTCATCGTGACTGTGATGTGGCGGAGGGACTACAAAAGTCAAGGTGGAGCAGAGCACCAGGGAAGGAGCTTTTCCAGTCACCTAGCAGAGCCACAGGGAGGCTCAGATGAAGCAGAGAAGAAGTAAGAGGAGATCCAAGGCACCTCACCAAGGGATGTGTGGTGTGAGATAGAGAAGAAACTCCATAGTGAGCCACGGGTTCTCAGTTTGTGTTTGTGTGATGGAGTGCACATCATATGAGCTCCAGATGGTGGCCAGTAAACTAAGCCTCGAGCAACACCAGCCTTGGATAATCAGCTTTGAGGACCTCTTGGCCATCTTAGTGGAGGCTTAAGTTTGAATTCTGGAGCCTGGAATTCAGAGGTTTCCTACATTGGAAAAAGAATTTGTGCAACATCAGATGATATTGACAGCCTTGATAGTGAGGAAGTCACCAATTCCATCTGGAAGGAGAAGATTTGGGACAGAGCAATGGAAATGGAAGAGAAGATGAGGAGCCATCTGTGAAGCTGGAGGAGAACCAGAAGTTGAAAGAGCATAGGAGGAAAGTGACCAGCATCAGGGGTGGTGGCCAGCAGGGATAGCTGAGCCTCAGTTACAGACAGGATGTGAGTTGGCTTCTGGGTTTAGTAACCTGGAGGTGGCTGTTTTTCTCCTGCAGGACAGTTGATGGCTCAAAAGCTGATTAGAGTGGGATGTTCAATTAATAATTCACTTATTATATTGACTAAATTAATCTGAAATAGAACAATAAAGCTAGATTCAATATACTAGACAATGTTGCAACTTTTTTTTACAACCACTGTAGATACAAGCATATACTTCAAACCCTGTTGATACCCAAATAGCTACCAAAAGAATCAGTAGGCACCTGTAAACCACTATCATTTTAATCTCTCCAATCTTGAAATTCTTCGATTTGGGTTCTTTTTGAGCAGAGACCATTAAAGCTGTAAATAATTTTCAGTAATAACTAAATTACATGCTGACCTTCTTTGAGCTTTGAACAAGAAAAAAGGATGATAAACAAAAGGCCAGGGAGCCATCCAGGAAGATCACAGCAGGGTACAGGGTGCTAGATGGGGCTCCTGTGTCTGAACGGGTTAGACTTTATCTTAACGCCTACCTTTGCTTGCATTTTCTTTTCTCTGAGTGTACATTGCTTTTCTGTCTATTGATAAGGTTCAGGAAGATAGGGTTCATATCTTAAACTGGAATGCCTGTTGTGCTTCAAAGTTAAGCATAATTTCTCATACTGTTACAACTGGAATGAGTTTCAGGTAGTGTGCATTGTTTGTGATTTTGACTCCTTTTATAAAAACTCTACTGGGCACTATTATCAGGGCCAATAAGCTCTCTCTAGCCTGGCTATAAGCCTGAGAAGAGGACACACTACTGTTATTTGGCTAAATGGACATAGTTTTAAAGTGACTCTTAAAGACTCATTATTACAACCATAGATTAATGCATCTCTCAACCCTCATCAGAGAAGCATTTATCTGCAATAGGTGGTAACACAGAGACCCACAACTGGTCAAGGTGCAGAAAACATGTGAATACAGAATGCTCAGCCCTAAATGAGACAACTTTGTCACACGCTCCCTCACAAGACTCAGGGATCAATGGGGAAGGGGGAGCAGCTTTTAAGAGCCAGAGGCCATGGAGGACTTCAAGAAAACAGACACAACAGACCAATTGTACGTATACATTCAAGTGATTATGAGAACATGCGCAAGGCCTGCACAAGCTCAAGCCAGCAGGGAGGAGGAAGGTTAGCCCCAGGAAGTCCTGTCCCAAACTGAGGAGTTGTTAGCAACTGAAAGCTGCTGGGAGAGGGAGAGTCAGTTTTCTGTATTAAACCTCGCCTACCCATGACTCGGGGACCCTTGTAGAAGATGGAGTGGAAAGATTGTGAGGGCCAGGGTTGGTACATGAATTTAAGGAAACAGACTTTCAGGCCACTGGAAACTTGCTCATATGAACTTGCAACAATGCTGACAGGATGCACAAGAGTCATGCTGACTCAGACAAAAACCCAGCCTAGACCGGGGGAAATGGGCAGCAGGCCCCAACCCTAGCCAAGGAACTACTGGCAAAAGATTACTGTGGGGTGAGGGAGAGTAGATCTTCTTTAAGGAAGTGACTCTAGATATGCTGACTAGACTCCAGTGGCTGAACTTGCAGCGAGGGATACATGGATAGAAATGTTTGACCAGATAAGACTTAACGTATATGGCAGAATACCTGAATTCTGGTGTGGGGGGAGGCAATAGGGGGTGGGGAGTGGGGTCTAAATTTGACTCAGATGTATTATGTGAAATGCACAAAAACTCAATAAAAATATTAAAAATGGGAAGAAAAACAAAACAAAACAAAACAAAACAAAAACAATGTAGCCCTGGTAGGTCAGCCATGCTTTAGTGGATGATGACACACCCAAGAGTATATGAGCCACATAGATTGGACTCAATGGGTTTAAAAAGAAAAAGAAAAGACAGAAAGGTGGGTAGGGAAGGGGGCGGATCTGTGAGGATTTAGGGAAGGGGGTGGATCTGTGAGGAAGGGGGTGGATACAATCCAAGTATGTTATATGAAATTCTCAAAGAATTAATAAAAAAGAAAATCCAACAAAGTAACCAAATATAGGTTTTTTTAAAGGCTTTTTAACTTCTATAAATCATCTTCTGAAAAGTACATAACACCTTACAGAATGTGAGTCTTTTAATGTTGGATTCCAAAGGATATGAAAACAGATCCTTGGGTCTAAGTGTATAAATTCTTGAAAATATCATTGCAATCACCTTCTGTATGTTTCTAAGACATGGACTCTTTTACTTCTTTAATTAGATGTTTGGCACATCATATCTGGATTCTGAGACTTCCTTGTCTTGGGGAGAAATATTCAAAGATGAAAATACAAAGTATTTTTACTTTTCTCACTTTTTATGAGTCTGTATGTGTATGCACATGTATGTGTATGCACATGTATGTGTATGCACATGTATGTGTATGCACATATATGTGGAGGCCAGAGTCAACACTGAATGCCTTCCTTGATCTTTCTCCAACTTACAGGGTTTGCCACTGAACCTGGAGCTCACTGATTTGACTAGGCTAGTGACCAGTGAGTTCCAGAGATTCTCCTCTATCCCCACACGGGGTCATACACACAGATTTGTATATGGGTTCTGGGGATCTGAACTCAGGGCCTCATGCTTGCAGGGCAAGCACTTTACCAACTGAGTCATCTTCCAAGCCCTTTTCTCCCTTTTTCTATTTCCTGGGTGCTAGGTTACCCGTTCCTTCTTAATAGACTTAGCAATTGTTATCAATTTTTAACATTTTGGGGAAATACACTTTTATCATTACTTTACTCATAATTTCAATGTATAGATTAGAATTCCTGGTTCCATAAAGCAATGAAAATTTCCAGCTTGATCCAGGGCTATGAATCTTTTTGCCATACTCCTCTTTAACCGTCTGATGGTCTCTAGTTAGGGTGGTGATTTAAATGTTATAGAAATAGTGCACCGAATTATAAAGAAAACCAGTTTTGTGAACTAGGGGTGTAGTTCAGTTGGTAGAGTCTCATATACAAAAACTCAAATCTCCATCAACTGAGGAAGTAAAATCATGTCTTTCTTTCATTGTGTAAATACCAATGTGGAGTTACAGGCCAAGTACCTGGACTGACACATGAGGTTTTGAATGGCTCTTTCTCAGGGTTGATTGACTGCTAGCACAAATTTTCATGATCATACCTTGCATGATCTGTCAGTTTAGTACCAGAGGTCACAAACATTAAATAGAACCAAATTCGGAGAAGAAATGGTTTAATTGTATGGAGATATTTTGTAAGGCCCCTTCCATGAGGAAGTGACCTGAAAACTGGGAGTTTTCAACGTTAAACACACAGAGAAGTGGCAGGCATCAGACTTCACAAAACCGAGCTGGGAGGAGAAGAGAGCAGAGAAAGTTTGATATCAACTATAGAACTTAAGTTAGCATTTTAAATAATGAGGAAAATTAAAGGATGGCTAATAAACTAGTAATACTATATGAAACTGAGTTTTCAAAGGTCGCATATCTCTAAAACATGTAGAATTCATGGAAATGAATAAAACAGATGACCATTTTTCAGTAGAAAATTAAATCCTAATTAAAGATGACTCCAAAGGAAGAAATACAGGTAGCTGAAAAAAAACCAGTGTGAGCAACAGAATGAGAACCAATTTTACTGTAGTGAGCTTAGGAATAAATAATAGTGCAAGCCAGCACGGGTGGTCAGTGGGGCTGCCTCCTGTCCTGCACTGTTGAGTGGGGTATGGAGCCGGTTTTCTGCAGCTCAGGAGTGCGTGCATCAGCAATTGGACAGAATGTTTTAGAATCTGAATCCCATTCTAGGAATGGGCAGGAGAGACTGATCAGAGAGGCACAGATAACAATCAGGAACAACGTGTTTACAGTCAAAAGTGACCAGTGCCTGGTAGCTAGAGATTGGTCAGGTCAGCTATGATGCACCTGGGTAACTGTGCACTGTGCTTTTCTGAAAAACAACCAAGGACAGTCCCCTGATGAAGAGGTCACACAGACCTCATACTCAGCCAAGCACTCAGGCAGGGCTCTTAAACTTTCTGTGTCTCTGTCTCTGTCTCTCTGTCTCTCTCTTGTTTGTCTCTCTCTCGGTGTGTTTTTGTTTTTGTTTTTGTTTTGTTTTGTTTTTTTGTTTTTTTTGAGGCAGTCTCCTCCTGTAGCCCCAGCTGGCCTGGAACTTGCTATGTAGATCAGGCTGGCCTTGATCTCACAGAGATCTGCCTGCCTTGGCGTCCTGAATGATGGGATTAAAGGCATGGGCCACCACACAGGCCAGGCCCTTCTCATAGTTATAAAAAAATTGTACCACATGTGTGCAATACCCACAGAGGCCAGAAGAGGGTGTCATGTCACCTGGAATTGGATTTAGAGATGATTGTGAGCAGCTTTGTGTGTGCTGGTGAACCAAAACTAGGTCTTCTGCAAGAGCAGCCAGTGCTCTTAACTACTGAGCCATCTCTCCAGTTCATCCTTTTATTTTCATTGTTAATGTGGGTGATGGTAGCACTGTGCTACGTGATAAGCAGACCCAAGGAGATCATGGTCAAAGTGGCTTCACCTCTACAAGGTGAGCTCCAGATCAGGAAGTTCTTTGTACAAACAAAGGCTGCTGCTTGGGCAGCCAGCCACACTCTAGTCTGAGAACAGGAAGAGCAAGTGTGGCCCCATTCTCAGGGCTGCTTGCTTAGACATACACTGCCAGAAGACTGTTTCTCCACTGGGCCTAGTCAGGGTCACAGTGCTGCACATTCCAAATGCATTTTTCCAATTACATGATGAATCTATTGTTTAGAATGTGTTAGCCCAACACTCCATGACAACACAAAAAAGAAGTAGCAGCAATCACGTATTTAGATGCTGACTCCCATATATAAGGAAACATATATCATGTGTGAATATGTGTATACGTGTGTATGTGTGTAATTGCATGTGTGCATGTGTGTACAGGTATGTGTATGTGTGTGAGTCTGTGTATATGCACGTGTGTATATGTGTAATTGCAAGTGTACACATGCGTTTATGTGTGTATGTGTTCTCTGTAGGTGTATGTATGTATGCTATATGTTATATATATGTATGTGCATGTGTGTATGTCTGAATGTGTATGTCTATATATGTGTACATGTGTGTATATTATGAGTGCATGTGCATATGTGTGCATTTGTCTAATTGCATATGTGCCTTGTGTATGTCTTATATGTGTGAGTGTATATTTGCATGTGTATGTAATTATATGTGTGCATGTGTGTATCTGTATGTGTGTATTGCCTACATGCTTGTGCGTGCATGAATATGTATGCGTATATGTATATTTGTGCATGTGTGCATGTGCTTGCATGTTTGTGTGTGTGTATTTGTGAAACCACTCCTATGTATCATCATTCACTGTAGAGAACAGGTGATTTCCGTATTCTGATAACTTTCCATGAGATGCATGTTCCTGAGCATGCTCTATTAGTTCAGTCCAGAACACAAATGTATCTATTTTCCCCTCCAGCCCCCCAGAGAAGCACACATGGGGTAATCTACGATATCATGTTAATAAACTGTTTCAGATGCGGGAACCTGGTATCTTCCAGCCAGTTAGGACAAGTAGTTAGAGTCCAAATTTTACTTCAGAGAAGATTCTAGATTCTGAGGAAGTATACTGCACAGAACCTGGAGATTTGCTGACAATTCAGAAGTTCATTGTTAGTGAAATCAAGGTAAAGGCTCTTTGCTCCTCATATTTTGTGATGAATGTTTGCAGTTCTGCAAAATATCTGGGCGTATTCAATTATGGTTTGCTGTTGTATCTGTTTTGATATTACTTGGGACTAAATTTAGCAGCTTCCATAAATCTCACTATCAAGCAGTTTTTTGACTTCTCTGACAAGGAACTGGGACTGTTCTTTCTAGTAGATTCCTTCAGAGCCAAGCCTGATATGACTGGCTAGACTTGGCTGAGGCATTCCAAATGTTGGGATGCTGTTCTTGCTGAGTGACTACCGCATCTCCTGTTTCTGCCCAGGGACCTTGATATCATTAGTCAGGTGCTCACCCACTTATAGCAGCTGTTCTGGATTCAGTTTTATACATTTAGTTTTATATTAAAAATGAAAATCTCTTGAAAATCAAATATTTTTGCAAATATCATAGAGTAACAAGTAATCATTCAGATAAAGTAGAATAGCTTTAGAAGCAGGTCAAAGATCACCTATCTGGAATGGGGCTTCTTAAACTTTTCCTGTCATGAACACTACATGTAAGACATTTTTATGTGCCCCTAGGTATTATGTAGGCATATAAAATAAGTACACAAATCAAATGCTTATATAAATAGTAATTTTAAAGCAATTATTTTTATACATTAGCATTACCGTTTATTAAAGACAAAAACAAACTGCATACTGAGATGCTTGTGTTTGTTTGTCTAAGACAATGCAATTCAAAGATGTTAATTTGATACATACTGAAGAATGACAGTAAAAACATTGAAAGCCATCTTTTGGAAATGAAGTGATTGTAATTTTGTAAGAGCAGAGAACTTTCAAGTACAGTAAGAACACAGCAGTTCGCAGCACATGTTAGTCTAAACCTGAGATGGATATGTTGGGCAGCTACTACATGACATAATGCCATGCCCACATCTTGTCACCACAGTGGCCAACCCAGAACCTGCCCTTTCTCCTTTTCTCACTGGGCTATTCATAAAGTTGAGCCTCCAAACAGAGCCTGTTATACTGATTGTCATAGGCTGAGTCTCCTGAGTCACTGCCACCCTTGCTGTTCTTAACTCAGCTGACTGGCTCACTCTTTGCCTCTCCTTTCCCCAGCCCATGGTGTCTGTGTTCATTTGTTTGTAAATAGCTCTGGGAGGAAGTAGGAATTACTTGGAAAAGTCTACACTATTAGTGTCAAAAGGAGAATCATGAAAAATCATCAAGTAGTGAACCATTTCTACTTGATATCCCTGCATGCACTGTCCATGTACCAGGCATCTATAGGGTTTGAGTGATGTCCCTTCCAGTACTGCATTTGGGTTTTCTCTTGGTTCAGTTTCTGGGGAATGCTCAGTGAATTGAAAGGACACTGATCCCATAAATTAGGCTTATATGGCATTGCTGCAAATATGCATGGCCACTTTGGCAGAGCTTGATTCTGGACCACCCCAGAAAGAGGTTTGGCAAAACAGCCTTCAGTCCACCCCTTAATTAGAGATAAACTGTTTCCACTGTTACTAAGGCAGAACCAGTGATGGATTCTACCTGTTATAATGCTTTACACACAGCTAGCACTTGCTGATCTGTCTGTGGATACTGAGTTTCTACCTCTTTCCATGTCTGTGTCCAAAATGTTATTGGAACTGCTTGCTCAGGTGGTTTTGCCCATCTATATCTCTGTGAGATTCTGATGACTTCCAACCTGAAGGGACACTGGGGGAATGGAGCACACAGCTGTACCACTTAACCTAAAATGGTGTTAGCCTGTTCAAACGACTCTTGAACTTTTTTAGTGCAATTTCACAGGTATCCCTCCTTATTCAATATGTAGGGGACAGGCAATCTGTATAATTTAGGGAATAATAACCCATTAATACCAAAGGGCCCCTAGAAAAGTCACCAAGAGATACCCTAAGTCCCAAGAAATGTCACCAATACACTGGTAGCCCAAGATTACCTTAAGCTCTTTTCCTGTTTCTGTGACTGCCTTGAATCTTCCCATCCAGCACCAGAGACAGTCCCTGAATATGAGGGCTAGTCAGTAGACCTTCTGCCTGTGGGCAGGAAGAGGCAAACTGTTAGTTATTTGAATTTGCATTTTTGTGAACTCAGATCGCCATGGAATGGAGCTTTGGGAGGGAGTGGGAATTACTTAGAAAAGTCTCCATTATGAGTGTCATAAGGAGATTCATGAAAAATTGTGATTTCTTGACAATTCATATTTCTTTCAAAAGTGCTAATAAGGCCCACTTATTAAACATGGCCACTTTGGTAGAGCTTGAGTCTATTTAAATGAAAATAATCATGTTTTATTTAACACTATCAAGTTACAGAGCCAACATTCTGTTAGGTAGTCTTGTTTAAAATATTGAACAAATGATATTGGTGTGAATATTGTTTTTTTCACAAAGGTCAAATAACAAAATATCCATGTTGCAGCTGCACATGGCGTGTGCAAGTGGCTACAGGGAGGTGGCGTTGCTTATCCTGGAACATGGTGGAGACCTCAACATCACTGATGACCAGCGCTGCACACCCCTGCATTTGGCAGCCAAGTATGGCCAGGTGAGAGGATTTTCTCTATTATTTCTGCAAAATCATTTAACAATTAATAGATAACTTTATATTTAATTTTGATGATTTCCAATTTGTATGCTAATCATTACATAATTTGACTCTTAATGGTATCATCTTATCATACAAATATTTAAATCAGAAAAAAAATCTTTATTTTTCTAAGAGCACATGAAAGTGAACCTTCCTCAGAGCCCTGTGTATGACAGTTGAACTCACTGGAGAAATAATTAAAAAAAAAAAACTATAAGCATTCTTCATAGAATGGCTAGTGCTTCCTTCAGAAAAGGTGGGGTTGTTCAGGATGAGGGGGCAAGGGACAATAATGAGGGTAAATATAATCAAAATGCATTATAAAAATGGATGAAATTATTAAAAATTCTAGTTCTAAAATGTGAATTTTGTTGAAGTCTTACTAGTCATAATATAAAAAAATAAGTTTTTCATACATGGTTATTTAAGCTAAATTGCATACTTTGAAACAATTTGGGGTAAAAAGTCACATATTTATGCTTATTTAAATGTCTTAGAAACCAACTAGTTTGCAAAATATTGGCCATAAAATATGAGTAATGCAGTTCTTTAAATACATAAAAGCAATCAACTTCTAGCCTTAAAGAAAAAGGTATTGCTCTGGAAGGTTGTTAAACAAGGTCATTGTATTCCTTTTCAACATTTCTTACAAAAAAATGATTCATTTATTCAATAAGCATAGTAAGCTCACTGGCTTTTGAAGTTACTAGACTTTGGAGCAGCAGGGACTTATGTTGGTAACTAGATTATAAACTGATCAGTCAGAGGCTGGAGAGATGGCTCAGCAGTAAAGAGTACTGGCTACTCTTGCAGAAGACCCAGGTTTGATTCCCAGCACCCACATGGTGGCTAACACCAGTCCAGGGAAATCTGACACCCTCTCTGACCTCCGTGAGCATTGCACAACACAAGTACACTTGCCTACATGCAGGCAATACACTCATACACATAAAATAATAGTAACTAAAATATTTTTTAAAAAATATGATCACTTTAGCAAAAATGAATGGAGCCATCCAAAGACTTTGATGGTGCCTCATCCTGAATCCAACTTCTGCAGCCCCAAGTCTGTACATCCTGCACCTGAGCACCAAAAACTAGAAACAAATTATCGTCCATAAGAATTTTATTTGCAAGATAAATGGCCAAAAACATCACTTGCATGTCCACTGAAAATGAACAAATTGTTGTATAATTGTCCGATATGGGTCCATGTGACCAAGAAACTAAATGAAACTTAGTAGCTCCTGACAACTTAGATGATTTTCAGAGTGTACTGGGAAGCCATGGAGGCAAGGACAGGAACATACAGTAGGAGTTCAGTCCATAAGTGTCACAAGCTGATCAAGCAGTATGCACTTAGGAAGATTTCTGTCTGTATTTACTAAACACGTGAAGAGAGATGAGTGATGTATTCTTGATAGTGACCAGTGCTGGGAAATTGGGTCAGGTTATTTTGGGGAGAAATGCACAAAAAATACATTTAATTATATGCCTTTAAAAGTTAGCTAGGCGATAGTGGCAGCATGAACAAGACCTATGCAAACTCAAAGCAGACAAAAAAACCAACATAGAACTAGGCAAATGGGTAAGAAGCCCCAACTTTAGCTAAGGAACGATTGTCAGCTGATTGCTGCTGGGTAAGGAAGAGTTGGTCTTCTTTAAAGCAGTGACATTAAATAGGCTGGCAAGGCTCCAGTGGATGAACCCACACTGAGGGACATTTGGGGACACAAACTTGACTATCATGTATGACAGAATGCATGAAATCTGGCAGGGGAGCACTGTGGAGAGGTGCAGATAGGGGAGGGGTTCTAAATATGATCAAGATGTATTGTGTGAAATGCACAAAAATTCAATAACTTCTTTAAGTTGGCCAAGCCAACTTGATGGCTCAATGGATAAAAGTGCTTGCTGTGCTACCCTGACAACCTTAGTTCACATGGTGTATGGGGAGAACAGACTCCTAAATATTGTCTTTTGAGCACCCCAGGCATGCTATGGTATACACAAACACACACACACACACACACAAATAATCAATAAATAAATAAATAAATAAATAAATAAATAAATAAATAAATAAATAAAGGCGGTGGAGAGACGGCTCAGTGGTTAAGAGGACCAGGTTCAGTTCCCAGGACCTACATGATGGATAACGACTGTCTGTAATTCCAGTTCCAGGGGATCTGATACCCTTTTCTGGCCTCTGTGGGACATTATACACATGGGTGAACTTACATACTTGCCAGCAACACACATACACAAAATATAATCAATAAATCAAACAAGTGTAAATAAATAAAAGTTGGATACATTGGCATTTATTTAATGAATGTGATACAATGTTATGTGGATACATAGATACTTTGTACATATTTGGGATATTATGTCTTACTTTGCTTAACTGCTAACATAAATCAAAACTAAAGCAAAATGGACAATAGTATATGATATCTCAAAAAGTCATAAAAACTTGAAACATATAAAATATCTTCTTGAGACCCTCAGAAATTAAACCTCGTTGGATATTTTTTTCTGAATGTATAGATTGCTGAATAGTGTGAATATCTGACATTTTCTAAAATAACCTGGAGGTAATAAGAAATGTCTACCAAGAATGCTAGCCTTTATTCTCCTGGACTATTAACTGCCCCTCAAAAGCAGAAACTGTGTGTTATTTACTGATGAGTCCTCAATACACTGGGTGTTTACTGATGGGTCCTTGCTATTCTGGATATTTATTCATGAGTCCTCAGTACCCTGGGCATTTACTTATGAGTCCTCAGTACCCTAGGTATTTACTGATGGGTCCTCAGTACCCTGGGTCTTTACTGGTGGGTTCTTGGTTTCCCCAGGTACTTACTGATGGGACCCAGTACCCTGGGTACATATTGATGGGTTCTCAGTATCCTTGGTATTTAGTGGTGTGTTCTTGATGCCCTAGGCATTTACTGATGGGTTCTCAGTACCTGGATATTTCTAATGGGTCTTCAGTACCCTGGGTATATGCTGATGGGTTCTTGGTACCCAAGGTATTTATTTATGGGTCCTCAATATCCTGAGTATTTACTGATGGGTCCTTAGAACCCCAGGTATTTACTGATGAGTTCTCAGGACCCTGGGTATTTATTGATGGGTTCCCAGTACCCCAGGTATTTATTGATGGGTTCCCAGTACCTCAGATATTTACTCATGAGTCCTTCATACCCTGAGCATTTACTGATGAGTCCTAGTTACCCTGGGTATTTACTGATGTGTTATCGGTACCCTGGATATTTACTGGTGAGTTCTTAGTACTTTGGACATTTATTGATGGGTCTACAGAATCTGGCATGATGGTTCTGATTGCTCTTATCTTATTCTGCAGACAAACCTGGTGAAACTCCTTTTGATGCATCAGGCAAACCCTAACATTGTGAACTGCAATGAAGAGAAGCCATCAGGTGAGTTGCATCATGTAGGAGCCACCTCTTCCTCTCCCATGGACACAATTTATCCAACAGTAGCACAGCGTGCAGTGCAGGTGGGCCTCTAAACACCACTGTTCCAGCAGGAACCACCATCTGCCCTGCATTCTGGGAAGGCAACCAGCAGGGGAAACCAGAGTTGCTGCCCCACCTAGTTTCAGTAGCTTTTACCACAGGTACAGAAGCATGCTGTGTCACTCCAAAATCTCTTTTGATTGGTATTTTGCTTGTGACCCTTTTTGCCAAACATTTATTTCTTCCTTAGTGAGTTTTAAAATAGTAATAGTATTTTTCTGCATAGATATTTATATTTAATGAGACAGAAGCTAACAGTTTCATGCTAACTGAATGTGACTTATTTTATGACTTATTTTTATGTCTGTGATCCTTTGTGCCACTAACATTTCTTCTATTTAGTGCTGCAGTAGTTATGTAGATTTTTTTAAAGTAACTGAAGTTTCCAATATTGTTTAATTTCCAATTTAATTTCACCAAATTCAAAGGAGAATTCTAAATAACAGAAAAGTCTGATGTAAGATATAAAAAAGTTTAAAGGTGGCAACCAATCTTAAAAACTAATTAAATCTATTTATTTTTCTTGTCCCTGGACTCCTACTAACTTAAAAGCCCTCACACTTGAGATTTCCTATCTAAACACTGGTAGAAGTGAGTTTAAACTGGGATGAGGACCTGTCTCTCTTTCTTGCTTTATTAGCATTAAGTATAATTTTTTAATGTTTATAACTTTATCTTGTCTGCTAAAATAAATTGAAGATCTGACAAATGGAAGAACGAATTGCTTAGTAGTCTCAAACTTTAGTATAAGGCTAATAACAATAATCTAGGGGGCTGGAGAGATGGCTCAGTGGTTAATAGCACTCACTGCTCTTGCATAAGACTCTGGTTCAATTCCCAGCACCCATATGGCGGCTACCTACCATCTGTAACTCCAGTTTCAAAGGATCAGACACCTTCTGACTTCTTCAGGCATTGCATGACACAGATGCACTTACAAGAATGTAGGCAATACACATAAAATAAAATAATAAATAAAAAGATAAATAATCAGCATTAACTAAAATTGTATGTTGAATTGCAAGTATGAAAATGGCAGCTGGCATAGTGGTATATGTCTGTGATCCTAGCACTTGGGAGGCTAATGCAGGAGGATTGCTAAAAGTTCAATACCCTCTTGGGGTACATAGCACCAGGTCACTTAAGGCTACATAGTGAGACCCTGTCTCCAAACACATCAAACAAACAGAAATGTTTAAAAAAGAATAATTCTTAAATGAATAGATTGATTCTCTCTGTGTCTGCTCCACTGGTTCTATAAGATTTCACTGTCAAATGCCCACACCTGGCTTATTTCCTAGAAAAGGGAGATTGGACTGACTCTTGGTCTCATGAATGCCCAGTAGTATTTTTTCATTTTAGGTCTAGTGTCATGTATCCACAACCAATTCCCAATGACAGCTCTGCCTCTTAGGCCCCCAGCGAGTTAGCATTCTTCTGACTGAGTCATAGCCCTAGAAACCTCAGCACAGGACACAAGGACTTAGAAAGCCTTCTCCATGTTGACCCTGCAGAGTCCATCTTTCTTGTTCATAGCACTTGACGATGCAACATGGCACAGGGCTCATCAGACAACCTCAATAAATGTGTTTTCATTCAATAAAGATCTGCCTTAAATAAAGATGCTCCCTTGAAATGCAAGGAACAAATCTATAATGTATGAAGGGTGCCAACTAAATGCACTTGAACAGTCTGGAAGAAAATGAGCCAGGTAACAAGTCATCTAGAGCTATAGAGCCGAGGACCTAGTATTCCTGTGGTGGCTGAGTGAGTTATCAAGTCTTTTCATTTTTCTGTATCTTGAACTTGGAATGGACACAGAAAACTGTCTGGGGAAACAAGAGTTTGAGGAATAGCTTTTAAGTGGGATAGAAACACAGTCTCCCTGAGTGATGAAGCCCAGATCTCTTCTCCCTTTCCATACCCTATTGCT
>NW_008357518.1:2031137-2038602 GCF_000622305.1 Nannospalax galili | reverse complement strand
TAAGATTTACAGTGATTAACATAATGGTTGACTGTCCTAAAGTAGGAAAAGCAAATATACCTTTTTTTTTCCTTAAGCATAAATATGGCAAAACCCCACCATCTAACAAAGGCTATTCCTTAATGCTTAAAAATTCAGGTGCTATAATAAAAATGGTCATTAAGTTAAAAGTCTGAAAAAGTAATACAAAGTGTGGCTGATAGGGTGGCTGAGGTAACTCTTGAGTTAATATTCAATTTACTGGATGAGAAATGCTCATTTAACTCATGAAATGATTATCATTTCCTCTTCAAGACCTTCTGTTTCCCAGCACCTTCATGTATTATAAAAAATACACATGAAATGTTCAAAGTAGACAAATTGCTAAATACAGGAAGTAGACTCATGGTTGTCATGACTGGAGAGAGGGGTCCACAGGAACTGACTTCTCATGGATAAAGAATTTTTCTGGGGTCCCGTGGAAGTGTTCTGAAAGTGTAACTGATTTCTAAGCATGCTAAAAACTAAATTATACATCATGAAGATGTGGACTTTATGTTAACGTGAACTACATCTCAATAGAGGCAGGCATAAATTAAAAACAGAAAAAAACTCAGGCTGCAAAGGAGATCTTTTGTACTCAACAGTGGGAGCTTCAGGGATTACTGTTTTCTTGAAGCTGTTTCTTGTCTACTGATGAGGCTGATGTCTCATGCTGGGGTATTTGAGGACAACCAATAGAACACCTGGGTTTTTAACAGTCTGAGAAGGAATGAAACAGCAAAGACAGAGGTTAAGCCTCTCTTGACTACCAAGAGCACACACTGCAGTACATAACTGAATACGTCTCACAAGAGTGTGTGAGTGTCTGTGTTCACATTGCCCCACCAGCCTTACCAATCACCTTGGAGCTAGTTCTTGGCTTTGGGTCAGAGGCCCACTCAAGCTCCATCAGGAGGAAAACAGAAAATATAGAGGGCTGGGAGGTGACTCCACCCGAGAACAGCAGAGGACTCACAGAAACAACGTTTCAGATGCACCTCTCAGCTTCATGAAATTACAGGAAGGCTTGGGTAGGTTGGTGTAACTCAGGTCCCCTGCCCAGGAAGCAGAAGAGAAGTATTTGACAAAAGCAACCCAGGATGTGTATCCGGCACCTGAACTGAGTGAGAAATCTCACTTCACAGCCTACGCCATCAAAGGCTTTCAAAAGCAGACTAATTTCTTTTAAGATTTTTGTTTGAGAATTTCATGCATGCATGTGTTTTGATAAAAATTCACCCCAATCCCTTCCTCCCAATTTCTCTCTATCCCCCCAGCTTTTCTCTTCCAATTTCATGTGCTCTTTTCTTAAAAGCCACTTAATGCTCTCTGTATGCACGTGGATGTGATGTGGGTCCATCTACTGGAGCATGGGTAGCCTCACAGGCCATGTCTCTGAAAAGAGGTCCTCTAGCAGTCATCAGTTGTCAATAACTCCTCGGCTAGAGGCGAGACTTCATGAGCGCCTCTCTGCTCCATGCTGGGATTTGGGCTGACTTGATCTTCTGCAGGTCTTGTGAATGTTCTCAGCTACTGTTATCTCTGGCAAACACTGTTCCATGTTCACCAGGCATACTCCTTCTGGCTCTTAACCCTCTTTCCTCCCACTCTTTTATGATGATTCCTGAGCCTCAGGGGGCAACGGTGTGATAAAGAGGTCCTGTTTAGAGCTAAGCACTCCACAAACTCTTATTCTCTTCAAAGCACATTAAATTTAAAACATTTTAAATACCTAGCAGGCTAAAAGAGTACAAAAATAGCCTGCCTGTTAATTAGCACAAAGATGTATTCATCATTGGATCCAATAGTTTAATTGTGCTAGACAGTAGAAGCTTTATTGTTATGCCAGACACTATGCGGGGAGTTTCCATGGCTGTTCTTCCTCCATCTTCAAAGCCTCATTAAAGTTATGCCTTTCACCACCTTCCCAAGTCACAGAGCTGGAAATGACAGATGGACTATGTCTGTACTAGCACGGAGACCCCCCGGTCCCTGAGCCCTATATCACATCATCCCATTATAGTGTTTACAGTTGGTGAAAAGATAGTATCATGTTTTGTCAATAGAAAAAGAAAAAAAATAAAGTGTTTAGACCAGAAATGTCTAATAGATAAATACTTCCGAAATGACTTGAAACCCATGGTCAGAATATTTCCCCTTGCTATTTGCATTATGGTAATGCTTAAATTACTTAAAAAAGAAGAAATATTTGGTGTGTAAGAATTTACTTTCCAGATATAGATATGAACATTAATTCCCAGTGTGGTTCACTCTATTATTGCCAATGTATTATAGATGTCCAAGTAAATATACATTAAAATATGAACAATAAGCTGGTCAACAGCCAATTATGGATGGAGGAGGACCTCATGGGGCCCGACTGGCTGAATATTGGCAACTGATGGATTCTGAAAGAGGAACCTCATTGCTATCAGTTGTGTATCCAACAGTGAGCCCACAAGACTCCAGTGAAGAGGTTCAAACCCATGGCCACATAGATGATCCTGGCTAAAATCAGTGGGTCACAAAAATAGAAGACGAAATGTAGGGAGAGGCCTGGGTAGAGAATGGGGTATGACAGGAGGGAGAGGGAGAGGAAAGAGGGTGAGCAGAGACAGTCCACAGAAAGCACTAAATACACGTATGATATTATCAAAGAATAACTTTAGTCAATCAAAAGAGTAAACGAAGTTTAAATAAGTTTACATAGGTGCAATTACATAATGTTTATGTAACATAAACATTAACCTTTGTACGAGTCTATGATTTTGTTTTGAGCTTCTCCTTTAGTTAGAAGTTCAAACAGAACCCCCAGTCTTCCTTTTCATGCTTTTCACATTATTGATTGAACAACAGATTAATCAAGTCATGAGTAGAATAATCGATGGCTTTTTTGTTCTGCAAGATTAAGAATGTGATTTAATTATATTTGCCTCCTGTTGCCTTAATTCTGCAAGAAAGTAGCAAGTGGACTAGGCTGGTGTGGGGGCTACATCTGATCACTTTGGCTGTTTTTCTTTCATAATTTTTAATTGTTTCATTTCATCTGGTCATTTCCATGGTCATTGTGGGGTTATGAATAAAGAGATCAAGGAGAAATCATGTGTATTGAAAACCCTGCTGAGTGTTGTTCAGTGCTGAAGAGCTGGATTTCTATGATGTATTCTTTTGGGTCTCTAGCAATGATTAATAACCACTGGAAGGTTTCACTGTGAGCAGCAGAAGCCTGGTAGGAAACAGCATCGCAGGGGCTGCAAGACCCCTGTGCCGACAAGAGGTGGTCCTTACTGATGTTGTCAGTTTAATGACAATGGGATTTGATTTGGGAAAATTTCTGAAATATGTTGGAAACTTTTCTATGGTAAACAAACCAGCACATTAACATAAATACAGGAAATGTCAATCATTTCTTTGAAAAATGCCTTGCAGCATTCTTCCGACTCTGGTGTTCACAGTCTGCCTTCCCACCTGCACTGAAAAGGGCTGGCGATTTGGTTGCTTTTCTCCATCCTCTGCTTCAATCCTCTGTAAATTTCCTTTCCAGCTGTTCTCACATTGTAGTGAACAAAGGCTATTGTTCCTTAACTACCCGACTTTTGGTGATTTAGAGGAAGTACATTCTTCTCTCCCTCCTTCCCTGCCTCCTCTTTTTCTGTCCCTCCCTCCCTCCCTTCCTTCTTTTACAGTTAGTGCTTCGAATGAATAGCAGGGTCTCCATCACAGTGCCACACCCCCGGGCACCAAGTACATTCTTGGACACTTTGACAGCCCAAAAGTGTCTCATCTGCCCGCTGCTTATAGAAATCCCTGAGCTGTAGGAAGGCGAGGGAGAAATCTGAAAGCTCTCAAAGCAACAGTGGAAAAAATAAATGGAGACTGAAATATGCCTGTCTTCCTCTGTTCCTGTCTGGATCTCTCACTATGTGCCCAAGACATGATCATTGGTATCAGAAGCAGATAATTAGAAAGGTTTAAAATGATTTCATAGTGACTCCTTTAAGAAAAGTGTTGCTAACTTATAACTCAGGACTTATTTCCTGAGTCCTTGGAAACAGAAGTTTGCCAGCTCCTTAATGTGCCTATTGCTTTTTGAGAATGTTCAAGCTTCTTCATTAAAGGTTTAATCATGAGCAAGCAGCATCTTCACCCAAGTTCTCACATCCCACAGCCACGAACTGAGCTACGGTCCACAAGGATAGTGGTAGAAATAAGAATTTATTAAGCAAGAAAAGCACTTCTGAGATTGGACAGGGCCAGCATCAGAAGGGGAACCTCACTGGAGTCAGGCCTCTAGAACCATGATCCTTTATGGTGATTTTCACAGGGCCCACCTTCTCCCATGTTTGTGTATCACGTAGGTTCAGTCTCTTACCAGTAGCCCTGGCCAGGAGGAACCTCTGCATCTTTCTGCCAACTGGCTTCTTTCATATGCTGATCTTGGTGCCTTTCTCTCCTGTCTGCTCTCCTGCCACAAACCTAGTTGCAATACAGTTGCTGCCCAGCTGCTGATGAGCAAGAGCTGCAGACGGACGTGGAACCCCAGAGAGCATTTTCTCTCATTTCCCATGTTACTCATGAGACACTTTGAGCCCACTCACGCCAGGTATTCCAAACCAGGTCTAGTGCTGCAGAGCCTCCTGTCTTGTTCTAGACCCAGCCCTGCCATCTCCAGCAGGACAACCTTGAGCAGTTTAGTAAATTTTGTGATACAAGTGCAAAATTTGGGTGTTTTAGACAAAAAAGAACTTGACCTGTTTTGTCTCTGGTTCCTTGGAGGAAGGCTTTAAACATGCCATTTCCCTAGTGACTGGGGTAGCTCTGTAAGTCCTGAGCCTTTGGATCACACCTGACTTTCCTGCCTAGAAAGTGAGTGACACAGAGAAGTCACTGTCATGCCAGAAAGACCAAGTGTGAGGAGGAAAGATCAAGATGTTGAAGCAGCCCGGTCTCTGTAAAAGGGCTACACAGGAGGGTGGGCAGCGAGGTTTGACCAGTGATTGATTCTGCCATGTCTGTGTGGTGAACCTCCAGTCGAACTCTGCACAGCGGAGCTCACGGGACACTCCTAATACGGTGAGTGGGCAGATGAGCAGTGTGTGTGTGCCTTGTTTCCACAGAGGGGACCCAGAGCTCCGGATTTTTCCTTCTGTGTTTTTTTACTTGGCTAGTCTTCATTTGCACCTTTAGTGCAGAAAGTGTGGCACTCTCTCAATTTGGGAAGTCATTCCAGCAGATAATCAAACCTGAAGGGGGTTTTAGGAATCCCAGAATTCTTAGCTGTTTTGTCAGTGTGGGCAGCTCAGGGTCCCCCACATTCGTGGCTAGAGTTTGCAGTGATGACAGCCTACTGAGGACTGAGCCAGTCCCTTGGGGTCTACACTGACTCTGGGTGGTAATGCCCAGCATGCACTGCAGTTTATCAGTCCAGAATGGTAATGATAACGAAGATAACATCATGTTTCTCATTTATGGATGAGTGCTTAATAAATATTCACAAAGCACTTAAGCCAGTATCTGCCTCAGTGCAAGCACAGTGTGAGTGCTGAAAAATAAGTCAGTGTTCATTCCCCTGTGAACTGTCACAGCGACGTCATCTGAAGATGGAAAGCTGCCTACCTATAAGACACACACCCCATAGAATGAGGGCTCTTGTTTGATGTTTTAAACCTGATTATGGTTATGGGGAGAAAGATTTTTTGTTTCTTAGAATCTGGAAGGAAAGTTGTGTGTCAGCAGAGAGCAGCTGGGGCTGTGGGGTTGCAAGGAGGGCATGAGACTACTTGTCAGGCCTTCTGAGACACCTAACACTTGAGCTGGAAAGACAGCTGTGCTTCTCTGAGCCAGAGGGACAGAATGGAGTAGGGATAGGGCTAACTAGAAAAATGACCAGGCTGGTTTGGGTCCCAGTGTGTTCAGTCCAGTGGCTGGTGCTGGGAGAAGAAATGCCCATGAAAATTTTTGACTAGAAGAGGGTGAACTCTGCAGTGTGCCCTTCTTGACCTTAGAAAATATTTGAAACTCACAGTAGGCTTTAACTGGGTTCTATGGAAAGTCTCAAAACCTCATAGTTCATGAAATGGGCTCAACTTGCCATGGTTATTCCAGGATTTCTCCTGAGCTCTCCTGCTCACTTCAGAATAAGGGATTTGCATATCTTAAAGGTGCTCATATTCCCTCTGTCAATCTCCTTTGAACTCTAGGACTCTGGATTGATAGACTTAATTATCTATACTCTGTATGAGGACGCTGAATCCCAGATGTGTGACAGACCTCAGGCAGGGGGCAGCTGTAGCTAGAATCCAAGCCTTCAGACTCCATACCTGCTTTCCAGCCTAATGGGGACAACTGGGCTCAGGAAGACTCTCTGGGGCATCTTCCCAGGTTCATGGTGGGCATAGTGTTGCTATGCAATCAAAAAAGAAAATCTCAGTACTGGAGAGATGGCTCAATGGTTAAGAACACTGGTTGCTCTTGCAGAGGACCTGGGTTCGATTCCTAGCACCCACAGGGCAGCTAACAACCATCTGTAGCTCCAGTTCCAGGTGATTTGATATCTCCATCTGACCTCCATGGGTATTGCATGACACAGGTACACTTACACACATGCAGACAACACACTCATACATATAAAAGAAAGAAAAAAGAAAATCTTATATGATGGAAAGACCTTTGAGCCTTCCGTGCACACAACACACAGGGTGTTCCTGATATTCAAGAAGGTGCTGGGTCAGTGATACTGAGATGTGCGTTTGTACTTAGTGGCCCTCAAGTACACTTGTGCCACAGCCACTGCCGTGCTTGTTCCAGCTAACCCCCAGCTTCTCATTGTTCTTTAAATGTTCTGAGGACTGGACGTGACTTGAGCCTTGCTTAAGTGCCCCTCCCAAGGAAGTGGAGTCACCTGAACTAAAGGCCTGTGGTCAGTAGGGTCGTCTGGATGCTCCTTGCTCCTAGTGCACCTGTGGGTTGCAGAGGCCAGTCTGGATTTTGTTAGCATAATTTGTAAGCATAGAGTTGCAGTTCAAGCATTGAAAATATTTCCATCACATTCCATGTGTTTGTAGACTGAATGAATTTTATTATATTTAAGAAATGAATTGTCAATGACCATTTATGCTAACTTTGTGTATGGAAAAATAATATACAAATCCATTCCAATAGTATTTGTGTTTATCATTTGTTGGACACGGTGGAGCCGTCCCACAATCAGGAGTCTGAGGCAAGAGCCTGGGCTACATGATGAGTTCAAGTCCAGTTTGGACAACTTAGTGAGACTCTGTTTCAAAACTGAAAGAAAAGAGCAGAGGCTAGGAACATAGCTCAGTCAGTAAAGTGCTAAGGTCCTAAGTTCAATTCCTGAACGCATGTAAACATGCCAGGCATGGTGATAGAAGCTTGAAATCCCAACACCGGCGGGGGGGCGGGGGCGAGACAATGACTCCTT
>NW_008357518.1:2017122-2030477 GCF_000622305.1 Nannospalax galili | reverse complement strand
AAGAGAAAGAAAGAAAGAAAGAAAGAGAAAGAAAGAAAGAAAGAAAGAAAGAAAGAAAGAAAGAAAGAAAGAAAGAAAGAAAGAAGAAAAGAAGAAAGAAAGAAAGAAAGTGTGGTAGCAGGATATAGTTGGAGGATGGATAGAGCACTTGTCTAACGTAGGAGAGGCCCTAGATTCAACTCCCAATGCCACAAAATAGTAATAAATAAATAAACCAATAAATACATACAAAGTTCTACCTTATTTAGAGATCCAAATAAGTGAAATGAAAGCTTTTCCTGTCATCTCTCCATCATCCAGCAATTTCAGTTCCTCATGTTTTCTGAGTCTGCACGATGCTTCTCCTGGAAGGGAAGTGGATTGACAACAGAACTCCCAGGAACACAAGGACTGCAATGTTGTTGTTGGTTTTTGTTTGTTTGTTTGTTTGGTCTTTTTGAGACAGGGTCTCCCTGTAGCCCCAGCTGTCCTGGAGTCCTAGAACTCACTATGTTGACCAGGCTGGCCTTGAACTCACAGAGATCCGCCTGCCTCTGCCTCCCAAGTGCTGGGATTAAAGGCATGTGCCACCACGCCTGGCTAGGACTGCAGTGTTTAAAGGAAAGAGGAAGCAACAGAGTCACAGAAAGTGTGGTCAAGGCAGTAGAGAGAAAACCACAAGGGAAAGTTTCACCTCCAAGGAGCATACAAGTGCATGTGGAAGGGGTCTTGGGAGGATCTGAGGGACTCTGCATTCGGAAGCAGCCAGGACCGTGGGTTCCACTGGACATGAGTGTAGTTATTCAATGATCTCGACACCATTCTGTTCTGACGCTTCTCCCTCTGTGCCCATCCTTCATGATGGCCACACTCTTGTGGTCAGACTCATTGGTTCTCCGTAGATGGGGTCCTGTACGGACTGTGAAATGGGCGTTGAACAGGATGAGACACACGCAGGCCCCTCTGAATGAAGCTACTGTGAGCTCCAAGTGCTGGAGTTTGAGAGTTGTAGCTGTGGCTTGAGGGAGAACACAGGAGAAACTGTGCAGGAGTCTGGGCCGTCGGCTGTTACCAGAGCCATCCACATTAGACCCAGACTTGTAAATGCTACTCAGCTGCACAGAGGCCCTTCTGTGAGTCAACTTTCTGTGCCTCTAACAGCATACCTGACAGGATCGTCCATAAAGAGAAAAGGTTTTAGCTTACAGTTTGATAGGGTCTCGTCTATGATCAGATGCCCCTCAACCCCTTGCTTTGAGCTTGTGGTGAATCAGACCCTCGTGGCTGGAGCTTGTGCTGGAACAAAATCACTCACATCAAAGCCAGGAAGCAAAATAGAGGAGGAGACCCCCGCTGAAGGCTTCCCTGTAGACCCTCCTCCTAAAACTTCCACCAACTCCCACTAGCTCTACCTGGTGTCCAGATCTTGAACATTCAAGGTCTAGACTATACCACCCAGCCCTGTACCTGCCTAACAAGGCCCACACCTGGTGATTTCTTGAAGCCTTTAGCCTAGCAGAGTCTGTGGTGATTGTGTCCCGGATCGGCTCAGCAAGAGCATACACTCAACCTTATCCTCTTTTCTGCAGAAATAGGCTCTAAGCTTTTGCTGCATTGTGGGTTATCAAATGAGTGCATTTCATCTCATCCAGGCCTCACTTTTCCTATGGATCACCACTGTGTTCAGTAAAGGAAAATTCCCAGCTAAAAGCACACTTCAGCTTAGGCCCACTGAAGCAGAAGTGGATGGTTTGCCACTGTCTCCGGGCTGAGCCTGAGGCTGTTTGCCAGAGACTTAGGGACTGATAAACAGGTATTGCTTGTTGTTCTAGAGATGAAGAAGTTCACACTCAGGTTCCCCCAGCTAGTAGGACATCTGAGGAGGCCCTGTTCACATGGACAGGACTTCCCAGGAAGCCCTCATACAGCGGAAGGACAGAAGAGAACGGTGCCTTGGGTGCCTTGGGTGACTTGCCTGACTCTCATTCTTGGGGTCCCCACCCTCAGGACCCGACCCAGTCACCTTCTGAGGGTCCCACCTCCAGAGGGTCACTCTGGAGATCATTTAACAAGTAAATTTGGGGACAATATTTCAGACTCTAGAAACTCTGGCCTGGCCACTACATTGTGTATGTCTTTAAGTATGTTGCTGCCTGTTACAATGAAAAAAAAAAAGATTCTATTTAAGACTCCAATACAAACAATATACAATATCTTGGGTGGCAATAAGATATAGTCTCATGTAGCTCAGTCTGACCTTGAATTCACAATATAGCTGAAACTGCCCTTGAGCTTCTGATCCTCCTGCCTCCATCTCCCAAGTGCTGGGATTATAGGGATGCACCTCCAAAACCAGGTCAAAAACTTCTTTGTTTAACTGGATTGGCTTCCAGAAGAGGGGCCATTCTATCGAAGAAAAAAACAGATGTATCTGTAAGCATTTTCTGTCCTTTATCCCCTTCTTCCCTGATATATAAAGTCCTTGCTTGGTGATGCCAAGTGATCTTATAAGAAAGGGTGAGAGTTGCTGTTCTAGTTCCACATCTGTGGCTATGATCAAACACTCCAGCAAACAGCAACTTGGGGAACAGAGGGTTTTAACTCACAGTTCCAGGTCACAGCCCATCATAGCAGGGAAGTCATATCACATCCACAGTCAAGATCAGAGAGAAACAAATGCATGCATAGTGAGTGCTCAGTCCCCTCTCTGCACTTACACCATCCAGGACCCCACCCTAGGGAATGCTGCCATCCGCAGCAGTCTGGTCTTCCCACTTCAATAAATGCAATCAAGACAACACCCCACAGGCATTCTCACAGGCCAACCTGGTCTAGGCAATCCTCACTGAGACTCAGGCTATTCTAGAGTGTGTCAAGTTGACAAAACTATCACAGTCACTGTTTAAGTCTCCTGCTATAGGAGAAAAAGTTCTGTTTCCTGAAGGTGCTTTGCTCAGTTCCTGACTCATGCAGTGGACACAGCATTGGCCGCACTGAGCTGGGTGCCTAGTGTGTCTTGCCTCAGGTGTCATTCCCTTTGTTGTCTTGCTCCTTGCTGCAACATTTTAGGACTCTTCTCCAGAGCCGTCGTGGTAATGATGGGCTGCAGAAGTGTCTCCATCAACCAAAGGCCATGCGGACCACAGTGGTCCCATGTTATTGTATCACCAATGACAGGGTACAGGGTAGCCATCTCTGTTTATGCAGGTGCACGCTATGATTCACAGATGAAGAGGTTGCCTTCTCACCTGCTTCTCAGAAAGCATCAGTCACAAGTGATGCAGGACTGTTCACTGTGTTTCAGTGTTAAGACCTGGATTGCCCTTCATCCCATCACTATCAGAAGAAATCCTTTAGAACAAGAATGGTCTGGTGCCCATGGTGGGGTTGATAATGTCTAATTGTCCCCCATTGACATCCCATGATCATTTGTAAAGTTCACTTTCAGTTTAAAAGTGTCATTGGAAACTCACATTCTACTTTGGTTGAAAAGAAAATCTCCAGTATAAATTTTCTTCTCTTTCTGGTTAATATTTTTAAAGATGAATGAATTAATTGTTGTTTCAGCAATAATAATCATGTTTATATTTAGCCTTGTATTTAAAAGGACTTTGGTATCATGTATCTCATTTAGTGTATATATTCATTCATATGTTTAGATAGTAATGAATTCTCCAGGACACCTAGCCTGTTCATCATCATACGCTATAACTGCCTTGTTAAATTCTGCAGAATGGAGTTGCAAGGATTTTACAAAACCCTCAATTCCTTGGGAATTTTTCCCTCAGAAAAGAATTCTGGGGCTAGGAAGGGGTCTCAGTAAATTACAGGCTATGTAAGCATGAGGACCTGAGTTTGACCCCAGAACCCATGTAGAAAAGCCAGACATGGTGGTGGAATGTGCTGTGATTGAGAACTCCAAACCCAACTGCTCCTTTAAGTGCCAACATCTTCACTTTCGTTTCTAGTAGGTGTTTATTGCTATTGTGACTGTTGGTGGAATATGTCTCAATACACTCAATTTTATTTCTTCTCTATAGTGTTCTAAAATTCAGTTTAGTCATAATGAGTAATATCCATTTGCCTTTCTTATCATACTGCATTCCTATTTCAATTTTGGAAATAAATCCTATTTGTCCCCTCTACTACAGTGTGCACATTTACTCAGCATGAAATTCCTTTTATGTTTATCACAATAAGTAAGTCTTGACTAAATCCAGTAGTGTTCAGAAATTGGTTGTCCACTGGGTATTCCCATCTGTTCCCCCCCCGCCCCCGCCCCCACAGTGAGAGGTAAAGCTCGCTGCTGTGTTAATCTAACTGGCCATATATGGAATCTCTTGCTTTTATTTTCCCTATGTTTATGGAGTCTGTCCTAAGGAAAGCCTTCTTTCAAAAATGTGTTTCAATTCCATTTCTTCTGTTTCTCGCCGGTAAATTTCTATTACTAATGATTTCTGGATTTTTTTTTTTTTTTTTTTTTTTTTGGTCTTTTTGAGACAGGGTCTCCCTGAACTCGCTATGTAGACCAGGCCGGCCTTGAGCTCACAGAGATCTGCCTGCCTCTGCCTCCCAAGTGCTGGGATTAAAGGCATGCACCACCATGCCCGGCTTAATTTCTTTTTTATAAGTAAAGTGAAACTCGTTTGTTGAAAAATTAGAACTTACAGAGAAACATATGGAAATGTAAGGGGAAAGAAATCACTTAATAACCTTGCAGAAAAACTGCACCAGGAGGCTAGGTAAGTAGGCTAGAAAGACATCATTAATGTCTATAGCAGGGAGGAGAGAAGGAACTCAGTCCTGCTGAACCCACAGCAGGTGTTTTCAGTGTGCAGGGAGTTAGTGGAGAGGCACTGTGATCCTTCAGGGGAAAGGATGCTCAGAGGTGGACCCACGGAGTTTGCTTTCCTATCTTATCAAAGTCAGCCTTCCATCCTTCTCAGGAACTGTCTCTTTCCGTGTGTATGGATGGAGATGACCCCATGTCTTAGAGACAGGGAGATTACTAAAAGTTCTAAAACTGACAAGAGGTTAGATGATGGGGTGGGGGTGAGGGCAGAAGATGATGGTCATAATGTGATGTATTCGTATGTAGGTTTATCTACTAGAGAATCTCATTAATCAGCATAATGGATATGTGTTAGTAATTATCGCAAAAAAGTCAAACATCACAAATGGACAGAGAAAGCATTTACCATTGAGAGATTTTTTTTTTTTTTAAGCTAGTGCTCTGGTCTGGAGGTCAGGAGCCTGTACCCAGTGAGAAGCCAATTTCTTGTGCCAGTGAGAAACAGGGAATGGACTTTTTGGTCATAAGTCCATCTTTTAGAAAAAAATTACTGTTAACTTACATGATTTGTTTTGCTCCTTATATATTTCCTCATCTTTAGTAAGTTTTGCCCTTTAAACATAGCTGCATTTTATTATTAAAATTAATCTTATAAAATTTTCCATCACTGCTAAACATTTAATGAGTGCCAAAATAAATTCCAACAGTTGCTGTGAAAAATATTTCTTTTTCTGGAAAAATAACATTCAATGTATTTTTCTGTAAATTCTGTAAGTATAGCCAGTGAAAATTTAAATATGCAAACATTAACTTACATGCTGTTAATCACAGTGGTTACAGTTAAGATATGTTTCTTTGAAAAAGAGAAATAGAGGGGGCTGGAGAGATGGCTCAGTGGTTAAGAGCACTGGTTGCTCATGAAGAGGACCCAGGTTCAAATCCCAGCACCCACATGGTGGCTAACAATTATCTGTAACTCCAGAAGAAGGCAGGGGATTCCATGCTGTCTTCTGGTCTCCTCTGGCATTGCAGGACATAGGTGCACTTACACACATGCAGGCAATATACTCATACACATAAAATAAAAGTAATAAGTAAACTCTTTTTTAACAAAAGAAAAAAGAGGGATAGAAACCCAAAGAATCGTTGTGTGCAAATTTAAAACCATGTCACAAACCATCCACATAGGTGAACTTTTCACTTACAGAAAGCATTTTTGACTCATTAATATGCTCTATTTTGTAGTAATTTGTGTGTTTTATTATGCATATAAGGACATTTGTAGCTACTCATTTGAAATATTCTTAGTACTAGACCCTAGAATATTTCCTATGGTATAGTTGAATGAGCGCCTAGTTTATTTTTAAAGAAGCAGATGAAAAAAATAATAGGAGGGAAGATTTTCTGCATCTCAGAACTAACCATGGAATTCGATACAGATATAAATATTGCTTTGTTTAATCCCTGAAACTTGCAGAGGTGAAGCTGTGGCCAGAGGCTTTGGGAGCCTGAGTCGATCAGATGATAGCTGATAGTTGCCATCGTGAGCGATAACCTACAGGGAGGTGGCCACTGCATTGGACCTTTCCTCTTCCCTGCTGTAGTTCTCCTGGATCCCGATATTAATACTGATCGTATCTGATACGTGGAATGAGGGTTGCAGCCTATTGAACTAGATTGTTTCTTCCTTTATCATTCATTTATAATGGGTGATTTTTAGCATTTTGCAAATGATTTTCCTCCTTTCTACCTTGACCAATCAAACCATTGCATCATTAATTAATTTATGTCCAAATCTAAGTATGTAGAAAACGCTTCAAGTTTTTAAACTTCCTGACAAAGCAAGGAAAAAAGAAGTGATTGATATCTAAAGGAAAGAAGTGAAGAAAAAAAAATTTTTTTTGGTCTTTTTTGAGACAGGGTCTCCCTGTACCCCCAGCTGTCCTGGAACTCACTATGTAGACCAGGCTGGCCTTGAACTCACAGTTATGGGAGAGCAGGTTTCTAAGAATCTTTTTTGAGACAAGGGCTCATGTAGCCCAGGCTGGCCTCAAATTCCCTATGTAGATAAGGCTAACCTTGATCTTATTGATCCCCCAGACTCAAATCCCAAGTGCTAGGATTATAGACATGGACCACCACAACTGGGATATGCTGTGTTAGGGAAGAACCCAGGGCTTCCTGGATGGTAAGCAGCCACTCTACTGACTGAGCCACATCCTCAGCTTGAGTGACAGTTTTAGGAAGCTATGTTCCCTGGTGCTAAAGCACATAGATTGGAGCACAGATATATGTGAGGCTCCAACAAGAGTCCTGGTGTCGACTGCTTCACCAGAGCAGCTTCTTCTTCTTCCCTCGGTTTGCTCATGTGTAAAATGGGTATAATATAATGTCCACCTGATAGTAATGTTCTCATCATGAAGCGTTAGTACGTAGAAATGCTTAGAGCAGACACTGGCACAGGCTAAACTCCACAAAGCTGTGCAAACATATCACAGGCAGTTCACTCACATAAGAGACTATTTGAGAGAAGTCAAAGCAATGCCCTGAACATTTTTGAAGGTTATTTCACAAGGCCCAGGCAGTATTCTTGGGAGCCCTAAGAATGAGCCATATAATTGGGAGAGACAGGCATTGCTCTAGAGTGGCCAGTGGAAGAGATGTGTCTTTGTGGAAGTTAGGAGCTGTTTATTGGTGGAGGGTATTGAGAAGATCTGGGTATGAATTTTCTCAAGGGTTGCACATGCCCCCCTTTTAGGAAGCTTTCTAATAATAACTATTGAGAGGAATAGTCACATGGTCCCAAAGATTCTCCACAGTGCTCCTCACTTGGTCAGCGTACAGTCAAATAGCAGCTCCAGGAGCCGTTACATTCACCAAAGAGGAGAGTGAATGGTTTGTGTGTGGCTTGACTCTGATGCTTGTTTCAAAGGCCTCCTGACTGGCTTCCTTCTGAACCACTACATTTCTCTGTGTAGACATTCAACAGGGTCCACCTGTATCTCCACCTTCCTCCTTCATACCCACATGGGACAAGAGGGCAAGAAAGGCTGGTGTACACAGGAAGCACTGGGTCCTGTGTCTGTCAGGTGTTCCAAGGGCTATGCTTCCAATCTAGTCATGTCTTGTCTAGACATGTCTGAGGACAGCCAGCCAGGAAACGATAGTAGTAGGCTAACCCCATAACTTGTAAATTGATTAAAATTCCAGGAATGTCACAGTTGTTTACACACAGGCAGAAATGTGCATTGGGCTGGACATTAGTTACCCTCAGCATGCTCAGTTCACAGGTACATTTTTACCTAACGGCTGCAGAGCTTGCCAAGCTTATGCAGTATGGCATGCTTCTCCAGATGTGAGAATTTGGGCCCATGTTCACTCTCACCACCATACCCTCTTATCAGTATATGCTCCACTGCCCTCGGGTACTTGCAGAGCTCTCCATTGGCTGAAGTCCTGTGAACATCACCACTAAAAGTCTAAAGGACGTGAAATGGATTCGCATTTCTGTAAGCTTTGTTCTTCTGCCTTTCCATGCAGCCCGGCCCCAGTGTGGTCCACTCACCTGTCTTTCTTTTTCCTGTTGTTCCTTGCTTAATTGGGAGACAAGACTTACATATGGATGGCAACAGCAATGGGCCCTTGTGATAAAAGCCCTCTAAATTACACTCTTCCTCCCCTATCAAGATTAATATAAAAATCATTTATATTTCTATATTTGCTAGCAATCAATGATTGTAACATATTTAAAAACATATTTATAATAATATGAAATGGGGAATGTGCCAGAATAAATCTAACAAACCACTTGGGAGATTTTAATTATGAAAACTACAAAATGCTAATGAGAGAAATTAACAACGATCAGAAAAAACCAGTTGAATGTTTTAATGGATGACAAAATTTAATACTGTTCATACTGAAATTTTCTTCACGTTGATTTGTCAATTAAATACATTAATCAAGATCCCCACAGGCATTTCTGTGAAAATTGACTACAGATTCTAAATATCACAAGAAAATCAAAATTGCTTTGAAGAGCCAAAACAATTTTGAAAAGGAAAAGAAAGTTGAATGTCTCCTGTGAGTTAGGACCAGGCTTCCTGAGGCTGTACATCAATCAAGACAGTGTAGTATCATCTCAAAGCTGCACATGGGAGAATCCAGAAGTAGATCCACACATCAATGCTAATTGATTTTTATTCAGGATATCCAGCTAATTAGACCAGGAAAGATAGGTTTTGTTCTCAAAATGTGTAAGGAAACTGAGACAGCTGTAAGAGAAGACATGACACTGAGCTATGATGCACAGATAGCATTATAAACAAAAGGTCACACACTGTGGACTGCAGAGCTAAGTGAGAAAATAATTCTGTTTTTAAAAAAATTTTATTATTTTTATTTTATGTGTATGAGTGTTTTGCCAGCATGTATGTAAGCATACCAGTGCAATGCCCACAGAAGTCCTAAGACAACATCGGCTCTCCTGGAACTGGAGTTATAGGTGGTTGTTAACCACCGTGTGGGTGCTGGGATTGAACCTGGGTCCTCTGCAAGAGCAGTCAATGGTCTTTACTGCTGGGCTATCTTCTCAGCCTCAGAAAATAATTCTTAAATGAAGCATAAGAAAGAAAAATCACAAGAACAAAAATGTATCCTTTTGGTACACTATTATGGAAATTAACTAATGTAGGGTGAGAGAAAATCTTCACTAAATGCCCATCTCACTAAGGACTTGTACCCAGAATACAGAATATCTATAATTTGAAGGCAGACAGCCCAACAAAAAGTGAACAAAGGATTTTAATCCAGCCTTTATCAAAAAGACACTGAATGAAACCGTAAAAGGCCTGAAATTGCCAAAGCAGTTTTGAATTGGAGGCATCTCATTCCTGACTTTAAACTATATCACAAAGCTGTTTAAATCAGTACAGATTGGAACTGGTGTAGAAACAACCACAGTAAGAGGACAGAATAAAGAGCCCAGAAACAGACCCTGGCACACATGGTCAGCTGAACCCTGAGGTAATGACAGACACTCACACGTGCCAAAGTCTTATAGAGGAATTGAGTGGAAGCTAATAAAAGATTTGTTTTAAGGAATGTATTTTTTTCATTTGCTTTGAAAGTATTTTAGTTTTGTCCTAGTTTGTTTCTTTACTGTTGTGACAAAATACTCTGACCACTACCAACTTGGGGAGGAAAGGGTGTATTTAGCTTACATATCCTGGGTCACAGTTCATCTGGGAGCCCAAGGTAGGAACTCAGGGCAGGAGCCTGGAGGGTAGAGCACAGGCCATGGAGGAATGCTGCTTAATGGCTTGCTCCCCTGGCCCCTACTCAGCCTGCTTGCTTATGCAACACAGGCCCACCTGCCCAGGGGTGGCCCCACCACATCACTCATCAAGAAGATGCCCCTCAGACATGGCCACAGGCCAGTCCAATAGAAGAAATTACCCAAATAAGGGTCCCTCAACCCAGGTGTGTCAAGTTGACACTAAAGCTATCCAGCACAATTGACCCCTTGTCAACTTAACACACAAACATCACTATTAAGCCATAAACTTTCCAATTTTTGTCCCTGAGATATGATGTTAATATCCCAGCATAAGAACCTTAAAACTTAAAAGCCCCACAGTCCTTAAAAGAAATCCAAACACTTAAAAGTCCATGGCCTCTTTTAAAAGTCTCTTTAAAATCCAAAACAAGTACTGTCTTATTTCAAATGGAAGAATCGGGCACACCTAAGCAAAACCAAAGTCCAGCAAAGTAGCTCGAGGCTGGACATCTGGGATTCACCCACAATCTTCTGGGCTCCAAAGGGTACTAGCAGCTCCACTGCTCTGACTCTGCAGTCTACAGCACACTCAGCTCATCTCACAGACCCAGGCCAGCTCCAATCCACACCTACTGCTGTCCATTGTGGTCATCCCATGGCCCCAGTATCTCCAAAAAGCTGGGGTCTCCACTGAAACTGAGGCTACACCTTCACCAACGGCATCTTCTTGCCTCTGGGTTGCAAAGCCTCATATTGTCTCCATGACCCCTTCAATCCTGGGGTCTTCGCTGCAACTGAAGCTGCATTTTCACCTGTCGCCTTTCCTGGACAAGCCTCAGCTGCTCTGTGTCCCCTTCATGCTTTCAACACCAGAACCATGCAGGAAACTCTTACACATTACCAAGTCCTACCAGCTTGAAATAGAGGTATGGGACCCCACCATGCAGGAAACTCTTACACATTACCAAGTCCTTCCAGCTTGAAATAGAGGTATGAGTCCCCACTGTGTGCTGACCCTGAGGAAATACCTCCCAGAAGACTCAACCACAGTGATACTGGTATCAGGTTACTTACAGCTGATTTTTCAGCCCCAGCTAACCAGCATCAATTGTCCCAATAAATCAAAGGTTTTACTTTAGGTTCTGGTCTCTTCTTAATCACAGCTGATTCTTCAGCCCCAGCCGACCAGAACCCACAGATTCTCAATTCAAAATATCACAGGAACAGCCCTGATAGTCTCCGCTTCCCTTTGAAGCTTCAGAAGCCAGGCCTCCATCATCTACAATTATTTCAGCATAACTTTTCCAAGCTCCACAGCAACAAACTCTGAGCACACAATAGCTTTTCCAGCGCAAAGCTCCAAACATTTCCACAGTCCTCCCCAAAACACCAAGGTAAGGTCTGTCACAGCAATACCCCACTCTTGGTACCAATTTCTGTCCTAGTTTGTTCTTCATTGCTGTGACAAAACACTCTGACCACTACCAACTTAGGGAGGGAAGGGTTTATTTAGCTTACATATCTGAGGTCACAATTCATCCAGGAGCCCAAGGTAGGAAATCAGGACAGGAACCAGCAGCTGGAACACAAGCCATGGAGGAATCCTGTTTACTGGCTTGCTCCCCTGACCCCTCCTCAGCCTGCTTTCTTATGCAACACAGGCCCACCTGCCCAGGGGTGGCACCTCCCACATCACTCATCAAGAAGATGCCCCTCAGACTGGCCCACAGGCCAGTCCAATAGAGGCAATTCCCCAATTGAGGCTCGTCAACCCAGATGTGTCAAGTTAACACTAAAGTTATCCAGCACAATTTCCAAGTGTGAAAATGGCCTCTTCACAGCAAGGGATACAAACAACAGAATTAAATATCAAATGATGGCTGGAAAGGTGGATCAGCAGGGAAAGGCACCTGTCACCAAGCCTGACAACCGAGTTCCATCCCTGGCACCCACAAGGCAGAAAGACAAAACCAACTCCTGTACATTGTCTTCTGACCTCCTCATGGATGTTACACACACACACACACACACAATGTGATGAAAAAATTAAAAATATAACAGCAAAAGATTTGGAGAAATAGTTGCAAGTCTTATATATGGTAAAGGGTAAATATTCAACATGTGAAAGAAATTCACAGAGCTCAACAGCAGAAAAAAGAACAAAGAAAAAAGCCAGGTGATTTTTTTAAAACAGGAAAAGGACTTTGAGAGAGGTTTTCCCAGAGGTGACATGTCAATGGCCCAGAGTCTGTGAAGTATTCAAAATCATTGACCATCAAATAAGTGCAAGTCAAGACAAGCACTGGGGAGGGCATGAAGGAACGTTGCTCAGGGTGTTGAAAGCCATGTGGAGATTACTCTGAAAGGTAAAATCCTCTGCCATGTGATCCAGCAACCCCACTCCTGAGGTCATATCCAAAAGACATAAAATAGGGATACTAAAGATTCATAGGGGCATTACTCACGATGGCCAAGATACAGAAATAATCTAGAGTGTGTCATCAGTTGAATGGATAAGGAAACTCAGGGGCAAATTGCAACTGGAAAATTATGAAACTATAAAAAAATGATCCTTCCCTCTGCAACAGCATGGACAAGCTTGAAATATATGATGCTGAGTGGGATAAGGCAGACACAGAAACACCAGTACGGCTTGATTTTACTTAGATGGGACATGGGAAGGTAAGTCTGGGAGAAGCAGAGAGCAGACCAGTGCTTGTCAGGGATTTCAGTGGCATTGGTCATAGGTACAAACTTTCAGGTATAAAATAGCCATGTTCTGGGAATCCAGTGTTCAAGGTGAGTTGTGGTAGATGTGTGATTAGTACTATTGTGGTAATCACACCACGTATGCCAAGTAAGTGGGTGACTCTAGATAGATTGGCTAGACTCCACTGGATGAACTTGCACCAAGGGACAACTGCATACACAAACTTTTAGAGGCCTTAACGTATATGAGAAAATGCATGAAATCCAGTGGCGAGGGCTATGGGGATGTGGATGGGGTGGAGATCTAAATATGATTAAGATGTAATGTATGAAGTGCACAAAAATTCAGTAAAAATATACATTGAGAAAAAATCGCATTGAGAAAGCCATTGACACACACACACACACACACACATTGAGTAATAATAACTGATTCCAACATGTATGAAAAGGGTTATAAAAAAATTGTATATATGACTGGTTATTTTGATTAGAGGATTATGAACATTTTGGCCAGAAATAATTAGACTGGACCTGGGAAGATGACTTTAGTAGGTAAAGTGCTTACTGCACAAATCCTAAGTTTGGATACTCAAT
>NW_008357518.1:2015904-2017066 GCF_000622305.1 Nannospalax galili | reverse complement strand
ATTACTCACGATGGCCAAGATACAGAAATAATCTAGAGTGTGTCATCAGATGAATGGATAAGGAAACTCAGGGGCAAATTGCAACTGGAAAATTATGAAACTATAAAAAAATGATCCTTCCCTCTGCAACAGCATGGACAAGCTTGAAATATATGATGCTGAGTGGGATAAGGCAGACACAGAAACACCAGTACAGCTTGACTTTACTTAGACGGGACATGGGAAGGTAAGTCTGGGAGAAGCAGAGAGCAGATCAGTGCTTGTCAGGGATTTCAGTGGCATTGGTCATAGGTACAAACTTTCGGGTATAAAATAACCATGTTCTCGGAATCCAGTGTTCAAGGTGAGTTGTGGTAGATGTGTGATTAGTACCACTCTGGTGATCACACCACATATGCCAAGTAAGTGGGTGACTCTAGATAGATTGGCTAGACTCCACTGGATGAACTTGCACCAAGGGACAACTGCGTACACAAACTTTTAGAGGCCTTAATGTATATGACAAAATGCATGAAATCTGGTGGCGAGGGCTATGGGGATGTGGATGGGGTGGAGATCTAAATATGATTAAGATGTAATGTATGAAGTGCACAAAAATTCAGTAAAAATATACATTGAGAAAAAATCGCATTGAGAAAGCCATTGACACACACACACACACACACACATTGAGTAATAATAACTGATTCCAATGAAAAGGGTTATAAAAAAATTGTATATATGACTGGTTATTTTGATTAGAGGATTATGAACATTTTGGCCAGAAATAATTAGACTGGACCTGGGAAGATGACTTTAGTAGGTAAAGTGCTTACTGCACAAATCCTAAGTTTGGATACTCAATACCCATGTAAAGCTGGATGTGGTAGTATGCACCTCATACCCCAGCTCTGGGCAAGTGGAAGCAGGTTAATTCAGATCCCCAGGACTTGATGGCCAGCTTAGCCTACATAAAACAGTGAGCCCTAAGTTTAGTAAGAGACCCTGTCTTGAAAAATAAGGTGGGAATAAGAAGAAAAATTAGGGGGAAAAAGTATTGAGGAAAACACCCAGATGTCAACCTCTGGCTTCCTAACCTATCTGCTCAGGTGATCATGTTCACACATACACACACACACACACACACACACACACACACACACACACACACACCACACACACA
>NW_008357518.1:2003826-2015426 GCF_000622305.1 Nannospalax galili | reverse complement strand
TCTTCCTGGCATCTTTCCTGTCTCTCCTTTTGAAGTGTCCGCCACAAATGCCATAACATAAACATGGCCTTTGGCTCTAACAGGTACCATGCCTTCCTGTAATTTCTCCAGGGAGACAACAGTCTAGCAGTGTGGCAGAAATCCACTTCCATATGTAAATACAATGCCTCACAAAGCATCTAACAGCCAAAGCTTTTACCACTACCCCCATGGTATAAATGCCTTAGTCTTCTCTTAATGGTGAGAGAATTGGGCTGCAGAGGTTCAGGCTGCAGAGAACTGGGTCGCGGAGAGCTGGGACACAGGGAGCCGGGTCTCAGAGAATAAAGCTGTAACACAGACTAAGACCTGAGTCTTGTGTCATTACCTGCCGCCCAGTCTCTCCGGGGGGCGCACTCCCTCGTGACTGGCTTATGGACACCCTAGCTTTCACCTTCTCCTTACTCTTCCTTGCGTGGTTCTGTGGCCAGGAACCTCGCATACTGAGGAATAGTACACGGGTGAAATAGAGACAGGATTTCGGCTGAACAATGCTTCAGTAGCAGAGGAAGCTGTCTGCACCAGAGACTCGGGACTCGAGCCGCCTCCCGAGCCGCCGGGAGAAGCCTATGGGGCATCCGCAGCTGTGGCCAGAGACGCCTGTGGCCAGACCCGCCAGCGACTAGCCAGGTGTGGCAGGGTCCCCGAGATCCAGGGGCCCAGAGCACCCCGAGATATCCATGCACACCACGCCTGAGGCCCATAGAGACACGGAGAAGCCAACAGGACCAGACCAGCTCTCCTCCAGACACATGGCAGGGGAGTGCCTTCCAGGGAGTGCACCCAGAGAGAGCACGCACCCCCCCATAACGATGGAAATTCAACCTTTATATTGTGTCTGTTTGGTACGAGCTTTAGAAAATAATGGCTGTGTTTTCACAGTGCACTTTTGAAAGAAAAGTGATAAACTAACTTTTATTTATCTTTTTTGCCTTGTATGAGCTATTTGTAAGAAAATTTATTTTGCTTATAATATGTCAGTCCTTGACATTTTGTTTTTCTGATTCATTTTTGTAAATATTTTATTGAATTTTGTTTATTTCCATCTTTATACCCCCTTACCCATTGGTAACTGCCCATAGCCCACCCCACCCCTCCTTCTCCAGCACTGGAATTGATGATTTCTGTCACTTGTGTTAAAGCCTATCATGTTGAGTTAGTGTCCCCAGACGTCCCTCTGTGCAAGTTCATCCACTGAGGTCTAGTCAACCCTATCTAAAGCCCCTCCCTTTAAGAAGATCAGCTCTTCCTCACCCAGCAGTAATCAGCTGCCAATGATTATTCGACTAAGATTGGGGCTTGTTGCCCATTTCCACAGTTCTGTGCTGGGGTCTGGTTTGCTTGAGTTTGCATGGGCCCTGTGCATGCTGACACCTTTGCTATAGGTTCATATGAAAGGTATTAGAAACTTGTAGGACTCTGTTTACATATGGTCATGCACCTCCTCTCTGCCTCTTACTACAATCTTTCTGCCCCCTCTTCTGCAATGGTCCTTAATACCTGGGTGGGTAGAGTATAATACAAGAGTCCTGTCCATGGACACACACTCTGTAGACTCTTCTTCTATGCACGTTGGCCATTGCATGGGCCCTGTGCATGCTGACACCTTTGCTATAGGTTCATATGAAAGGTCTCAGAAACTTGTAGGACTCTGTTTCCATATGGTCATGCACCTCCTCTCTGCCTCTTACTACAATCTTTCTGCCCTCTCTTATGCAATGGTCCTTAATACCTGCGTGGGTAGAGTTTAAGAGTCCTGTCCATGGACAGATACTCTGTAGACTCTTCTACACACGTTGGCCAGTTATGACCTTTTGTGTTCCTGGCTCTCTGTTAACATGAGGGAGCTTCATTGATGAAAATTCACATCTGTGGCTTGAATTCTCTCTGGGTCTCCTACGCAATCAGACAAACCATATAGTATATTTCATGTGTATTTATTAACTTACAAAGGAATGAGTACCCAGTGCCTAGCCCAGTGCCACCACTGTGACTCAGAGCCCACCTTATCAGACCATGCCATGCCCATAGCCCCACTAGCATTCGCTCACACCTCCCGTGTCAGCACTCTCACCCCAGGTCCACAGGGAGTCAGTCCATTCTGTCTTTGAGTTGCTGCACTGGCTGCGAGTTTCCTACACCATCACGCTCTACCGGCGGCTCCTGGCTTCCTTCTCAAGATGGCTCCCAGCTTCCCTTCCTACTTCCCGCTTGTGTCAGGCCCCGCCCATTGGAGGAACCAGCCAATCAGGACACACACACACACACACACACACACACACACACACACACACGTTTATTTATATATGGTTTCTTTGACATGGGATCTCCTTGAAACCTCAGCTGACCTAGAATTTTTCTTTGTAAGACCAGTCTGGCCTTGATCTCACAGAGATATACACACACACACACACACACACACACACACACACACACACACATGTTTATTTATATATGGTTTCTTTGAGATGGGATCTCCTTGAAACCTCAGCTGACCTAGAATTTTTCTTTGTAAGACCAGTCTGGCCTTGATCTCACAGAGATATATGCCTATCTCTGCCTCCAGAGTGCTGAGATTAAAGGTGTGCACCATCACACGTGACCTTGTATTCATTATATTTTAATCAAATGCTTGTAACTTCCTTCACTTATTTGCAATCCCTTTTCACATTTAAATGTAGTACTCAGTTGTTCATTGTGCATTTCAAACAGCTTTAAATTACTTACTGATTTTTCTATTACAATTAAATACATCTTTGTAAATATTTTCTTTTGTAGCTGAATGTATTTTTTTTTCCTTTCAGAGGTGACATTGAATAAAATGTAGAATTAAAAGGAAGCTTTACAGGTTTCCTGCAGTTTACAGAAAGTGGTTTTATCTGAGTTAACACCTAAAGCTCTCTGGTAGCTTTTGATTGATACAGCAATGTTAGAAGAAAACTAATTATAGTATTGATTGTTTCTTGTAGCAGTCCCCTGGTGCTACCAATTGCCAAGCAAGACAGCTTGTTGGAAAAAGACATCATGTTCAAAGATGCAACAAAGGGTCTGTGCAAGCAACAGTCCCAGGAAGGCACCCCTGAGAACACAACCGTGAATGGTGGCAGCAAGCCTGAGCAGGTAGGCACCAAATGTGTGTGAGCGCTCTTCCTTTGAGGGTACAGGGCACATCCCAAACCCAACTGAGTTCAAAACCAGTGTCTGTTATCTCCCATTCAGAGACTGACAATGAGTTCATAGCCTAGGGTACGGTTTAAAATGCCTATACTGAGAGCCATGTACAGATCATGGAGCAACACAGTTGCTCACTAGTTTTGGAGCAATATGAACTTCAGAATTAATTGTTCATTTGCCAACATAGTGACTCTTGGATGTTTCTAGCTCTCTTTGATTATTAAGTAGTCTGTTTCCTGTTTCTTCCAACTATCCAAATAAACATAAGATGGTCAAAGAAATACTTTTCTCTTTAAAAGTAGCTACGATGTTGCAGTGTATGTGCATGTATGTGTATGATGTGTGTGTATATGTATGCATGCAGCTGCATGTGGTAGAGTGTGTATGTTTGTATCTGTGTGGTGTATGTGTTTGTGTGTAAGTTTATATGTGTATATGTGAATGTGTGTATGTATATATGTATATATTTATGTGTGTGTCTGTATGTGTGTATGTATATTTATGTATATGTGTATGTGTGTATGTATGTGTGGTGTGTGTGCATATGTGGGTATGTTTGTGTATATGTGTATGTGTGGCAGTTTGTATGTACATGTATGTGGGTTTGTATGTATACGCATGTATGTGTGTCTGTTTTTGTGTATGTGTACATGCATGTGTATGTGTGCATATGTTTATGTGTGTATACACATGTGCATATGTGTATATACATATATGTATGTGTGTATATGTATGTAATTGTGTGTGTGTATGTATGTGTATATGTGTACTAGAACATAAGCCCCAGTGCCAAGTTTATGGGTGATCACTTTGGTGTTTGGGGGGAGATAAACTTGAAATCATCTTTCACTGTGACAGCAGTAAATAATTTTATGTGTTTAGTGATTTGAGAATGATAGAGAAATTTTCTTTTTTGCAACCCTTTGGCTTCAATGTCTCTAATTCAATTACCTTTCTTTAGGCAGGTTTTCAAATACCCCCTGTTCAACTTTCAGTTCTGTTGTTGTGATAAAATACTCTGACAAAACTATTTAGGGGGGAAAGGGGTTTCTTTGGTTTAAAGTTCCAAGTTACAATCCATCATTTGGGGAGGTCAAGGCAGGAACTCAAACAGCTAGTCACGTCACGTCCACAGTCAAGAGCAAAGAATATACACATCCTTGCATTCCTGCTCTCAGTTAGGTAGCGCTCACCTCTCTTGTATTCTTCAGGAACCCCTGACCAAGGTGTGGTGCCTTCCACAATGGACTGCGTCTTCCTACATCAAATGATAATTAAGACAACCCCTCACAGACATGCCCACAGGCCAATCTGATCTAGACAATTTCCCATTAAGATTGTCTTCTCAGATGATTCTACTTTATAGCAAGTTGACAGTTAAATCTGCCCAGGATACCTTCTTTTCATAATTAAATTTTATACAGATTACTTTAGATAAATCAAAGGAATTTTAAATGTTTGGGAAGGAATCATTTTATAGGCAATGCTTTGAAGTATTTTCTTAATTGGTTTATAGAAATACGTAGAAACTCTCAGTGTGGTTAGCTACCCTGCAGTTGATATTTTCTGACAGTTAAAATCATTATGATACAGTTATAATCCTTGTATGACCTGTAGTCACTGTCTATATGTGAGTTATTATCTGCTAGTATTAATTTGTCTTTAGGCTATTAAATATTTACCCAAGCCTGGCAGTAATACAGCAATAAATTCTTATTTAATTAAAGAAGCACAAACTTGGCCCATTCTTTCATCAAGGTGTGGAGGTATTTTCCTCTGCAGAGTCAAAATGATTTCTGTCTAGCAAATTAATAGCTTTTAAGTGACAATTTAACATGCTGTTTCTGGAAGATATAAAACATCCTTCAAAAATAAGAAGATATTGCCAGCCTCAGAGCATCAGGTGGAGTCCTTGTATGATGGTTTCCGTGGTCTTAGTGTCATTGCTTCTGCTTCCTGGATATCAAAAATATTATAACCATTTTCTGTAACTTACCTTCTTGAAAGGCATGGTGAAGATTCAGGTTTCATGAGCTATAACACCTGTCTAGACCCATCTGGATCTCCCCCTGCCAAGCCTCATGCTCACAGACATTCTCAGCAGTGAATGGCTAGATGGCCCTCCCTTGAAAGGCAATGCTGTCTCTATGTGGATCATGCAGTCACATAACGTAGGAAGGCCTTAGAGGGGACTCCCCAAAGCAACAAAGTTCTCGGTAACATTTTATAAATAGGTCGTATAGAAAAACATTTGACAATTAAAACAAAACCCACTTAGCGTCTTTCCTTCCTGGTTTTTGTAAGTGCTAGGCTTATCAAATTGGTAATTAGACAAATGAATATTTCAGTGACCCACTTTGGCTCCAGTTGCATCTGTTTCCTTTCAAATGATATATCAACGATCCCCTTGTGTATAGTAAATCTTTGTAAAGAATTCATGCCTTTGAAAATGCTGCTTAGAAATGCCAGAGTTCCTTTTGTGAGCATTTTAGAATCTTGACATAAGTCCAAGGAGCTTACCTGTCCCTGATTGACTCTGACGCTGCGTTTGTTGCACTGTGCTGAGCTTACCTGTCCCTGATTGACTCTGACGCTGCGTTTCTTGCACTGTGCTGAGCTTACCTGTCCCTGATTGACTCTGACGCTGCGTTTGTTGCACTGTGCTACTATAAGCAGCATGCTCTTGTTTCTAAGATCACTCTAGTGCTCCACCTCCCCAATGCAGCTGTGCCTCTAGGGATTAAAACTCACAGAATTCCAGGAAAGGAAGGTTCTTATGGGTTGTCCGTCAAAACTAGATATGCTTTGTCTAACTGTGGCAGACTGGAATCAGAGCTTTAGCCTTTTCATTGGGCATAAGAGGATTTTATTACCTTGGTATAAGGTGTGACTTGATTTTAATTTTTTATGGTTGTTTGGGGAGTGTAAAATGTATACTAATCTGCAGAAGGTTTTGGCCTTATTTTTTGAAATGTTCATAGTTCTTGCAGTCATATTATTGACATATATCATGTTATATGCATCCAGCATATCATATATGCATTTTAATCTCTGTGTCTACATACATACCCAAATTCATGGTTTTGGGAGAATCTATATCTTGCATGAGATTTTATGTTTTAGGGAAATTCTTACAAATACACTAAAAATAGAAAAACTGATGACAGGGACTAGAGAGATGGCTCAGTGGTTAAAAGTGCATACTGCTCATACAGAGGACCCAGGTTCATTATTTAGCACCCACATCAGGTGACTCCCAACTTTCCGTAACCCCGATTCCAGAGGATCAACACTCTCAGGCACCTGCACACATGTGATGATGCACATAAACTCACACAGGCACACACATACACATAAATAAAAATAATAAATACATTTAAAAATATTTTATTTATTATTTTTATGTGTATGAATGTATTATCTGCATGTAGGTAAGTGCACTCACATCGTGCAATGCCCACGAAGGACAGAAGAGGCCGTCGGATCCCCTGGAACTGGAGTTAGGGACAGTTGCTAGCTGCTGTGTGGGTGCTGGGATTCAAACCCGGAGCTTCTGCAAGAACAGCTAGTGTTCTTAGCCACTGAGCCATCTCTCCAGCCCCAATAAATACATTTTTAAAAGAAACCAATGAATAAGGTTCCTTTCATCAATCTCTCCATAGAAGGACCTCTCCCTGAAATCCTTTCCTTTCTAGAAAATGCATTTTTCCCATGTATGCTTATTTTTTTTAGATTCCCCCTATATCTGCTTCCCCTGAAGCACCAGGGACAAAGCTCCTCCCACAGCCACGACTTCCCTGTCAGCCTTGATAGACTACATTACTCTGAACTGTGAACAGAAATAAGCCCTTCCTCCTTAAAGTTGCTTTTTCTCAGGTATTTGGTTACAATGGAAAAAATTAAGTAACTAATATGCCAACTGTGGGGAAAAGAGTCACCTTGACTCTATTCCCTTTTTCAGTCTGTGATCCCCCTATGCTCCGGATCAAGCTCCTCCGCCTCCGCCCTTTACCCATGTGGGATCTAATCACTCTAGCCTACCTTTAACAAGAGTCTCGTTGTTACATACATTTATCCAAGTTCCCTCTAGCCCCGTATGTCTCCACTTAGTGACTCCCCCACTGCTGACCCCCTCCTGTTTTTTGGTCATTAACTCCCACTTCCCTGTCAATTATTTGACACTATCCTCCCCACATCAAGATCCCAACACAGACAATGATGTCTGTGCCTCCTCTGTGGTCCAAATAAATCCTAAGAAAGCTTCACAACTCTTTAATCGTCATTGGGTAACTTCTTTAACAAGAGGACTGTCCACCCTTGCCTACCTCCCTTCCCACTCAAGGGCATCCCTTAGCAAAGCTGGCAGAGAGGCCATTGTTATGGGACCCTATATGAATATACACCCCAGTGACACACACTCAGATGTGGAAATGCACTGGCCCAAGTCGTTCATGTGAATTTAATGCTTGCAATCACCAAATGAGCACACATCAGTATTTATAACATTTCACAGAAAAGGAAAAGCAGTTTCATGATGTTAAAATAGAAAAATATCAAGATCTCACAGCTAGGGGGATTCACAAGTGGGATTTCAGTGCTGTTCACCGAGGATAATGACAGTGATGGATAGCCGAGACTTAGATGAGGTAGAAGCTTAACACTCAAAGTAGGGAGACACGGACTAGAGACCCAGAGATCTACCTGAGTCAGCACAGCTGAGGAGCTCAGAATGGTCAGCTGCACAGATGGAGGGAACTGCTTGGTACTCCTCCAAGGCTGGTCACTGTCCCCAAGGTCTGCCCACCTGGCTGTGCTATGCCTGTCAGACCCTGCACAGAGAAACTAAGAGTGCCAACGTTAAGCGTCTCATTCCGTGTGTATTAAGGTTCTCTGAAGGAACTTAACAGACAGAATAAAGATATGAAATGGGATTATGAGGTTGGCTTCCATGATATGGTTTGATAGTCTAACAAATGCCCACTACACACTGGAGAAGCTGAGAACTGGCAGCTGCTGTCTACATGGCTGGATGCCTCCGCAGTCCCAGGTTGATACTGCAGGCCTGAAGGTTTCCAGGAGAGCTGCTGGTGTTCAACACACACTGGGGGGCAGAAGAAACTGGGTTCCAGTGTCAGTGAAAGATGGCAGCAATCACAGCAGCAATAGAGCAGATGCACTTACCATCAAGGAGCAGAGGTGAGGTAGGAAAAGGCAGTCCTGCACTTCCTTCTTTATCTCCATGTATCTGGGCTGCCACCGGAAGGCACTGTCCAACCAAAGGCAGAGTCTTCTCTCTTCAGTTAATCCTTCCAGGTGACACCCTCACAGACCTGCTCAGACGCATTCCTCAGCTCATGCTAGATCTGATCACACTGGCCACAAAAATTAACTGTCACACCATACAATCCCCAAATTCCTTTAACAACCCAGAAAAAAGTAGAAAAGCTGAAACACTCTGACTTCTGTTTTTGTTTTGTTGTCTTTTTTTACCTGATCTTTTGTTTAAATTTAAATTTAATTGTGTTTTAGAATTTCATACATGAGTAGTGTATTTATATCATCTCTACACCTCCCTGTCCCCTTCTACTCCTCTCACGTGCCCCCCCTGATTTCCTGACCTCTTCTTTAATTATTATCATTTTTATTTTCAAAATTTCCAACCCTAAGATAAGACTTTTAGGCCTAGGTGTCTCTGACAGTGTTAAAAAGTCTTAAAACTATATCCTTAAACCAACACCAATAAGCGGTTTCAGTAAGACTGCTATGTACTCTGAATAGGTAGAGTCTGGAAGATATTTTGAAATACAATTCTTTTAAAACACTGCAAGAATGGAGAAAATACGATCCTCTGGATGCTTAGTTGAGTTTGTGAGTCTTGGGGACAGGTGGTTGATGGTTGACATTTCTGAAACCAGAAATATTATGCAAATTGGTTTTTAAATTAGCAAACATGCTACTATTGGGAATTTGCTTCTGCTACTACTGCATTAGAGAGAGACACTGCCTGGGAAAACAGTGGAATATCTCTCTAAACTGATGGAGAAGATTTTGTCTTACAAAATATACACTAATAATGGAAAGTAGTCCTAAATTTCATGTTTTAAAATGTGCAATAACTTTCACTCTGTAAGTATTTAACTGATAAACAGTAGCAATTATATTTAAATTATTCAGTAATGAGACAGTCAATAAATAATGCACTGTGTAATATAAATATAAAACACAAGCAGAAACATGGAGCACAAACAAATACAAATCACACAAGCGTGTTCGCTTTCATTTAAAATTTACTGTGTATTTCCTGGAAGTCACTGGACCAGTCACAGATCAGTCTTGCTCTTTTATTTTTCTGTTTGACGTTAGAAAGTCAAAGCTGCTCTGTTCCAACAAATGTCAACTTTTAGAGAACGTCTTGCATCCATAAGATCAAGCATTGCTCTTTTGCACATTCTGGTTTTTATTTGAAATATTTTCCTCCTGACAGTTACCCTAATCTCACAAATACCTTAATCTCCATTAAGCATTAATTAAGCAATGTTAAACAAAATAAAAATCACAAGCCCCAGATCTGGAGTCTACCCCTAAGACCTGACCCTAGTTTCTGTGGAGGTAAGAACTGAATTCCACACATACTACACATATTACCTCTTTGCAGCAAAAGTACCACAGGATGAACTTTGGGGTACTACAAGAACGTGAGCTTGTCGGCTGACCACACCAATGACTCAGTCCACACAGATCTGACTTACAGTTCCAGAATGGGGTTGGTGTTAACATATTAGAAATTATCTTCATGGGCATAAGGACATCAGCACAAGGTTTCTGCAAGGGATATGTGTGTGTGTGTGTGTGTGTGTGTGTGTGTGTGTGTGTGGTGTCACTTGGTATAGAATACAGATTTTCATCTGAATGCTTTTCGTCTTCATTGAGACTTCTCATCTTTTAACAACGGTTCCCAGCTCACATGGTCTTCAGATATCTGACATGCAGCTGACACTGGAACATATCTCTGTAAAGGTTTATCAGAAAGTAACTAGCATTGGTTAAGCTGATCTTTACCTTGATTGCAGGTTCAGCTCATGCCTCCTGCTCCCAGCGATGACCTTGCCACACTCAGTGAGCTCAATGATGGCAGCTTACTGTATGAAATTCAGAAGCGCTTCGGGAATGATCAGATATATGTAAGTGCCCTGCCCATGCACCACTTTGTACCGCTGAGACTGTGGTCCCTCTCAGGACTGCAAGTAGTACAAGTGACAGGTCTCTGGACACTTGTGGTCATAGTGATTGCTGAGGCTGACTTTCTCAGAGTTCAGCTTGGGAAGGTTATCAGTCAAGTTCTCAAGTTCCATATTTGAGAGTTAGGTATAAGCTACTACTATGCAGTTAGACAACAATGTTAACTGCTGTTCACTTTCTGTTGTCTGACTGAGTGGAAGATTTTGCCAGAACTAGAAAGATCTGAAGATCACCTACATATAAATTGCTGTGTCAGGAACCTTTGCCTTTCAAGTCAGGAAAACACCACCAAGATCCATTGTCTGGGCTTGAGCTTCATGGAGAGGGAGTCTGACTGCTCTAAGTTATCAGGAAGTCTCTCTGTGTGAAAGAAATCATGTGTGCACAGACTTACAGTAATAGGATACAAAATTACTACTCAGGTGGAGAATTGATTAAAAGTGGCTCAGTGGTTAGGAGCACTGGCTATTCTTACAGAAGACCTGAGTTCGAATTCCAGCACCCACATGGTGGCTAACAACTGTCTGTAACTCCACTTCCACCAGATTCGACGCCTTCTTCTGTCCTCTATGGGCACTGCATGACATGGGTGCCCTCACCTATATGCAAACATAACACTCATACACATAAAATAAAAATAAATAAATCAGAAAAAAAATTTAAGTGGTTCTAGAAGCTGGGCTTGATCTCACACACCTTTAATCCTGGCCCTCAGGAGGCAGAGGCCGATGGATCTCTACATAGTGAGTTCCAGGCCAGCTGGGGCCACAGGAAGACCCTGACTCAAAAAGACAGAAAAAAAGGGGATTCTACACATGTTTTACACATAAAATAAAAATAAATAAATCAGAAAAAAAATTTAAGTGGTTCTAGAAGCTGGGCTTGATCTCACACACCTTTAATCCTGGCCCTCAGGAGGCAGAGGCCGATGGATCTCTACATAGTGAGTTCCAGGCCAGCTGGGGCCACAGGAAGACCCTGACTCAAAAAGACAGAAAAAAAGGGGATTCTACACATGTTTTATGTTATTCATTACAATGCTGGTAACATTTTAGAGAATCTATATAATCTCTCTCTCTCTCTCTCTCTCTCTCTCTCTCTCTCTCTCACACACACACACACACACACACACACACACACACACACAC
>NW_008357518.1:2002284-2003507 GCF_000622305.1 Nannospalax galili | reverse complement strand
CATAAATTGCCTGCCATAATGTATACTTAATATATATTTAAAATTAAACACTTGCATCAAAATTATTGGAGTTGCGCCATTAACCTAACGGTGAGAGCTGATTTCTTTTCTGCTGTCTACCTGGTACTTTTGTAAAGTACATCTTATTTTCATTCCAGATTTTGGTCCTTTTATATGATTTTCCACAGCATTGTAAGAATTTCTCAATTTTTAAACTTCATTTCATTTTTGTAGGATCGAGAACGGAATCCAGGGCCTCGTACATGCTAGGCAAGCTCTGTACTTTTGAGCTGCACCCCCAGTCCTCTCTACTTTTATTTTTTGACACAGGATCTTGATAGTTGCCAAGACTGGTGTTGATCTCACCTACCAGCCTTGATGTCCTTGACCTTGCAGTCCTGCCTGAGCCTCCCATTTGTCCTCTGTCACCAGGTCAAGTTAAAACAGTTTTACCCTGAAGACGAGTACTGGAAGGCAACAATACAAGAAGACTGGACTGTTTTTGTTCCTGATCTCCTTCATGCTTTCCCAGAGACTTTAGCTCCTAAATGCCCACTCAGCCCAGTTTGACACCCGTATTGGCCACCACCTCCCTGCGCCAACAGTCCCCAATTTTGGAGATGCTTCATTCCCTAGCCATCTAATCTCACAATGAACTAGAACAGTCTTAACAGAACACCAGGATGATCACCCTCCCACCCAAATCTCTCCTATAGCCTCTCATGCAAGCAAAGCACAGCCCCTCTCCCTGAGGCTGGCGTTGTAACTGAAAAACCTGTCCATCTCAGCCATGTACACCCCCCACACAAGCCATGAGTAGGCTTTGCTGCCTGCCCCTTGGAGTGCTTCCTGCTTCTCCCCACATCAGGAACTTTTGACACTCTTCTCTCTTCCAAAATTATCATCCTCCTCTCTGAAGGACAGAGCTTTATGAAATCCCACTCAAGTGTGATTCTGTCTCTGTGTCTCCCCTGAACCTCCAAGCTATGTATATCACTGTGGGAACTTTCTTATCAGAGCATGCATCATGATGTGAACTGGTCCTTTTGGTATTGTGGTTCACATGTGGTTACTAAGCCAGACTCAGCTTGGTGAGGACAGAACCAGGCTGGTTGTGCAGACACAATGCCTGGACAGCACTGCTAACCATGAGGGTCAAGTTCTTCCTAGCTGTTTCTAAGGTCTCATTCCTCCTCACAGTGGATGGTCTGCACCAAAACCTT
>NW_008357518.1:1995944-2002057 GCF_000622305.1 Nannospalax galili | reverse complement strand
AATGATTGGGTCTAAATTTTTTTTTTTGATATTTTTGAGACAGGGTCTTCCTGTAGTCCCAGCTGGCCAGACCAGCCTCACAGAGATCTGCCTGACTCTGGCACTAGTACTGGCTCTAAAGTTGTGCACCACCACACCTGCCTTCTTGGGGAAATTTGTGGTTTAATTCAAATCTGCTGGAATGAATAAGATTCAGGGTTTGATCTTTTTATGGCTTTGTGTCAGTTTCATTCTTATATTTCAAGGAATTCATTTTTATTATGGTTTACAAGAGTAAACCAGTTCATGATTAATTCAAACTAAAACTAGCACGCCTTTCCCACAGGTCGAAAGCACTAGTTTAGTGGTCGCTCTGTATTGTAAGAAGCACATTTGGTCTTTGACTGCTTCCTACCTGCTCTTCCCCTAATCTGGCCCATCAGGCTAATGCAGCTCCTGTTTCTCAGACTGGCACTCTGAGGAGGAAAGTTGGTGCTAGTTATTTTTCTCTGCTCTTTTTCTGTGGTATTGAGGGTTGAAATCAGAGACTTACACATGCTAACCAAGCACTCTACTACTGGACTACAACACTCTCCCTCTTTTTACTTTTATTTTGATAAAGGATTTTGATAACTTTTCCAGGCTGACCTTAAATATGGTATATTAGTTACTATTCTGTTGCTATGATAAAACACCATGACCAAGGCAACTTATAAAAGGAAGAGTTTATTGGGCTTATGGCTCCAGAGGGGTAAGAGCAGGAAGCAGGTGGAGCAGAAAGCTGAGAGCATGCATCACCAAGCAGGCACAGGAAGCAAAGAGACAGACTGGAAGTGGATATGGCTATAAACTCTCAACACTCACCACCAGTTATGTGCTTTTTCTAGCATGACCACATCTCCTCAAGGCGTCGTGACCTTCCCCAAACAGTGCCACAAACTGGGAACCAAGTGTCCAAATACTTGGAGCCAATGGGGACATCACATTCCACTCCCCGGCCTCCATAGGCTTACTATCATATCATAATTCCAAATGCATTTAGTAAAACTTCAGAAGTCCCCATAGTCCTTCAGTCTTATATTATCCAAAGTTCAAATTCTCTTCTGAGACTCAAAGAATTCTCTTAACTATAGCTCAGTGGAAAATCAAAAAGCAAATTACATACTTCTAACAAACCATGGAACTGAGTATACATTCCTATCCCAAAGGGATGAATGGAGACATATTGAGGAAATACCAGACTGAAACAAGACCACAAACCAGCAGGGCAAACAACAAATCCAGTAATTCTGTGTCTGGTATATGGGACTTTACTTCCAAAGGGTTCAGAAGGCTCAATCTGCCATGCAATATACATCTCTCTCTCTTGGGCTGGTACCACTCTCTATACGCAGCTCTCCTTGGCAGACGACTCATGGCTTTGGCATCTACAACATCTTGGTGGGCCTCTGCTACCAACCAGACATCATTTTCACAGCCTCACGCAATGGTCTCTCAGGGCCTCTTGGCTTTAGCGGGTCTTCTTTCCACAGGGATGCAGGGACTCCCCTAATGAATGCTGCCTGGCCTCAGCAGCTTCCTGAAACCATGCAGGAAGTATGAGTGGTCCCCCTGGTCCACACACACACTCTTGCATCTTTCATGCCTCTTAAGTCAGCACCATATGAATGACACTGCTAAGTTTGGCTACCAGCTGGGGCTGGACCTCTGCCAACTTCATCTACACTTGTAGCTTTTGTCTGGTGCAGCTTTCTAGGAGCAGAAAACTCCTTTCACAAGGAAGCTCAACTGCCTGGGGTCTTGGCCCAAGGGTACACTTTCATTGTTTGATTGCAAATCTGGAGGCCTATCCTTAATGGTTCCAATCTCCTTATCAAAGAGAACCTCATCTTCAGCACATGCCTTACTTAGCTTCAATATTATTAGGTTTCACAGATTAATTCAAGCTAAAACAAGCCTGCCTTCCCCAGGTTGAAAACACTAGTTTAGTGGGTATCCCATACTGTGTATTAGTTACTGTTCTCTCTAAACTGTACACTCTGCATTTCTTTCTGCCCCACTTGCTCATTTTCTCTGTAGATCTGCATAAAATTTGCAATTAATAGCCATGCCACCAATTAAATGTTGCCTTGAAATGTCCTCCGCCAAAGAAATTAGTCCATTCCTTTTCAACTTAGTCTCAAGCTCTTAGACTGTGGGCTGATGGCAGCCAGATCCTTTGACAAAATATTCCAGTTGTGCTTAAGTACTTATTTCCCTCTGGAACTACAATACTCTCAGCACCACTTTCTTCCAGGCTCTCACTACAATATCCTATTAGTCTCTGCCTACAACATTCAATCACTTTTCTAGTACAAAGTTCCAAAGTCTTCCACATTCCTTCAAAAACCCACATGGTTAGGTTCTTCCCAGCAACAGCCCACTCTCTGGTGACAACAGCTGTATTAGTTACTTTTCTTTTGCTTTGATAAAACACCATGGCAAAGGCAACTTATAACCGTATAGAAGGAAGAGTTTGTTAGGGTTACAGTTCCAGAGGGGTAAGAGTCCATCATGGCAGGGAGGCATCCAGGACACAGCTGGAGCAGCAAGCTGAGTGCTCACATTCTCAAGCAGACCCAGGAAGTAGAGTGATCTAGACTGAAAGTGTGCAAGCTATATTCTTTCAAAGCCTGTCCCCAGTGATGTATGTACCTCCTCCTAAAGGTTCCACGAAATTCCCCAAACAGCACCATGAACTGGGGGACAAGTGTTCAAATATTTGGAGCCTATGAGGGACATTCTCATTCAAACTACCACAAATGGGATCCTCCTGATTCAGCCTCCTGAGTAGCAGGAATGGCAGGCCTGTGCTACTAGGCTCTGGTAAGAATGCCATGTTCCCACTCTGCTTCTGATGTTCCTGGAAAGCCCATCAGCCCCTTTCACGATGTGCCAACCAGTCCTGAGTTCTACTCCAATTGCTGTGTTTCACACTATCATTCAGATAAAAGCATGGGCTGCCCTTGACCTCTTTCAGTCTGTTGTCAACACAGAAGACAGTATGACCTGTTAGAACAAATCTTGCATAGTGTAAACTCTGCATAAATGACTTCAGGCTCAGTCAGAGTGAAGCTAGAGCCCAAAGGAATCTACCTGGGCTTGGATCTGCTTTCTGCCCCTCATATTTCTTTCAGTGCCTCAACTGTACTGGTAAGGTCTCTCCTCCAGCCATGCTGGTCACTTGAAGTCCTGTAAGAGTGTCTCCATGTACACAGCACCCCATTGCTCAGCTCAGGTCTGCATGCCAATGTCCTCATTTGCAGGGCCATGATTGGCTTGTTTCTAGTTGTGGCATGTGCTTTCTCTCCTCTACCTTTCTGGGTTTTTCCACAAGCTCATCACCATCATGTATAATGTGTTTTCCTTATTTAGGCTCTGTTGTCTGTCTCACCATCTATGTACACAAACACAAATACACACACACACACACACACATGCTCACTGTGCAGGCAGGTACATGTATATGCAAGCATGCCCATAGTAGAATTATAAAATACATATAGGATTATAGGTCCATAGAATCAGAATTCCTGTTCTTTTTCCTGCTGTACACATGGCACAATGAATTTCCCCTGAATATATGTATAATAATCAAAGAGACCTCTTACATCAAACACATCTTTTTAGCCCAAGAGAAAGAAGTTAATATGCATTTATCCACGACAGTTGAGTCTGAGATGTACTATAAACACTTCTAATATTTTAGCCAACTTGATTGTTTGATAGGATTTCTATCTTTTCTCTGTGTTGCATTTGTTATGTAAAGTGATCCCTCTGTACCAGCGATGTTAGGCACTGAATGTGTAGCATTCATGTGGACATTAGAGTGGGGAATTTCCACATGTCTATAGCAATGGGAAGTTCCCAAACCTTCAAACAGAAAATGGCTTGCAGGTGATGAAGCACGAGCTTGCCAGGAAATGCACAGAATAAGAGCATTGTGTGCCCAGAATAATGATGTCCAACAATACCAGAGAGTGGAACACACCATCAAAGTCCTTTGTGGGCTACAGTGAAGCTATCAGCAGTAAGATCTGTACAAACACTAGCAGCACTTGATACTCATAGAAAAGCAGCCTGTATAAAGTCAACACAAAAACCCCTGGCACATCTAGTTAGCCAAGAGAATTCTAAAGCCAGTAGGAAGCAAACCAGAGCAAAGGAAGCATGGCTGACAGCTCTACCCTGTCTCCCTTCCTGATGCTGTGCAATTTCCACTCAGGTGGCCCAGGTGAGGTGGTAGGAAGTCATTTAGGAGCACTTCCTCAGGGCAGCAAATGGTGTGCAGCACTGTATGTCTAGCCTTGCTCTGTAAAGGCTCTCCTGTTATATGCTGCACTGTGCATTATGACACTGACTCATGGGGCTGCATCCCTACACTTGGTGTGAAAGAGCCTTTCTCAAACAGAATGTGAACAGACTATTGAAAAAATAACCCATTAGAACAAGAAGCTGAAGGGAACAGGTGTTCTCTCCAGACATCCAAAGTGCTCCATTTCACAAGGACATCCTCTTCAAACTTGATGATTTAGATAAAGTTTATGACTTCACCATTAGCATTAGTATTGAATCATATTCTTTCTACACGCAGGTACACATCTTTCTTTAGTTGTTTTATGTTTGTTACTAGTTATTAATTTTTGAGAATTCCATGCACAAGTACTGTTTTTTCACCACTTCTACCCCTCCCTGTCCCCCTCTAACTCTGTTCCCATGCCCCCACTTCCTCTCAATTTCATGATCTCTTCTTCATTGTCACACAGACACACGCACACACACATGCATGCATACACACCCTGCTGAGTTCATTTGGCATTGCTCATGTGTACACATATTTAGGGCTGACCACGTGAGAGTGGATAATCTATCACAGAGCTCATCTCTGGAGAGAACTGACTCTCCCTCTCAGCAATCATCTATTGCGATAGCTCTTCCTCTAGAGATGGGGCCTTATGAAATTTCCCCATCCACCTTGGCATGTTGACTGCTGTGGTCATTATGCAGGCCTGTTCCATGCAATCATATTGTTCAGATTTAACGGATGTGGCATTCCTGTCAAGTCCAGAAGGCACTAACATCTCACCATTTGTGTCCTGGTCCTCAGGTGCTTAACAATCTTTCCACTCCTGCTTCTGCAATGAAAGGTTTAGGGTTGTGTTGTGCATGTGTCAGTTGGGGCTGGGATCCCCACTGCCATTTAAGTTCTGCATTTTCACAGTTGTGGATCACTGTAATAGCCTCCATCTGCTGGCCAAAATACACTTTCTTGGTGAGGGGTGAGAGCTCCACTTCTCTGTGAGTAAAGGGGTGTTTTTATAATATAGTTAGAAATCATATTGATTTAAGAAAATGGCAGTAGTATGTTCTCTTTTAGGGAGTATGACCTCTTCATATGTGGGTGGTTGGCTAGGTTTATAGTACCAGACATGAATTCTCTCCTGCTGAGTGGGCTGTTGGTCCAAATAGACAGCTGTTGGTTACCCCCAAGTTATAAGTGCCATTATTTCATATAGGGGGTATAGTGCTGGGCTGGCCATTGTCATGGTTCACAGGCTTTGCAGCTGGGTAGAGCTATTGATTCTCCTTTGCCAGCTTGCATAGCACCTTCTGATATTACTGAGGGCTAGTTGTCAGGGAGGAAGCTTCCACTTCAGTTACAACTCAAATACTTCAAGCTCTGTCTCTGAAGTGTGTGATGTCTTCAACAATATGGTCCTACCATCAAGTTCTGGGAAGCACCCAAAGGCAATTCCAATAGCTTATATTCTTTGGGAGTCACTTGGATGCTTATGACCAACAACTTGAAGAAGTGTTTTCCTTTCCCAATACTTGAGGGGTTTTTGTTTCTTTACTTTTGTTTGTTTGTTGAGTCAAGGTCTTACTCTGTAACACTGGCTGGCCTGGAATTCACTATGTAGACCAGGCTAACCTCAAAGTCACAGAGATCCACTTGCCCTTACCTCTTGAGAGTTGAGATTAAAGGCATGTATCACCACACCGGTCTAGCACTGGGTTTTATAATAGATGGTCTATGGCTATTAGAACATTATCTTGTTAACTTACTGTGTGGCATAATGCCATTTATATATATA
>NW_008357518.1:1992593-1995932 GCF_000622305.1 Nannospalax galili | reverse complement strand
GTATATATAAAATAGATGGAATAAATAGAAATAACAAAATGTAGATTCAAACTTACATGTCTATAATTACAGCAAGCATAAAGTTTCTAATACTCCAGTTAAAAGTCAAAGACTATGAACTAGATGAAAACACTAGATATGTGCTACTTTCGAGAAGAATACATTATATATTACTTGACCTTTGTTAATTAAGAACATCTTGATTTTTGAGCTTTAACAGCATTTCAATGATATCTTTTGCTATTCTGTAGTAGCATAGAGTTCACTATCCTATTATCTTCTGGCTATTAATTTATTCATATTTTACTTCTATCTTGTTTACTGAGACTGATTCTCTCAAATTCCCTTTCAAGGAATTTCTTAAAATCTAACCATTTCACTGATTATGTGTTTGAATAAAGTCTAACGGCTTCATTTAATTTGAATGTGAATTTTCTATTTCTTAAATTAAAAATATTTGAAGCAATTTAAAAATATTAAAGTATGATTTTTATTGGCCATCGTACTTCACACGATGATTTCTAAATTATGTAATTTTGACTTAAATGATTCTGTTTACGTGGTTCATGAACTATTTACACCTTTTTTTGCAGACTTTTATTGGGGACATCCTCTTGCTTGTTAACCCGTTCAAAGAACTCCCAATTTATTCCACTATGGTGAGTATAACATTTAAATGTCATCATTTAATAATTCAGAGACACATGTATTAGGCATACACAGTTGAGATAAAATATACACAGGTGAGATAAAATAAAAGAACAATACTTAAAAAATGTATTTCTCAACTTTTTTCCTCGATAGTAGTTGATAGTCATTTTACCGTGTCCTGTGATAACTTCAGAAATCAGTTATTTTATCAAAAGTATCTTTTGTGCTTAAATGTGTAATTCTTCTATGCTGGTACTCAACAGGCTAAAATTAAATAATATATAACAATATTTCTACATATTCTGCACTAATTCAGAATGGAGTGACTTACATTCCTTCCTTGAACTTCATTCTGAAGTTCTCTTAGGTTAGGGCAGTGGTTATGGGAAACAGGAAGTACACTGTGTAAGTTCCCAAGTCTGGCAGTGTTATCAAAAGACTTTTATTTTCATATTTCTTATTAAATTTTTGTGAATTTCATATAAAACATCTTAATTATCTTTATATCTCTTCCCCCATCTGTACCTCCTATAACCCCCCCACCAGATTTCATGCACTCTGCCATATATGTTAAGTCCTATCTAGTCAAGTTTGTGTGTCCAGATGTCTCTCAATGCAAGTTTATCCACTGGAATCTAGTTGGCCTAACTAGGGTTTCTCCCTTAAAGACAATAAACTCTCCCTCACCTAGCAGTAATCAGCTACCAATAGTTCTTTGGCTAGGGTTGGGACCTGCTGCCCATTTCTCCAGTCTATGCTGGGCTTTTGTTTGCCTGAGTTTACATGGGTCTTGTGCATGCTGATACCATTGCTGTAGATTCATAGAGCAAGTTCCCAGAGGCCTGGAAGACTATTTCCTTATGGTCATGCACCAACCCCAGCTCTTTCTGCCTCCTCTTCCTCAATGGTCCCTGAGCCATCGGTGGGTGAGATTTAATATAAGACTTTCTATCGTAATTGATGAATTGTTGGTGGAAAGTCATTTCAGCCAACTGAAACCGCAGCATGATTTTAAATAGTGCTGGGTCAAAATAACATGAATAGCTCTGTTTTTTAATGTATGTGAATGGCTACTTCAATTGTAAAACAAAATTCATAAGCAGCAAGTACAATGCAAACAGCAGACATGAATGAAGTATACACATCTGCCTCCATAAGGCAGTGACAGTAAGAGAGAGACCATTATTTCTAAGCCCACAAAGGATCAAATAATTCCCACAGATGTGGTTCTTGAGAACAACAATGCCACTCATTAACTACCAACACCCTTCTTGCCAAAGGTTTATTGCATACCACTCTGTGACATTTCCCACCCTCCTGGTCCCACTTAGTCCTGCCTCAACATCTGAGAGTCCACAGGAGCATGACAAGCAGGGGAATGAGCCATGACAATTCTGTAAGCTCCTTGTAAGGACTGGACTTAATCAACAGGTGGCCATTGAATGGTGTTGGGGAAAGGCTTGGTGCTATGTCTGTCCCTTTGCTGTTGAGTCATAACTAACATTTCTACAGTGTCTGTTGTGGTAATACATAAAGGAATATGGTCAGGATGCTGTAAGTCTTTTACCAAGAAAGCATTGATTTTTTTTCTCCTGGGGTGCATATAAGCTGTAGGCAGACATCCTTATGGAGCAAGGGCTTGTTGGGTTTTCACTGGCTCCTATCTAGGTACTGTGTCCCCTTATAGGTTTCAGTTGGGAAGTTAGAGTGATGCCTTCATGGCTTTCCTCTGTTACTGAGCCCCACACCTAAACCCAAATGTCTCCTTAGCACACAGCCTGCTCTGAGCTCTGCTTAGCTTTTGAGACACTTGCTAGGCCAGTGAGCTCTACTAATGAAAACAGTCACATATGCTAAGAAAAGGTCACACAGAAACTCCAGTGGACTCAGTGCACTGTGGTCCTCCTGAGACCTTATTCCTTAGGTCCTCGCTGTCATGTCTTAGGTCTATAATTAGATGCTTAGTTTGCATTTTATATAGATTGTGCAGGTGCTGAGGATAAGATAATGAATTTGATACCAGTGTCTTCATGATAACAAAATGTTAAAACTGGGAAAAAATATTTTTGCTGAATTGGTATCAGAAAATAAGAAAATCATTTGCCTTTAAAACATGAGCTTGTGATTTAATGTGCATTACTATTTAATTCTATGTTTATCTTCTGAGGGAGATGAAGGGGGAGAGACTAGAAGTCATGCTATTTAAAATTAATAATACATTATTCTGGCTTATATTTATGGATCACAATTGAATATAGAGTTTATAAGAATTTTATAGTGAAGTCAGTTTTGAATAATTGAATGAAAATAGATATACAAAATTAATTCCTACTTCAATGCATGCATGGATATAAAGAGGATTTAAAGGGATCCAATTATGAGTGTGAGATAAAGTTGAATATATTAGTTCTACCATGGCATTAATTACATCAGTCTAATGGAAGAAACTTGATATGTGTGCTTTGCTTGGCTTTAATGTTTCAACACTATGGTATGTTTAGGGCTCCAAATAACATGTTGTATTTGCAAGGTTATTTTGAGAAATACATATTACAAGAGAAGAGGAGAGAAGCATTAGACCTTTATTCATCTAAGAATAAGGTTCAGTGATACATTGGGATGATTGCAAGAATAGTTCATTGGAACTTAGAGTATAGATATCTGTGATTATAAAATATAATTTGCATA
>NW_008357518.1:1968697-1992530 GCF_000622305.1 Nannospalax galili | reverse complement strand
CATATATTTATATATTTTAAATATAAATTAAATTTTAAGTTTTACTATACCAAGTATTTAATGGGCATTCAGTATACAAAGACACATATTCATTGCGTCCAACATTTTCAACTCTTGTAGCAGAAAAAATAAATTGAAAATACATGAAATTCACACCGCCTGAAGCCCAAAGCAAATTAACCTGCATTTTACAGGCCGGAACCAGCCTTGCGAGCGCCTGGCATGTCTGAATTCATATTGATTGTGCAGAATCCCGGATTTTTTGTGCTTTCTTTGTCCATAAGCAGCTACTTACAAAATTACTGGTGTGAGGTTGATACAGGGACTTGATTTGATGCTGATTCGGTGTCTTCTCCAGCAATTTTGGAGTTTTGCAATTTAATATCAGCTGCTCATGTGAAGAAATATTTAATGTGGGCTAACAACCCTCTAGATTCACAAAATGCATCAATTTTGAGCCTATTCATTACTATACTTATTATTATTATCTTATACTAAGTCATTTTAAAATAGTTCAATTTCTTACTACGTTTATCATTTTCATAAAAGAAGAAAACAATACATGAATGATTTCTATGGTTATAAAGATCACAAAAATAAAGAGACTGTCATGCACCCATGCTTCATGTTTAAATACACTGCAGAGTCTGTTTGACTTCGTTCTTTAGTATCCGTGTGTCCTGTGAAGCCCTTGCTTCTCATTGCCAGTGGGTCATGGAGAGAGGCCCTTTCTAAAAAGCCTGACTTTGAGAGGAATGCAGACACACATCAGCAGGTGCCCTTCCCATTTGTAACTTCAGGCAACCATGGCAATGTGGGCCCAGCACCAACTCACTGGGAAGAATGGAGCTTTCAGGAGAACAGGCAGCAAGTTCTAAATGAACAGACATAACAAGGAGCAGGGATCCTTACAGCACTGCCCACCTATGCTGAAAACATTTGATATCGTTCATTTTAACCATGAAAGGTGTATGGGAGGAGGAAGAGAAGGTGAAAAGTCATCGGATCTCTCTGCACTGGTTCTGTCAGTCCAAGGAACATCTGCGGCATCCAGTCATACACATCGGTTGCAATATAAAGGGATGTTAACATAGAGTGTCTTCATCCTTAAAACTGCATAGACTTTTTAGAGACTTACTTTTTCTTGACAAACGAGAACAAACATCTGTGCACCCCAGGAGGACACCAATAATAGACCAAAGAAATAAGTCCACCCATGACTACCTTGGTGGATGAATGAGTTTATTGAGGTGACTTTTATATTGGTTATCATTATCGAGATTACTGATAATATCAATAATTAGAACCAATATAAAAGTCACTTGGAAAACTCAACCTGCATCATTTAAAAATCCTCAAGTTTCAACAGAAAATACTGAAATGGGCACTGAGGAGATGGCTCATCAGGTAAAGCATTTGATGCACAATCATGAGAACCTGAATTCAGATGTAAAGCTGGGTATACTCAGCAACATGCACCTGTAATTCCAACCCTGGGGGAGAGGGTTGTGCTGAGACAGGCAACTCTGAGGAGCTTGCTGACCAGCCAGGCAAGCCAAATTGTGGTGAGTTCCAGTTGTTCCAGGTTCAGTGAAAGATCCTATCTGAAATGAGATGGTAGAAAGGAATAGAAAAAACACCTGACACTGACCTCCAGCCTCCACATGCACACATGGGTGTCCATATTATGCACACACACACACACACACACACACACACACACACACACACACACCACACACACACACCCTGACACACACACACCACACACACACCCCAGCACACACACACACCTCTGACACACATACCACACACACACCCCAACACACACACATACACACAGAGAAAAACACCCAAACTGAACATGTCACTGCCCTGTTATTGTTATTTCCACATAACTTTACAAAGCACAGAAACAATCATCTCTGCACAGAGGTTGCCAGGAACAGCAGTGGAACCCACTACATTTATACTCCAAGGCGACGTGGAGAAGAGTGGGTTTACAGGGCAGAGAGCTAAGGAAATTGTGAGTCTGATTATCATGAGCAGTCATCACTTTGGTGATTCCCAATCATGTCTTTGGCCAGCCCCAAACAGGTTCATAGAAACACAGTAAGAAGCATGAATAAGCACCGGAAACCATTCATGCTCCAAGGTCTCTTCTCTGACTTTGCTTGTAACATCAGTGAGACCCTCACTGGGTTACAAGCAAATTGAATTTGCAGAAAAGGGGGTGGAGAGATTGTAAGGGCCAGAGGAACAGAAGCCTGCTGCTAGACAGTGCATTCTAGACATGACAGGGAAGCTGCACCCATGGAATCTCCACAGTACGGTAGCCTAACAAGATCTGCATAATGACAAAAATAGCTGACGTGCCAATGTGAACGGGAAAATTTCACTGGGTCTCACCTCTTGATGAAGAGCTACAGGCAATCAACGGATCTGAGGGAGAACCAGTTTTTCTAAGGGACTAGCTCCCTGAGAGGTTATCTAATCCCAAGTGGGTGGTACACAGGAGCACCACTAAGTGACTCAGTGCATTATATATATATATATATAACACACACACACACACACACACACACACACACACACAATTAAAGAAAAGGGAGGGATACAGGAGGAACAGAAGTGTGGAGAGTCCAAAATGATGCAAATATTGTACTCATGTATGAAATTCGCCAAAATAAAAACAATTAAAAAAAGAACAGAAATGTGTCCTGCAAAATTTAACCTAGCCTAATAGTTCTTTGTTTATGTATTGCAAATTATATAGCACTACTATTTAATCACTTTATTAGTTGTTTTTAAATGCTGAAATATTTAAAAGCAGAAAAGTCCCTTCTGGGCTCCTGACCCAGTTGTCCTTAAAGATTCAGGACAGTTAATGTTGTAAAATTCACTAGGAACTGGAGAATTAAAAATACTAACAGCAAAACCTGGTGGTGGTGATAGGTCACAGATGCACTGAAATTAAGGTAATTGCATTGCTGTATCTCTGAGAAGTGGGTAAATAAATTTCTATGTGCTTCTTAGAATCCCTGCAATCTTAGAATGTCAACCCTAAACACTGCAGAGAGAAATTGAATTTAGTGTGAATGAGTACAGTTTAGACCTATTCCATGGTGGTTTGTTATTCAACGGAATTTTGAGCCTTGCTGTTCTTTTAATACTTGAGAATAATTTAAGGCTTGTAGACCAAAAAACAAAGAATAGATCTAATCTTCTGTTTTGCCTCTCAGTCTGATGGAATTGTGCTAAGATGTGGGACTGATTGTACAAGCGTTAGGTACTCCCAACAGGTTCAGTTTATAGCTGTCTTCTTCTGGGTGGCACACAGGTAGATAGGAATGGGTCCTAGTTTCATCGTCCTGTTGTCCTTCGTCTGCCTACCCAGGTGTCACAGCTCTATCTGAGCCCCACAGGCCAGCGGAGCCCCTTGCTGCCACCCCACCTCTTCTCCTGTGCAGAACGGGCTTTCCACCGACTGTTCCAGGAGCACCGGCCACAGAGCTTCATCGTCAGGTGAGGCCCCAGGTCCCACGCACAGATCCCTGAGGCTGCGGGTGGGCATTCCTTCCTCACTTGCCTCCTCCACAGTCCATCTTTCCACAAGCACATTAGTCTTGTTACAAAGGACCGACTTCCTTCCTCCTAGAAATAGTCCCTGGTGGAGCAGAATCAATCTTAACCCACAGCCTGAAGCACACTTCCATTTGAAGATTTAAAATTTAGGACCACAGCAAAAGAACTTTCAAATTTAAGAAACAAATGTGGAAAAGAAAAGCTCTCCACGCTAGTGTGCCTAATCCAGGCTCAACCTATGGTGATATCCAAAATACGGCTTTATCAACCCCCTTGCAAAAGAATGTTTTCCTGCCCTGCTGGTAGGCATTCCCTCTGCTCCCTTTGCAGCAGATAATTCTCCATAGGTGGTTTTTATTTGAAATGTAACCAATAATTTGCAAAACCCAGAAAGGCAATTTACACTGCAGCAGAAACTTTTTCAAAATTGTCAGTGGGAAGCACAAAGAACGAGAGATAGAATGTGAGTGGGTGTTGACAGAGGATTCAAGATGAGATTTGGGAGGCACCCTACTAGGGGAAGGAGGCTGTACCCCTGTAAGGCGGGAAGAACTGTCAGTTTCTAAGGTGTTCCTTTCTCTCATCGTGTGCTTTCTTAAATCAATGCTAAATCCTTCTTTAGTAAGCTCCAACATTGCTAAAAAATAAATAAATAAAATTTGGTCCAGTGAGATGCTCAGTGGCCTCTCTTTCCACCCAACCTGAGGACCTGAATTCAATCTCAGATTCACATGGTGGATGGAAGGCAGGAACTGATTCCTGCAAGTTGTCCTCTGACCTCCACACACATGCTGTGTCATGGACACCCATGCTTATGGAAATACAAATTAGTTAATTAGTTAATTAAATATAATAAAAGTAAGATCTGTATCAGAGAATTGCATTTTCCGTTTGGCCAAGCTCCTGCCAGAGAAAGCCGTCTGTGAAGACCCCTAGCTTTGCCTTCCTGCGCACGCGCACTCTTGCTGCAAACTGAACAGGGAAATAAAATAGCACATGACACAAGTTCAAATGCATGGAAGCCCTGCAGGGATAGAACCTAGTGTTTATTAACAATTTTAAATAAACATTTGCATATCTGCTTTTACTTTATTGAAATCCATTGAAGGAGCTAAGCTTGGTGGCATGCAACAATAATCCAAACCCTGGAGAGACTGAGGCAGGAGGATAGCCATGAGTTTGAGGCCAGCATAGTCTACATATGGGACTTGGTCTCAAATAAAATGAGAGTTAAAAGAAAAAAAAAAAGTTCCGTGGAGACTAGCAGGGAAGGTGACCAACTTTAGTGTTCTGTTCTGAAGTGTCTGAGGGATGCTGAGGCTATGGTTGGTAACATGTGGCTCCAGCCATCCCTGAATTTATCATCTCTACTTTCATATGTTTAACTATTGGGTTTCCTGATGTTTATTATAAATTGCTTGGAGAATATTGTCAATAATTGGTGAACTGGGGAGGGTTGTGAAATGGTGTTGACAATAACGACATCTAATATTTGTTGATCACCTACCCTTTGCCATTCCTTGGTGAGGCGTTTCCTATGTGTTAGCTTATTTTCTCCTTAGAAACCCTGTGAGATGAGTAATATTGTCATTTATAGAATAATGAGAATTAGGGCATTCCATGTGTCATGTGACTGTTACAGGGGCTCACTTTATAAGTACTGCCTTAGGATCAGTAAATGTGAAACCCGGGTCCAGCTTCTGAACCACAAAGCAGCCAAACACCACTGCAGCCATCCCAGTCTCTTGCTGTGACCCACAGGGAGAGCAAGAACCCTACCCAGTCTTCCCTAAAACGCCTTCCCACAAATCCACAGACGTGCCAAAATCCTCACTGAGTCACTGAACTGTAAAGCACTCCCTCCAGTGGTGGGCCTTGAGTTCTGAAAGCATTGGTTCCTAACTCTGCTCTGCAGGGGAGGTGCCAGTGTGGCTGTCCTCTGGGGATCTGCCCCAGGGAGCCCATAGTGCCCTCAGGCACCTACCATGGACAAACCTGCCTCTATCTGTTCAGCCTATTTCTTTTTCAAAAAAAAATATTTGCATGAACTCATGTGGAGGAAAGAGAACAACTTTTGAGAATCGTTTCTTGCCTTTCAGATGTGGGTTCTAGGAATCAAGCTCAGATCATCTGGCTTAGAGGCAAGCACTGTTACCCACTGAACCATGTTGCCAGTCCGTGTTCAGTCTAATTTCTACAAACTTTTTCTCATTGGAGATTTTCCCCCTCAGAAGTCTTCACTAACATTCTGTACTAATGCTCCTTTGAGACATACTTTAAGGCTTAATAATGCATATATCAGGCACTTACTTGAAAAAAAAACTAATTTGGAAAAAAATTCATTTATTTTTATTAAAGTTTTACAACAGAGTCAGAAGTCTTCATAAGCAAAACAAACCAAAGGCCTGGTCTGAGATCACAGGACTTCCCTGTGACAGGATTATTCTGCACTGTGATAAGATTCGGACCCTCCTGGGTTGGGATGACTCAGGAGAGGCCTTCCTCTATTGCCTCACCTGCATCCAGCTTGGCCCTGAGGAGTTCAACCAAACCTTCACGTTCATTTACTGAGCTTTGCTTGTGTCCTGGAAGAAATTAAATATTCCTGAAATAGATATTCTATAAATCAGTACCAGATCAGAAACATATTATTTTATTCAAAAACTATTTTAAGATCACATTTTAAAGCAGATGATTTTGTGTCTCAGTATTTCACATGAATAAGGGTAGCTGAAATGAGACGGGAAGCATCTGTAGCAGGTTGAGATTTAAATCATTAAAATTCCAAAAGTTTTCTGGCAAATGCCCTTTAATTCATTTAATTAATTAGAATATATATTCCAAGGCAGGAATCTGAGAAAGTACTTGTAAAATACTTTTTTAAATTTTTTATTTATTATTTTTATTTTATGTGTATGCATGTATTGCCTGCATGGAGGTAGGTGCACCTATGTCATGCAATGCCCGCAGAGGTCAGAAGAGGCTGTTGGATCCCCTGGGACTGGAGTTATGGACAGTTGTTAGCTGCCATATGGGTGCTGGGATTTGAACCCGGGTCTTCTGCAAAATGGCAATTAGATAAATAAAGCCTGTTTCTGAATGATCTATCTGGATCCATAAACCACTTTGTTAAATCTGCAACACCTTTGTAATTGCCATGTGGGGCTGCTGCGTTCATAAACTGTCATCTAGTGTCAGGGCAATAACAATTACTGTTTGTGAAAATTTGATGAATGAATGAATGAAGTATGCCTACAAGGCAGCTCTGGGATGTCATTATAAATTGTAACTTTGTTACTGGTGATTAGCTGATTCTAGATGTTAAAAAATGCACATCGCACACACTTAGGACCAAAATCCACTGAGAAAAGTTTGTTTTAGGGTCTGCCAAGGGCAAGGAGTGCTCCCCTTGTCTCATGAGCTTCTTCCATCAGCGTGTGTACTGACTTGACCCAGGCTCTTTCTACAGGGAAACTAATGCACAAAAAGATATGGGGCATTTCCAAACGTAGCTGTGGCAACTTTGCTAGGAGGCTCAGGAGAATTCGGAAGCTTCCCCTGGCAGGTGGTGTGTAGCTCCAGGACAGACATGTGTCCTTCCTGCTCTGGTCTGCTGTCACCCTGGAATCCCTCCCTGACTTGCACTTACAACATTGACGTCAAGTCCCGTACCTTCCCTGCCAATATTCCCACTGTGCTCCCTGGTCACGTGGCTCTGTGCTTGGGTGGCCACTGCAGTGCAGACGTTGGGTGGTATTGGTCTATAGTCTTGACACTAACATACCAATGCATGCATGACAGGGCATGTGCTGACTCAATGATTACAACAGACATCAAATTGAAAAATGAGGCTATATCAACCATCAATTCAGTAATAAGTGTTATGATCATCTCTTGCTGTCCCTGGGTCTGACAATTATCTACTTCTGATTATTTAGTTATTTACTATTTATTTATTTATCTATCTATTTATTGCCTCTTCCAAGCCAGTGAACTTATGTTTCCCCCATTTTCTCACAGTGGAGAGAGAGGATCGGGGAAGACCGAAGCCAGCAAGCAGATAGTGAGGCATCTGACCTGTAGGACCAGCTCTAGCCGGGCTATGTTTGACTCCAGATTCAAGCACGTAAGTTGCTCTGGGTTAGCAAATGTGTGAGTGGGTGGGTTGAGGCAGGAATGATGTCACATGATAATATAGGGGCCACCATCACAGAAAGTGGTCAAACTTTGTAGAGAAAAAGAAAAAACAAAAGAAATTGAGCCCAGATGTAAGGTAATATTAAGTAAATGTTTAAATTTTCTTTTATGAAATTAAAAGTATTTGGAACATACTTCATTTTTACATTTGCTCTTGGTAATATCTCTTTGCTCTTAGAATAGCTAATGTAGTTAGGTTTTTCTGTTGGTTTGTTTGTTCACATAGAAAATTCCTCTGGCTCTGCTGATGGGGACTGGCCTGTGGGGGAATCTTAGAGCTGGTAATAAAACACCAACATCTGAAAGGAGTGGCAGTAGTAAACCCAAATGACATTGGTGCGCAGGCCTTCAACCCAGCATGAGTCTAAAGTAACTCAGAAACATTTGTACTGTTGTATTCAGTAGAATTCCAAAACCCTTGGCCCTGCTAGTCATCTCCTTCAATGCATCATCTGGGCAAATTGCTACCAGAGTTCAAGGAGGAAGCCCAAAGTTTTACTGTCATCCAAGAAGCTGAAGCTAAGACAGTTATCCACAGCAAAGTTAGCGATGGTGCTCAGAAGACCTGACTAGTGCTTGTCCATAGGCTGGTCCTCTTGTTTGAATGGTTACAGCCTGCTTGGTTCACAGCATGTGTCAGACCACAGTAGTTTAGGACTGGAAGCTTCTTGCAATACAACCCACCAACACAAGAAGGACCACAGAGGTAGGGAATGGACAGAAAACCCATCAGTAACTATATCGGATGCTTTTCTCATTGCTGCAACAAAATACACTAACAAAGGCAACTTAAGGAAGAAAGTGCTTATTTTTGGCTCTCAGTGTGAGGGTGCAGTCCATTGCGATGGGTGGAGAAGGCACGGCGTCACCAGCTGCTCACATCACTTCTGTAGCCAGAAAACAGAGGCAGATGAATGCTGGTGCTCACCTTGCGTTCTTCTTTTAACTTAGTTCAGAATCCTAGCTCGTGGAATGTTGTTCAAGGCGGGCTTTCCTACCTCAGGTAAACCTTTCTTCAAACGCTCATAGTCAGTCTCAGAGGATCGTTCCATGGTGACCCCCAAATCCAGTCACCTTGACAATGTGGGCTGAGGATCACAATAACCTGTCACAGAAGGGAGCAGACCTCAACAGTCTGCTGTCCTGGGCCTCCATCTGAAGATCACACAGACCCTCCACCTGTGAGCATTTGGACTGAAAATGGTTCTGCAGGAACTGGAGCTCATGGAGATCATCCTCAGTTTGGCATAATCTGTTATGCTGGAAGACACCATCATTGTGCCTCTAGCCCTGTGATTCAGTCCCATCAGCAAGCCAGACATTCCCCATCTTAGTCTTTATCTCTAATCCCTCTGAGGATGCAGACCAGCTTTCCTGCAGACTTCTAGATATGCCACTGCATACTTCAAAGATTCACATTGAATTAACACCCTTCCTATGCTGCTCAGCACAAGCCATGGTGCAACTTCTTTCTCATCATGGCCTGCAGGCTAGAATTTACACTGACTCCATCTCTCTTTCCCTCTCTAACAGCATCCCATAATCTGCCTCATCAGCCATAGACCCATCATCATTCCATAGGCCCAAGGTCCACATTGTGAGTTATCTCAGAGGCAGTTCTGAGTGGGTCTCTTCTTCCCCCATGGTGGACCATCTCCCAATCATATCTACATACATACCTTCAAGGGGTCTTGAAGGATAGAATACTTTGCTCCTCGTGAATGTTTAGGGCCCAACATCTTCACAGAAAATCAGGGGAAGAGGAAAGAAGGTTCTAGACCAGGGAGAGGGCTTCTCACATGAGGAAGCACTACCTCACATCTGTTCCCAGTTGTAGGCTTGCAATACTCACAGAGCTGTGTTCAGTGTAAGTAGCCTTGTGTTCAGATTAAGCCACTAACTAGAAGAAGAGAAGAGCTGCTGTGCGTGGACTGGTCCAGGTCTCTATCTTCATGATGTCTTTTCTCAAAAGATCTGAAGAATTTAATTCCCTGGATATCAAGTGGCATTAACTGGCATGACTGAAAACACTTCCTGATGTTGTCACTGACATCTCTGGACTTACAGCCTACCCTCCTTGTCCTCTTGCCCTGTGGGAAAGCTTCTTTTTTCATACCTTTGTCCTCATCTAAACAGTGTCCCTTTAAGTGTTGACAAGCGCCCGTCCTTTGAACTCAGGGAGCCCACCTCAGCTTGACACATGTTAGGAGGTTAGTGTCTATGTTGTAAATAAATGAATATGGGAATAAAAGATTTTCAAGTGTTTCGGCATCCCTAGAAAACATTTAGTTACTCTAGGTTCTTTAATTAACATTAATATAATCAAATAAACTTAATACAGACAAGCCAGTTGCATGCACCGGAGAACCTGCAAATTCTGATGAGCGTTTATGTGTAGGTGTGATTCAACACCAGGCTAGGCATTTTCTGATTCTTGTCTCCCCTGTCCTGCCTCAGTTGGACAGGAGGAGATTTGCTCCCTTTCTTTCTGTTTTATTTTTTGGTCCAACAGTAGGAAAGAAACACTTGCTCCCAAAAAATCAGACATTATCAAGAGACTTTTCAATGTTTGTATTGAAAATCATGTTTGGTCATGTTCAGTTCATCTTGCTAAAAATAAATCAACACACTCTTTGTGACTTTCAAGGAAATGAGATTATTGCATCGCTCCCTCCAATCCAGAAATAATGCACAGAGCATACTAGTTTGGTCCAAGCTTTCTGTCAGAGCTCATTCCAAGCTGACGTGCTATACATGCAGAAGCGCCAATGCCTGCCCGCTGCGTCAATCTAGCATCCCACTGCACACACAGCGTGGGGCGACACCTATGTTTTCTGCAGTGTTTTTATATTTAAAAGCAGCTGATGAAGCTGGAGTGAAATAGCTTCTGTATCTTTAGACCATTTCAGAAAAATAATACAATTATTGTTACTGTGGGGTCACTACTTCAGGAATGTTCTAGAAATTCATAGTACTTGATTCATCCTCTAAAAGTTGGAGGAACTTCTGTTTGGTCAGTAGATGAGTATTGTTTTCTTATGCCTTTAATTCCACCTATAAGCCCTTAAAGTTTTGAATTTACCTCTAATAGATTGCTAACTTATACCTGAGTTGGGAGATTTTTCTATTAATAAAGATTGTGTATTAAAGGGCCTGGAGAGATGGCTCAGCAGTTAAGAGCACTGTCTGCTCTTGCAGAGAACCCAGGATCAATTCCTAGTATTCATGTGGCAACTAACAACAGTCTCCAACCTCAGTTCCGGGGGAATCTGAAACTCTCTTCTGACCTCTGTGGGCATTGCGTGACATGGGTGCACTCACATACATGCAGGCAATATACTCGTACACATAAAATAAAAATAATAAATAAAATGTTTTTTAAAAGATTGTGTATTAAATCAATTCTGAGGCTCGGTGTGGTGATACATGCCTTTAATCCAAGCACTCAGGAGGCAGAGGCAGGTTGATTTTGGTGAGATCAAGGCCAGCCTGGCCTACATAGCAAGTTCCAGGCCAGCTGAGGCTACAGGGAGACCCTGTTTCAAAAGAAACAAACAACAAAAAATCCTGAACTTATCATATGGTATCGTCTATGCTCGTTAATGGTTTTAATCCATGGCCATTTGTGAAGCGTGTACCATACTGAGCACCATGGTTCTCCACCCCACAACTCCAAATAATGTAGCCATTGTAGTCAATGTGGGAAGGAGGGTGAACCTGTCCTCTTTGTTCAAATTTTGCTAATCTACTGATGATGACTGATACAGTAAGAACATGAATAAATCAACATGGTTATAAAGTAAATGCGGGTTAACTAATGGAAATACCAGAATCCATTGACTTAATTGAAATGACAGAGAACAGCAGTCTCCCTCTAAATTACAGGCTAAGATAATCTTTATTAGCATGATCTCTGATGGGAGAGCAGGCATTTCTGAGACACATTCTGGATTGCTTCATGTAAATTGACTTTGCAGTTCAGTTGGAGTAAATACATCCTAAGTTGCTTTCCTGTGATAAAGTCAGGTGTAACTCTTCAAACCCACCGGCTCTGAGAAATCAAAACCATGCAGATTTTAAGTAAAATGCTTCCTAATTCATTTGTGTATTTTACTAATTCCTCACAATACACAAAAGATGACACCGATAAGTTGTTTCTATTTTTTACATTTAGTGTATGGGTGTGGGTCAGTGTGGAGGTGCACACATGTGTACCACAGTGCACATGAACTGATCAGAGGACAACTTCCAGATTCAGTTCTCTCCTTTCACCATGTAGGACTCAAGGATTGAACTCAGGTTGTCAGACTTGGTGGTGAGTGCTTTTACCCACTGAGCCAACTTGCTTGCCCATAAATGATTTCTATCTCATGAAAAGTATTATCCAGGTTTGAGCATGGCTTAAACATCATATCAACTGTGGGCTTTCCCCCCTCTTTGAAATTCATCCATACACAAATATCATTGTCTAAGAAGCTCATCAAAACTACTCAGGTACGGTTTTAGCAAAGCATCCCAGGACATGTGCAGGAATTTCATGCAAGTTTTAGAAAAATCTATGAACAGTCTGTAAATCTGGATAGCATTGCAGAGTGCTTGTGAAATGCAGTAGATTTTAGAGACAGACCAGTGTTCCCTGCAAGAGAGAATCTACTTAGCAAAGTGAGCAGAGGATGTCCTTGTTATACAGAGCTATTTAGAAGAAAGTTTGAAATCTGAGCCAGCTAAGTTGACAGGACACTCTTAGGAGACACTGGGAGGGACAGGTGAGCTCTCCCCAAGACAGAATGTACTGATTGTGAGCCCTCAGTGACAGCCTTCATCCAATCAGATGGGAAGGGGCCCAGGACACCTCCCACTGGGGAAGGATGGAGGCCTCTAAAGCAGACAGCTTTACCCAGAATCCTACTGCTGCGAGAGAAGTCCATGAAGATTTCATCTATCCCCAGTTAGTAAAGAAAGAAAAATAGTTCAAATAAAGGTAGAGAAATAAAAGTGAGGGTGTACGGAGGCGGAGGTGGCTTCTCCAGGGGACAGTCATACAGAAGACCAAGAGAGAGACTTCCTGCAGATGGCACCAGTGACACCCTTATCAATGCTACATTCACAGTCTCAGAAGATCAGAGGAAGGGACCTGGGAGGGCGAGGGCCAGCAAGTTCAAGACTGATAGCAGCCTGGTGTTCCTGGGGTCCTGAGGGAGGCGTGGGGACAAAGATACAGCTGGGTCTGAACGGTACTGTGGCGTGAGGGGACGCTCAGGTCCAGACATGAGCCCACACTTTTTCCCTAAGCCAAACTGAATTCCTGGCTCATGTCGCTTCTGCCACCTGCTAGAAGTCCTGCGGGTTCCTGTCCAGCCTCCACAGGTGGCTTTGCTCTCCTCCATCCTCTGGGATACCGCTCTTCTTTCTCAGAGTATCAGAGAGACAGAGATCCATTAACAAGCACTCTTCTGTTTCTAATCCCCATATTTGAATCCCAAACATCAGAAGCAGGGTTTTTTTTTTTTTTTCATGTTATTGGGTATATTGGAACAGAAAAGCCATATTTTGGAAAGAAATTACCTGGAACTTCTGGCCAATTCTAGCCCAAATGAATTTCCAAAACATCTGGTACACTCAGATCAGCTAAATAAGCATTTATTAGCAGTCCCTTTGTGGAAAGGAGTGACCCAATCAGTTTGATTGATAGAGGCATGTAGATGTTCATTAAGGAGCTTACAGACATCTATTTACAATAGATTAACTGCTACTTGAATAGCACATAATCATTATAACTATTGAAATGTATACCATGCAGTATAAATGAAAAAAAAAGAGATACCAATAAAATTTCACTCAGTAAATACTAAGGATGTGTATATGTAACTTTTCTAATTTATATTTAAATTTTTATGATTGTATTGTTTGAAAGTCACCAAGAGCAGTGAAATGACACTGTTTGGGGATTGTCTTAACATTTCTCTTTAACAAATTTATTTAGTGCCACCTATTGGCGGACTGGTGAATTAAATAAGAAAACCGGGGGTTATTGCGGAGCTTGTCTGGAAATACGGAGCAGTGAGTGCTACAAGAAAGTTCTATTTAAAAACTTACATTTAAAAAATCTCTTTTGCTCCATATTAGTTTCTTGGTTCACATGTCTTGTCTTTGTCCCTATACTAACACAATAGCTATGTGATTAAGTGTGATTAAGGTGAGATTAAGTGTGGGAGCCTGCAGCTAGATTGCCTGGGTTCAAATCCCAGTGACAATGTTTAGTCTCTGAGTCTAAGACAGTTGCTTATTCTATGCCATTTTTGGTAGAGTGAAGACACAGGTGATGAGGTTAGAAACCGTGGCTTACAGTTACTGACAGAAACCAAACCAATCATCTGTAGTCTGTTTACTCTGTGACAAGGACAAGGCTGAGTGCTTTACATGCACAATCCTGAGACGTGCCAGAGAAGTCATTCCTGTGTTAGGATGAAGGAAAATGTGATTGGGGGATGGGGGGGGCTTATCAAGAACCTGTTTAGTGCCACAGAACCTGAGACAGGGAAGCAGAGCCCCCCCCCAAGCATGTGCATTTATTTAGTCATTTCCCACACTTCCTAGCTGGGAACATATCATCCATCACCCATCATCAGCTTCCTTGTAGAAAAATAAAAGTTGCTTTATCATCAGATAGCAAGAAAATAACCGGAAGTTAAAATACTGTAAATTCATCCCATTTTATGATTTTAACCATTTACTAACACATTTCTATCATGGGATAGAATTATAATATCAATTTTAACACATACATATTTACCTATGCCATAAAGTCTTTAGCAAGAAAAATAGCCCACTGATCACTGATTCTTTTTTTCCAGAAAACAGTTTTGTCCTCTCTGCTGTCAATTTACTTTTGATCAAATTATTTTGCAGGCCAAAATCATATACTTTTGTAAGGATTTAACATATCTTCAAACATTCAAGCTTCCAAAACAGATGGTTAAGCATGCTTCATTATCACAACTTTCAGCATTTTTGATTTGTGATTAGGAAAAGTGTTGTTTTGTAATCAATAATATAGAACGTTTCTGGGATGAATAAGTGCCTGAGTATAGCAAATGCCAAAAAATGTTAAAGTACACTCAAAACATTTGTTAAAATTTTATAATAATTTCTCAAAATTAATGTTAATTAAAGGATGAGGAACCAAGGAAACACTAGCGGGTACTTTTCTGCCACCTTGTGGCTGACTCAGAAACTGCAGCTAACATATTCCTTGTAATAGCCTGAAAGAGAAAGAACCTTCCAGACTTTCAAATATTTTTGGAGAATTGCTTTGTCACCAAAATTATCAGATGTATAGTCAGTTGATGGATAAGAAGTGGCTTTCATTTCATTTTCAATATTTGAAGAAACTTGTCCAGAAAGAATATCAGATCCCAGGATCTACCTGAGGAGCTTTACACTAGAGTTTCAGAACTTCTAACTCACCACCTCAGAGACCACCCGCAGGACAGGGAGGAGTCAGGAACAGCCTTCATCTAGAAGTTTAGTTACGTTTCTGAAGGAGGGGATGTATTTCAATGGGGTACATCAAGGTCAAGGAAGAGGTCAGTGGGCTGGAGACTGAAGAGTGTGTAGAAATAGGCCAGATGTGGTGGCACACGACTTTGATCCCAGCACTTGGGAGGTAGAGGCAGGTGGATCTCTGTGTGTTTGAGGCCAACCTGGTCTGTGAATTCCAAGCCAGCAAAGCTTCAAGTAAGACCCTGTGTCAAAAGACAGAAAAAGACAGTGTGTGGAAATATGTGAGGATCCAGATGACTGCAGATGTTCACACAAGTTAATTATTTTAGAAGAAATTTTGACTTCTTTTTAAAAACATCAAGGGGCTGGGGGGATGGCTCAGTGATTAAGAGAGCTTGCTACGCAGGGATAAGGACCTGAGTTCAAATTCCCAGGATCTAGTTAAAAAAGCCTGGGTGTCACCTATATTCCTATAACCCAGCACTATCAGGGGCAGGTGGGTAAGAGCAGGGACAGGAGGATTGCTGGGGCCTCCTGGCTGCCAGTTTTTCTCCACGTTCAGTGACAGGCCCTGTCTCAAGGGAATAAGGTAGAGAATGTTAGAGCAGGACACCTGAGGTCATCCACACACATATGCACACACACCATATACATTCAGTATAATCACACACTCTCATACACACATACACACACATGTGTGGTCACAAACTCATGTGTCAAGCAATCTACTACTTTATTAAAGTTTAAAATTTCAAGTTGTACGTGGTAAATTATATGTGTGTGCATGCTCACACACATACCTATGTGTGCGTTTGTGTGTGTTTGTATGGATAATATTATCATCCATTTAAATAGTAAGTGGAGGTAAAGTGCGTGTCAATTTATTACCATGGCCACAATTTCTGATACACTACACTCATAGTCTGCATTTGAGGAAGAAACAGTAACCTAAAAAAATTCAGCATAGTGTTTTGTGAAAAGCATAGAACTTTCTAGATAATAGAATATTTCCTTGCATCTTTACTGTTACATTCCAATTATATATTTTTAATGAGGAGTCCAAATTCTCTCTCATGTTGCAGGCCATGTGCATCTTGGAAGCCTTTGGACATACCAAAACCACACTCAACAATGTGTCCAGTTGCTTTATACAGTACTGGGAGCTGCAGTTCTGTGAGAGGAAAAAACATGTAACTGGAGGTAAGTGAACAGCGAGCCAGCAAAAGGTCCCTGTGCCCAGGGAGGCAGAGACCCTGTGACCAGTAAGACCTGTTGACTATCTGTACCACTCTCAGTATGCACACAGCAGAGAGAAGCTGACCTTGGACCATCACAGGAAGAGAAAAAGCTATTCTCCATCACTGATGGGTTTATATCATTTTTTAAAGATTTATTTTAAATTTTTAGTTTAGTTAATGAGGATTGTTTTATTATTACTATTGCTTCTTAATTTTTTCAATTTTTGGTGTTTTTGTAAATTTTTAATTAAAATATTTGTATATTTCATATAGAACAACTTAATCATCTTTATACCTCCTTCCTCATTGGCACCCTCCCATAGACCACACACACACTGGAATTCATGCATTCTGTCATTTGTGTTAAGTCCTATCCAGTCATCTGTGTCCCCAGATGTCCCTCAGTGCAGCAAGTTCACCCACTGAGATCTAGTCAGCATATTTAGAGTCCTTTAGGAGGATCAGCTCTCCCTCACCCAGCAATAATCATCTGTCAATAGTTCTTTTGCTAAGATTGGGGCCCTTTGCCCTTTTCCACAGCTCTGTGCTGGGTTTTTATATGCTTGAGTTTGCATGCTCACACTATTGATCAGTAGGTTCACATGAGCGAGGTCCCAGGAACCTGTAGAAGTCTATTTCCATGTGGTCATGCACTTCCTTCCTTGCTTCTATCATCTTCCCACTCCCACATCTTCCGCAATGGTCCCTGAGCTGTAGTTTAATATAGGAGTCCTGTCCAAAGACCCACATTCTGCAGACTTGTTCTCTATGCTTTGGCCATTTGTGTCCTTTTTTGTTCATTTCCCTCTGTGACACGAGGGGTCTTCATTGATGAGAGTTTAGAGATGTAATGGTGTTCTCTCTACCCATTGCTCCACTGTGGTTCACGAGCTTTAGGTGTAGAGGTTGCATTGTAGATGTGACACTTAGGTTTGGGCAGTTCACAGACAATTTCTGTATATGTCCGGTTGTGAAACTCTAATAATCTCTGCCTGTTAAAAAAGAAGCTTCTTTGATGAGTGGTAACTGGAATACTTGTCTGTAAATATAAAGATGTGTGTGTGTGTGTGTGTGCGTGTGTGTGTGCCTGTGTGCGTGTGTGTGTGTGTGTGTGTGTGTGTGTGTGCGCGCGCACATGTGAGTGCAGATCCCCTGGAGCTGGAGTTAGAGATGGTTGTGAGTTTCCTGACATGGGTGCTGGAAAGTGAACTCAGGTCCTCTGCAAGAGCAGTACGTGCTATTAATTAGTGGATGAGCCACCTCTGTAGCCTGCTCTTTGTAATGATATCCAGTATATAAGGAGGTGCATAAGGATGCGTGACTGTGGCCCTCCCGGGGTGTCAGGTTTCAAGTTAGAAAAATACTGTGCATTGAAATATCCTTGAGGACAGGTGCGACTTTCCCAGAGGACTGCGGAATGAATTATAGGATGCAGAGGAAAACCTACGTGAAAACTAAACAGCTGAAATGATTCAGACTTCTCACACGAAAATACAAATACTCAAATAAACCATAACCACATACAATTCCTCCACATAAAACACAGCGGGATCTATTTAAATCAAACCCGTATTTCTAAAATGATTGAATTAGAACCAGTTCAGACATTAAAAGAATTACCAAACTAAACTGGAACAGAACCAGTTTCTTGTTTGATTTAAACACTGAATGTATGTTTTTATGGAAACTCATTTATAATTCAACTTGGACTCCACTGAGGGTTCACCATCTTCCAATCACACAGATTAATTATAGAAATTCAATTGTGAGTGAATGTCTCATCTATCTGGAGGAGTCACCTATTTTAAAAGCCTTTAAAAGAGTTGTCAGGACATAGGTGTCCTAATTCTCAATGAATTTTGAAAAGGCTTAGTTTTATCTAGTTTTTTCAAGTTACCCTGTCTTCCCTTCTGGGAGGGGAAGTGAATTTTGACTATGATCTATTAACAAAACAAAGCTGTGTTTCTCAGCAAGTGAGTGTATATAAAACCAAGCTTCTATTAAGTAGGATTTCATAACATGCATACAAGGAACAAAAACAAATTAGGTCAAAAGCTTAGCCAGCTTCGGATTCTACAAGGGGAATGTTACAGTCCCTCTCAGTTTGAAGGCCACACTGCCACAGGACGTCATTGCATTTTAAGCCTCCTGCCTGGTTGTCCATATCTTGGTTCATGGCTCCTTGGTGAACAAAACCCATCCATAGTGAGCTGACCCCTCCACACAAAAGACCAGACTTCTTATTATAAGCAGTTTCAGCTCTGACCACCCTTCACTCACCAGTGGGTCCTGACTATGGTGATAAAGTTGGCAATAGGTTCCCCAGGTATTGGAAGTTAAAAGAGAAGACTGTGACTTGACCTTTACCTTTCAGGGGAGGGAATTCAGGATGAGCACTGTGGTCAGACTGACAGGACAATATGCCAGCAGTGCTGAGTCCCAGGCCACTGCCTCCCCCAACCCTATCATTCCACTGTGTGGAAGGACATACCCTGGGAATTCTCATTGATGTTTGAGCAATGGCTTTTGCTGAGCCCACATAGCACAGGCCCCAGTCCACACTGCCAAGTAGAGATCACTCATCTGCGGCAACACTAGGATGACCCTCTCAATCCATGTCCTCTTCAGTGTGGGGACATGCCAACTGGTTCCCAGACATGGTGTCCATTGGTCTTCCTGTCTTTATTTTCCTTCTTGTGGAGAGAATCAATGTGCCCTTTCCCTCAGGATTATCAATCTAGAAAATGATAGACTCATAAGAAGAGCTGGAGAGAGTGGAGGAGATGGCTCAGTGTATAAAGCACTTGCCTTACAAGAGTGAGGACCTGAGTTCTAATCCCCAGAACCCACGTACAACCAGGCACAGTATTGCACACCTACAATCCCAGCACTCCTACAGTGTGGGAGGTAAAGACATGAGAATTTCCAGAAGCTCACAGGCCAGTCAGCCTGGTATAAGAAGGAGCAAACAACAGACCCTGTCTCCAACGAGGTGGCAGGGGAGGGCCAACACCTGAGGCTGTCCTCTGACCGCTACATATACAACATAGCACGAGAGCTAGAGAACTGAAGCAGACTCTTCCAGAACCATCTGGTAATCACAGTCTATTAACAAGCGTCCTCATGTCTCCAGTCCGGTCAAACCCATAAATAGACCACTGGCCTACAGGCTGCATGCTGCAGCATACATCATGCATATTTTTAACTATGGATCCACAGGGAGGAGACTGTGAACAGAGTGCAATGAAATCTGTTGACTCATGCCTTTTCCAGTTGCATTCTGTCTTCTTAAAAGGATACCAGTCACATAACATCAGGACCCACCCGACCCTAGTCTGACCTCATTGAAACTTGAGTGCCTCTCTATAGAGATTCTGTTTCCAAGCAAGGCTCCATTCACAGGTCCTTGGGCAAGGACATGGGTATACTTTTGTGGCACATAATTCAGTCTGCCACAGGGAATAAGGAAAAGTTTTTACTGTCCAAAGTTATTATCAGTTTAAGAACAAATAACTCCACTGCTAAGAAAAATAAGCATTGACTACTTTATGAAGCTATAAGTAAATGCTGTATTTCTGAATCACTTAATCTGGTACCAAGACTGTTTTTGGTGTTAGACCTGAGGCTGGAGAGATGATCTGGTTAGTAAAGTACTTACCATGCAAGCATGAAGACCTGAGTTCAGATCTCCAGTGCCCAGGTAAAAGCAGGTGTGTTTGTACTTGTCTGTAACTCTCACACTAGAGGAGTGGAGAGCAGGCAGGCCATAGAGCTCACCAGCTGGACTATGTAGCTGCATCTGTGATCACTGGACTCAGTGAGACACCCAGTCTTCAATAGTGAGTTGGAGAATGACAGAGGAAGACAACTGATGCCAACCTCTGGCTTCCACATGTACATGGGAGAGTGTACCAGCGTGCAGGTGTGCACATACAGGTGCACACAAACACCCACATACATACAAAAATTTTTTTAAAGAAAGATGCATTAACTTAAATTGGTATAGGCCAATTTTAAAAAGAGCTCAATTCTTCAGGTTGAGCTGCTGTAAAAGCTTCTGAATTTTAAACGTTCATCAAACTTTCCTTTGAGCTGTTGGCCAGGGTTGTCCAAGAGACTCCCAAAATTATACAGGCTATTGCTGCAGTCCTTGATTGCCTCCCAGAACTTGAAGGTAAGACTCTGTTACGGAGACAGGGCATACTTTGGACACAGGATTTGGAGCGATGGAGCTTAAACTGACCTGGAAGCCTCTCCCCTGAAGGCTAGCTCTCATAGCTTTGCAGAGCCTGAAGCAAGCTGCTAAGAGAGAACATCAGTCGATGGTCCAACCCCAGCTCCAAGGCCTAACAACCACATCAGTTACCAACACAGCAGACGACATTGGTGCAGTAGTGGCACTTCTGTCTTGGGGGTAATCAACAGCTACCTAATTGGACTAAAAGTCCACTCAATGGGAGCTCCTAGCCAAATCTGGAGAGGTCATAGATCTTAGAGAAAACCCCAAAGAATGCAATTTCTTACTATGTGCCAAATATGGATTCTTAAGTTTATGGACCAAGTATCCCAATTACCACCCATCAAAGAAGCTTTTTTTTTTTCAAGGACAGAGATAATTACAGATTCCACAACTGGCCACACAGAGATTGTGAATTGCCCAAATTTAGGGGACATATCTAGGATGCAGCCTGTACATCGAAAGCTCATGGAACATAGAACAAGGGATGAAGAGAACACTAATGCATCTTTCAACTTTCATCAGTGAAGCTCTCTCATGCAACAGAGGGCAACCAAGAGACCACAAATGACCAAAACATAGAGAATAAGAGTCTGCAAATTGTGGTTCCCTGGAGAGGACTCCTATATTAAACTCCATCCACTCAGGGCTCAGGGACCATTGTGGAAGAGGAGGCAGAAAGATTGTAAGAGCTGGGGAGGAGGTGCATGACCATATGGAAACAGAGTCTTACAGGCTCCTCGGATCCTGCTCATATGACCCTATAGCAATGGTGTCAGCATGCACAAGACCCATGCAAACTCAAGCAGACAAAACCCAGCACAAAACTGTGGAAATGGACAGCAGGCCCCAATTGTAACAGAAGACCTATTGGCCGATGAACACAGCTGGGTAAAGAGCTTCTTATTGTTAAAGGGAAGGATTCTAGATAGGCTGACTAGACCTCAGTGGATGAACTCGCACCAAGGATGTCTGGGGACACTAATGACATGATTAGGCATAAATGACAGAGTGTATGAATTCCAGTGAGGGGCTATGGACAGGTGCCAATGGGGAAGGGGATATAAAGTTGATCCAGATGTTCTGTATGAAATACACAATCATTTAATAAAATTTTTATGTAAAAATAAAATAAGTAATCAAATTACAATAAGCCTACTTTATTCAAACAAGGTCAAACAAATTGTAGGATGATTGTATAGTTTTCTTAAGCTTGTAAACAGTAGTGATTGCCACTGTATTAGACTTGGAGAGTTAGCATACTAATATTAAGGCTGATTGATGCTGTTTCCTTTATTGTTGCTATTAGTTATTTTTAAACAATTCAATACCAATTCTTCAAGAAGTAATCACAGATTGCAACATAAAAGCATTGGGCTTAGTTTTATGAACCACCAGCTATAGAAAATTTTGAGGTTTTTTTCATTTTTGAGAAAATTTCATTAATCACTAGTGTTCTAGTCTGGCTCCCACTCTGGTGTTTTTTCCTCATTTGATTTACCTGTTTACCAAAGCAGTCATTCTTAGCTCCTTTGGGTAGGAGCCAACATCCTTCAGTATTGACGAGCTTCTAAAGTAACTTATTCTCACCCACAGGTAAATATATAGGTAGTCAGTTTGTGAAGACTGGGAAAACTTTATCTGAGATGGCTCCATTTAGCTATAGAATGCCTGTGTCTGAGCTCACCTCCTTCATTCTGATATTTCATCTGCCACCCAAGAGAGCAGAAGTTTATGGTCCTCCACACAAGTACACCTGTGAGATTAAGGAAGCGATCGTGATAGACACATGTCCCCAGTTCCTTCTCTTATAATCTAGATCATGAATTTTCTCCTAAAAGAACAAAATTAGGTTGGCATTATCTTTAGATTATATGAAAAGTTTTATAGGACACACAGTTTTAGGGAACAGGCTGTTTTGGAAATGAAGAGGAGTTCTGTGTTTCTCATTATCATCAGCTACTCATACCATTTCACATGCTTTCTCACAGTATCTGAGAGCTTTCTCATTTATATAGCCTGTGCAATTGGCACTTTATTATTTTAAGTATCTAGATACTGGGAAATAGAAGTCGAGTTCAAGCAACCATGTGAGGCAGCATTGTGTCATGAGAAATGGACTTTGGAGCGAATTACAGCCTGGCTGTTGAGCCCAGGAGCCTGGTGATTGTCTTTTACCCTCTTTTCTTAGCTACAGAATAAGAAAACTAGATTCCACACTTGGCCACATTCCTTCCCTCTGCGTCTCATTTGATTGCAAATAGATCACTTTTGACTGTGTCCACTTCTTGGTGATACAGTGGGATCTGTGGTAGTTAAACACAGCTGCTTCTGCAAGGATGGAGAAAATTCTGGGAAGGTTGCCATGAGCACCTGCCTCAGAGGTGGTACAATTAGTCTCCCACTTGACAGAAAGTGCCAGAGAACTCAGTGCCCCACACCTCAGTCAGCAGTTAGAATTTTGGTACTGAACCATGCTGTTTACCCCAGGAAAATCTTAAATACTGAGCAGATAGTTCTTCAAACAGTGGAGTTATCTCCTCTTCTGAACTGTTCATTATTCACCAAACACTGACGAAAGGACTTTTAGAAGGTCTCACAGATGCCCACATCCCAGAAAGCACAGGACCTCGGTGTCTTACACAACTGCATTAGCGTAGTTAGTCTCTTTCAGAGCTGTTGTTTCCCATCAAACTTGTACTGAAGGAGAGTGGACACTGAGAAGCTATAAGGTTGTAGTTTTGCTGCATCCAGTATGGGTATAGCAGAAAATTCAGGGCTATCAGCAGTGTCCCCAGAAAGGTCAAAAGCCAACGCACACGATTCTCAGTTCAAACCCCCTGAAACAGGGTGAGAGCCCAGGTGCTAGAGCCACTGCAGCCTGGCTTGGATCCTCTTCTTCCTCCCAGCTCCATGGCTGTGGACAGGCCAGCCAACCTTCTCTGCCTCATTTTCCATTTCTCCGCCATGGTGATAATCATCACTCCAAAACCTCAGGATTCCCAGAAGCAAAGAAGGTCAATGCCTTCCTTCCTTCCCTTCCTTCCTTCCTTCCTTCCTTCCTTCCTTCCTT
>NW_008357518.1:1963652-1968618 GCF_000622305.1 Nannospalax galili | reverse complement strand
CCATATCTCCCTTATTAAGGCCTATTTCCTTCCTTCCTTCCTTCCTTCCTTCCTTCCTTCCTTCCTTCCTTCCTTCCTTCCTTCCTTTCATGTTCATATAAATACAGATATTTTCCTTTGCTAGATATATTCTGGGTTACTGCAAAGGGAGGTAGATCAGAGTTCTGATGCGGAATGGGAAATGTATTTGGCTCTTTGTCTTTCTGCAGACTGGAGAACCCAGGATCTACTTCTGTTGAAACTGAAATCTGCTAACAGTAGGAAACACCTTTCAGTTAATGCAGTCCCTGTGTTCCATGCTTAGGAAATCTGAACCCTGAGTTAGTAAAATGAGATGGAGCACATATGATGGTCCTCTTCTTACTGTCTTTCTGATCCTGACTGAATTTTACATACATGAATGAGACATCTAAGAGATGAACCATCACCTTCTTTCACATCAGCAGTTTCTTTAGTGTTACAGACTCCTTTGGGCATGCTTAAGAGCTCTGGAGTGCTTTAATCACTTCTAGCTTATGTCAACAGCAGAAAGCAGCCTTGTCTTTGGATATAAGGCACACAGGGTGAAATGTGCAAAAGCCCATAGCAACACTCAGAATGGACTGTGTCTGGAAAGAACCTGGTATCTGGCATTCGGTAGATGCTTTCGGTGGTGCCTCTGGGAAGTCCAGAGGGATCCTGAAATGTTTCAGTCTTTTCTTTCACATATTTATGGCTAGGCAAACAAAGTTAAGTGAGTTGTGCCAGGTTCAGGAGCAGAATTCTCAGGCTCACCACTCAGAGGTGCCCCTCCGATTACCTCACTATCTATGATAGCTTGTGGATAAATGCTTCACCCAAACATGAGCCATCTCAGGCAGTGAAAAAAGAAGAAATGTATTCGTGTGCAAAAGCCAGTATTTGCTTGCTGAGCTGGTGGTCTGCTTTGAGTGACAGCCAGGGGAAGACTTCTGGAGACCCTAGCTTGTCATAAATTTACAACTAGACAGGTGAGACAACATAGGAGTGGGTGTTAGTAGGTTCTGGAAATCCAGGTAAAGAGTATGGCAGTGCTTTATCTTTCTTGAAGGAGAGAGTAATTTATTCCTTCTACTTCCTGATTTTGTGCATTTCATATGTTACATCTCAATCAGATTTAGACCCCCCTCCTCTATGTTCACCCCCCCATAGCATCACCGCCAGATTTCATGTATTCTGTCATATATGTTAAGGCCTATTTTAATGAACAAAAATTGGCCTGGATCTATGAAATACCTCAATTACATGTGACATCATGTATAAACATCAAATGTATTTTTACAAATTCAGAACTTATTGAGAGATAAGTTCATCTGTAGATACCTGGAGACTTTTTGAGAATCATCAGTTGACATGGAGATGGCCATAGAGGATTGCACTGCGTTTCTAATCAAGATTATTTCTTGCATAAAAGAGCTTTCGAAGCATGCCGGTGTTGGTTAGTCCGGTATTCGGTTAAGGGAAGCTCTTTTCGGTGTGGACCCTGGCAGCAATATGCTCTGCAGCCTCACCAACTCAGAAGCCCTGTCTCCTTCTTGACCTTGTACAGACACACTTTGGATGCTTCAGAATCTCCTCTGCTTGGAAGAATATTAAAGTCTGACTGGAATGTACTTCGATTTAGAAGTTCCTTCAAGACATTTTTTTTAATCTTACTGATCAGAATCTCATTAATCCACAGCAATTTTATTCCCTGCTGGAGATGAGCTAAGTAGGATGATTAATAATTGCCTTGTTTAGGAATTTAGATGAAGGGTGTTATAGTCAGTCGTGATTTGGCATTTGATTAGCACTGAATACTGTTTCAACTGCAGTCTGTCCTGGCTTGGGGAAGTGTGTACGCATCAGCCAAGCTCCAAGGCCAGAGGCAGCAGGACCTCTCAGCCTTCCCTTCTCACGTGATGCTGGAGAGGGAAAACAGTGGAGCTGAACAATTGTGGCAGCAGTATACTACACACTTGTGTAGAGTGAAAAATGGGCTCTCTTTAACAGTAAATATTTCAGAGTTAATAGTAAGCAGAAAATGCCGCTGCCGAATTTTTGCTTGAAGAGAAAAATGAATGAAGAAAATGTAAAAGACCTCGTCTTGAAATTGATGTCTGATTAAGTAGCCATGGAGATGTGCATGCACACACTCTGCACAGTGGGGGATCCCCATGTGATACCGTGCACACATGCATTCACACATGCATACACACATACCACATTGTGAGGGGATCCTATGTGGTACCTTAAGAGAAGGTCCTCCACCTTGTGACAGATTTCTCTAAAGCCTGTGCGACACAGGGTGAACCTTAAGATGAAGCATGGACTTAGCTGATGAACTTGGACCAATATGGGCTCCTTAGACTTAACCATGTATCACGTAAGACATTAACAGAGGAAGCACTGGCTTGGGTAGCAGGAGTTGGGAGTGACCTGAACAGTCAGTACCTTGGGTTTAGCACCTCTGGACACCTAGAACTGCTATGGAAAGTAAAATGTCTTCATATTTTCTTAAATGACTGTGTTGGAAAAGAACCTTTGTAGTTATCTCTTGTGACTAATTAACACGCATAAATTTATGAAAATGACACTAATGATGCCATTTAACAGAATCCCTTTTCTTTTCTTAACCAGCCAGAATTTATACCTATATGCTAGAGAAGTCCAGGCTTGTTGCACAGCCTCTTGGCCAGAGCAATTTTCTGATTTTCTCCTTGTTGATGGATGGGTTATCTGCTGAAGAAAAATCTGGACTTCACCTTAATAACTTAGGTGCACACCGGTGAGTGATCTAGAATTTTCTAACAATTCTGCCTTAACATGGTGAGCATGCTGTCATTTTCAGTTGTCTTCATCTTTTTCAGAGGAGAATTATTGGCTATCATTAGGTCCTCACCATCCATGTAACAGGATTCTAACGGTGTATTGAATGTGGGGAGCAGTTTTCCTCTGTGTGTATGAACTTACAGTTCCATCTTACTGGTTTTCAGACGAGAACATGAGAACACACGTAAACTTTGTGATTCCTCCAAATGTTTGGGGTATGATATTAGTTATGTATTTCTAACCTTTGGTCATCTTCTGAAACGTTTCGACTATGATTTGAATAATCATATTCATTAGTAACAGATGAGATTACATAATGGAAATGAGGAGCTGCATACGTTCACCGAAGGGCAGATTTTATTCACTGGAGGCAAAGGCATTTGTTAAAATGCAGATGCGGATGCAGGTGCGGATGATGAAAACCTGGAGTCACAAAGATGATCAGTTAAAGAATGCTGGCACCGTGCACACATTCATGCCACTATCAGCCTGAGCCCTGGGCTGGGTTAGGATGAGAATTACAAATGATAGAGGAAACCGTCCCAGAAGTGGAGCAGGCAGAGCAAGGATCTCCAGCTCCTCTCTACTTCGCTGAGTTGATTTCTCTGTCTTAATCTATTGTGTTCTCATGAGGGAGCCATGCTGTGAATGAATGAGTAGTTGTCAAGGTGATTTGATGACAAATAAATCTGGTCAGGGACCAGGTAGTGGGAGATGACTGTTTAGATGGATCAACCAGGGAGGGTGTTTCAGATGCCACCAGACGAGGATGTGCAAGGACCTGAGTAGATCCTGGTCAGATGGGGATGCCCAGGACTTGAAGGAAGATTAGGTGGTTGGGAAATAGCAAGAAGGCCGGTTGCACAGGGAGAGGAGTGGCAGTGGCCATGTGACAGGACAGCAGTTACCAGAGCTGCACAGGAGACTGACAGTGACCATGTGACCAGTCAGTGGTGAACAGGGATGTGAATTTCATTCCAGGTGTGGCAGGAATGGCCAGGGTTTCTGGGCATCCAGTGAATTGGTTTTCACTTGGAAGAGGACTCTCCATCTGCGTAGCTTTTCTGTCATGATCATGGGTGGGGCGCAGGGCTGGACTCCTGATATGATCTTCAGGAAGTAGAAGGGGACTGGCAGGGTAGCAGAGATGAAGAGGTAAGAAGTGGTCAGATCCAGGGCCCATGCTGAAGGTAGGAAGGTCAAGGTTTGGATTAGAATGAAATTCATCGGAAGAAAAGGTCTGCAGGTTCAGAATGGCTTGTGTGACCAGGCTCCAGGCAGCACAGGGTACCATTTATGGAAAGGACACCTGAGTCTATTTTGCACAAATAATGAAATAACAAGGGTATGCTAACCGTTTAGTTTTGGAGACTGAAAGCCTAAGCAGCATGGCCCAGGCTCTGATGAGGGTCTCCTTGACTGGGTCACCTTCCAGATAATAGCAGTGACCAGAGAGTGTGAGAGTGGAGACCACATCACAAAACAGGGATCATGAAGACCAGGAGGAACTGGGCTTGCTTTTGTTATAATAATAAAACTTACTCAGGTCCCAGGAAATCTAGCTCTCAAAGGCAGTTCTGTGACCTAAGGATCTCCCAATAGTCCCATCTCTATAGCATCATCACACTGAGGACCAAGCTCCTTCCTGGGGAGAAATGCAAACTTCATTCAAACCACAGTCAAGGATGAGAGCAGCTTATGAGGAATGAGGCCTGAGGACCTGTCACACTGGTCCTACCAGGTGAAGGTATAGACCAGGAGAAAGGAGGTGCAGATGACCCGAGGGGTTTTCCAGTGAGGTGGGACCTTACTCAGTCTGGCTTTGGACTGAAGAAGAGGGAAGAGGTCATCTGTCCCACTGAGATTGTGAGGTAGAGAATCAGGCAGAGAATAAGCCAAACTTACCATCACAGTACTGATCATCACGTTAAAATTTCAGTGAAAAATTTATGTCTGGATGTATTTACAGTGTGACGTGTTTCTGGGAGGAAAGTAGTCAAGAAGTTAAATTACCTTTTTAGACTTGTGTTTCTGTTTAAAGAAAAAGACTGTTTGGGCCTTCTGTCCCTCAAATCCAACAGACATTTAAGAGAAAAGGAAACACCATAACCTAAAGAGAAGAAATAGAAATTCCAAG
>NW_008357518.1:1911590-1963451 GCF_000622305.1 Nannospalax galili | reverse complement strand
CTTGTGTATATAGCAGGCATGTATATCTACTGCACTACATATCTCTTTACCTGATTTTCTTTAGAAATTTGCTGATTTTCTTTATTAAACAGAAGAAGCCAGACTACACATTACCATTTTAATACCCCTATTTGCTCACTCATTCTACAATGCAGCTGAGAGTGTCCTATTGATGAAATATGTTGAATCTTAAAGGAATCGTTACAGGGCATCACAAGTCTGAATCCTCAAATGTATCCTGTCTCTTCATAAAACTTGTTACCTCGATGTTGCAGAGAAGATGTACATGCATGAGTCAGGGAACGAAGGACATATAACATGCCTTCTCTGACTGTTACACCAAAGGGCAGACAGAGCTGTCATGAGTTCTTAGAACCTATGCAACAAATATGTCTTTTAACTATGGCTCTGTGTTTAGAGTTAGGCATTTTCAAAGTGTCACATAAAATGTATAGATGCTTATATCTTAGCCTAAAATTCTTTGGTGTCTGCAACACAGAAATGCCTTCTAGTAAACAATAGTCTCGTCTAATTACAGAGCTTAGATGGGATGGGGTAGGAATCCATCCCTCTAACTAACCTACACGAAAACATTTACATTGCCCAAATGCCTTCCACAGATGTTATCTCTAGCTTTCTAATATTTTGTACTACAGCAAGGAGATTGTATGTACCAAGTATCCCACAAGAGGGCGAAATCTCCACAGCTCAGAGGGAGACAAACCAGAACAAACCATCCCCCAAAATAAAGACATTTTTTCGTTTGTTTGTGGTTTCTTCTGTGCTTTCCTTTTTCACCCTAGTGATTCATTTTTCAAGCACTGTTTCAATTATTTTCTTTTTGTGCATAATGTGTTATATCTGGGAAATAGATGTGATTTATATTCCTGGAAATCCACTTTTAATGAAAGCAGCACATCATTTACTGCTTATCTGCAATTTACTTTAAACAGTTTCTCTGAATTTAGCCTCAGAAAAGTTAGGCTTTTAAATCTGAAAAAGTGAATTTTAATCTCCCTCCGGTTGACTGATGATGGAAAGGATTGTGGAACTGCATAATAACACTCCTCGGCAAAGGTCAGGCTTTGAATTATACTGGAAAACAAGCAGTCATCTGACTCAGAGCAGGTGACCCGGTTCTCACCTCGGAGTTAGAGAAAGGATGAGCTGACTCACCATGGTTTGAACTTGTGATGGCTGGAAACACACCTGTCACAGGAGAGTAGAGCAATTAACTCCCAGGAAAGAGTGTTCTCTGCTAAGGGGTTATTACAAATGTTGAGCTTAATATGAAGACATTTCACATAATGTTTAAATGACAGGGAAAAACTTCAGTGTTATATAAAGGTGATTTTTTGTGATTTCATGACATAATGAACTTTTGCTCAGTCACACATTCCAGGCAAGGGAAGACCCCATGGTTTATGAGACCTGTGGATAAAAGTTGTGCCATTTCCATAAGACTTATATTTTGTGGCTTTTCTCCCAGATACTAGTTTGAAGATTTTGTGAACATTGTGATCCATTCCATGTACAATGTCAGTAAGCATGAGACTTTTGACCAGGTCCAGCTTTAAATGGCTGAATTGTATATGGTGACATGTCTGACTGTTGGCTTTGTTGTTGATATTGGGATGTTTCTGAGATAATATGAGCCACGGCAGTGCAATGCCACTTAACAGAGATGCCTAAATAATGACAGTCTGGCTCTTAGCATCTCTTTTAGCCAAAAGAGGACCCAAACTGCTCTGAGCAACTGTTTTTTCAGAATGCTCTAGGAACTCTGTTCTCAAACAAAGTCCTCTCTCTTATATTGAAACTGTACATCCATCATGAAATGGGGAAGGAAAAGTAGACCCTTATCAGAGGACTTTGCCTTTTTTCTGAACACTTTCCGAACACTACTGACTTAGAACAGCGCACATGAGCACAAACAGACGTTATCAATTTAATCCAACCTGTTGTTTGCAACACAAATGGGTTAATTATCCCATCCATCGCTTTCAACAAATGTCCACTGCTTGCTTGTGGTGCTTGCTTGATACGTTAATTATACACACACACACACACACACACACACACACACACACACACACTCGTAATGTTCTGTGTCAAGAGCAAAAAAGGACCATGAGGGATTAAAGCTATGTATTACAGAGTTCAAGGCCTAGTAGGCTTGTTTTGAATTATAAGCAACCTGAGATAGTGTTAAATGATCTCAAAACATTGGTTGTAAGATCAGGTAAACGTCATTTGTCCATAGCATGTCCATAGTATACAAGCCATTCCCACAGTGAGCAATGACTTGATGGAGAGCTTCATACGGGCTTTGTTTATTCCCAGTAATTGTGCAAAGTCATCTTTGATGTCCTCATGGCACAGATGAACTGGCTAAGAATTGTGGTGACTAATCCAGCCAGCATGGCAGAGCTGTGTGCACATCAGGCTGTTTGGTTCTTAATGATTTGTGTCAATGACTTTCATATAATCCCAGGTAGTAATGACTCTGCATCCCAAGGTGCATTGCTTCAACCACAGGAAGATGATCATGCCAAAGTTGACTTCTTAACTCTTTCTTCCTTTGCCAGTTTTTTGACAGCAATAACACTGTTCACCCTTTGAGGGTACACTCACATAGTAATCATATGGATAGCACATGAGCATGTACACACAAATTAAACCACCAGACAACTTCATTTAGAACTTTATTAAATGTCTTACTCCACTCTATTGAGTGTCAAGTAGTATGCTAGAGTAATTAACTCTTGTGTTGTTGTCTTAATAATGCTATGAGATTTCATAGTGTGAAATGGTATGAAATGGTCCCTGTTTTATGATTGAGGACACTGCTCCCTAGAGATGAAATAACTGACTTGTCATAATTAGCTTCAGCTGTCAACTTAACACACCTGGGAAGAGGGACTCTCAACTGAGGAATTTTCTCCATTAGATTAGCCAGTGGCTGTGGCTGTGAGACATTTTCTTTATTATTATTATTATTATTATTTTTATTTTATGTATATGAGTGTTATGCCTGTATTTTCTTTTTTAAAATTTTTATTATCATTATTTTATGTGTATGAGTATATCGCCTGCATATGTGTAAGTGTACTCATATCCTGCAATGCCTGTGGAGGTCAGAAGAGAGCATTGGAGCCCCTGGAACTGGCATTATCCCCCTTGTGGGTGTTGGGAGTCGAACCTGATTCCTCTGTAAGAGGAGTCAGTGCTCTTAACCACTGAGCCATCTCTACAGCCGCTGAGACATTTTCTTGATTGTTAACTGATCTACAAGGGCCCAGTCCACTGTGGGAGGTACTACCCCTAGGTGGGTAGGCTTGGGGTATATAAGAAAAGTAGCTGGGAGGAAGCCAGTAGGCATCACTCCTCCATGGTCTCTGCCTGCTTCAGCTTTCTGCCTTAGGGCTCCTGCCTTGGATTCCTACCCTAACTTTCCTCAATGAGGGATTGTCTCTTGGAAGTACAAGATTCCTCCTCAAGTTGTTTCGGGTCACAGTGTTTTATCACAATAATAGAAAAGCAAACTATTGTATTCAAGGTTAGGAGTGCCAAAATATCAGAGGTAGGTGGTCTGTCTCCAGGCTTTTCGAACCCTCTATTTTGTTTGAAGTCCTTTATACACTTGAGCAGGGACAGCAGATAGTAGTTTGAAAACTTGCACCATCTGTTCTAGCTTATAGACTCTGCACTCCTCCTCCTCCCTCTTCCTCCTCCTCCTCCTCCTCCTCCTCCTCCCTCTTCTTCCCCCTCCCCCTCCTCCTCCTCCTCCTCCTAAGGGAAACAGAGAAATGCCTCTTTGCTTACCTGGGTTATGACATATATTTGGAGAATTTTGTTTCTCACATTCAAAATTCTGGGACCATGTTTTTGTCATCGATGACAAAGAAAATTCTCTGGGCCTTGGATTCTTACTTCTTAAGTTCCCAAGAGCATCAGAGCACACTCTCATGGTTTGGGTGACTGAACTTCAGGGGACATAGCCATCCCACTCTGCCCCCTGAAACCTAAGCAGTAGTTATCCCTTAGGGACCTCCACTTGGGTCAAGCTAGGGCCCTGACATCACTTTAGAAAAGAATTTCCGAACAGGTCATTAGGAAACACAGATGGAGTTTATTAAAGAGATTTTTTACAAAGCTTAAGTATATGGGTTAATAAAAAGGGGCATTCATAGAAAGACTAAGGCATACCTGAGAGCTTGGTGTTGGCTTCTCTTCTAAGGCTTGAGGGCCTTAGCAGAAGTTACATGTGCAGTTTGATGGCTCTCAAGTTACATCTCAAAAAGTTGCTAAGAGACTTTTTAAATTTTTTAACTGTTTTGATAAATAGGATTATAGAATGGCTCAGGGGTATCTTGGATAGAATTGTAATCTGACAAGACAGAACCATAGGGTAACAAATGAGCCACACAAGAAGGCTCAGCGGGAAAGGTCCTTACTGCCAGACCTGAACTTGAGTTTGATTCCTGGGACCCACATGGTGGAAAGAAAGGACTGACTCCTGAAAGTTGCCCTCTGACTTCCACATGCACCCTGTGGTGAGCATACCTACCTGCATATGAATACATACACACACACATACACACATACACATAAACTAAAAAATGGATAAATGTAAATTTTAAAAATTAAACCATGGGTTATAAGATTTGAAAAGGAAATTAGACATCTTTTAGAATAATGAGCTTTCTGTTGAGATTCCTAGAAAATTGCAGATTTACAGCTGGGAAAGGAAGAGAAGCCATATACTTAGGCCTTAAGTATGGTTCATTACATTTTAACATTCTTACTTGAAGCATCTCTACATAAAAGGAATATTATCTTTATGTCAGCAACCTTCACAGCAAATGTTAACTGTGTGGAAATTCTTGACTCTACACTGGGTGAGAGACTCTCATAGTGTCTGATTTTTTCCTTCTTCCCATCTTGCCTCAGGGTCACCAGGTCTCCCTTCCCTGACTAGCCCTCCCTATCCATCCTGCCTCACTGGGCAGCGTTGTCACAGGTCCCTTCAGTCCCACCTTGATGGAATACATTCCATTTAAACGACAAAAGCATGTGGCTCAGAAAGCTTTAGGGGGGCTTTTCTGTGGCATCCAGTGCAGTATCTCAGTGACATGAGGCCACATAGATGACCAAACCTCACAGGTCTGTGGCGAGGATAGTTAACCCTTCTCTTGAGGTCCCTCCAATCCCTGACTTGTTTGGGGTTCAATTGGGGGTCGATTTTACTCAGTGAAATGTTGAAGCTTTGCTAATGAAGAAGATAAATCCACTCAATCCTAGATGCGTGTGTATATGCCATTCAGCTATGAAAACAAAAGGTCCTTCAAGGCAGCCTTGATTCTGAACACAGGACATGAGTACTGTACACCCCACATGATGCCAACCATGAATGGCCAACCAATGCTGTCTGGAAGTCTTTGTTCAGATTTTACACTATTATGTTATGAATTGTAGTGTTGTGTTGTGTATAGCAAGTTTTCTGCTCCACAGAAACATAATGGGTTAATTATGGAAAATAAATATTTTCAATATTTTCCTACTACCATTCTTCCACATAGTGCTAAGAACTTAGTCTGTTTTAGGATTGTATTGTGTTCAAATGTTTGATTTTTATAAATGTTGCTTGAGTTGCTGACTTGAGTTTCACAAACATTACTCAAGGAACTTTGGCTTGGAATTAGGACAGAAGTTCCAAAAACTTTTAAATCGCCCTAAACTTGTTTCTGCTAATGGTACTATGTATCTATATGAAGCAGAATTTTCAGCATGTCTGGTCATAAACTCAGTCGATAACTCTGAAAATGCTGAAGCTTCCCTACATGTTGCACATCAAATTTTTGGCTGAGATTTAATTCTCTATGTAAAATAGACAAGCACACCATCTCATTAGTTTGTATAATTCTGCTCCACTCAAATAAGTGGTACAATTAAGTTCATACCAAAGAATAATTGTAAAATAAATTTCTTTATGATTTATTATTAGTAAATACCTGATTTGTATACCTTTTTTATGTTGTTGTGATAAAACACCCTGATCAAAAGCGTCTTGGTGAGAAATGGGGCTATTTGGCTTACAGGTTACAGTCCATCATCAAAGGAAACCAAGGCAGGAACTCAGGGTAAGAGCTTGAAGTGCCTCAGAGGAATGCTGCTTACTGGCTGGCTCTCTTCTCCTTGTGCTCAGCCTGTTTTCTTATGTAACCCAGGACCACCTGCCTAGGAGTGGCCCCACCCACAGTGGGCTGGACCCTCCCACATCAATCAACAGTCAACAGAATTCTTCATAGACATGGCTGCAGGCCAATCTGATGGAGGAACTTCTTCAACTGAAGCTCCCTCTTCCTAGATCAGTTGAGTTGATGACCAATATCGGCCATCACAGCAGGATACCATAAGAATTTTCTGGGTGAAATGGGGTTGTGGGTGGAAAAGACTTTAGAAGCACTACTGGAAGTACCAGTGGCTTGATATGGCTGTAGAGAAACAGGCACGGTGGTCCCTAATGCAGTTCTTGGAGAAGAATGGGTAGCAACCATCCATGTCCACATTGAACTGTGATTGACGCTGGTGGTGCTTAGTCACAGTTCCCTCTGCAAACAGCCTGTTGCAGTAGTTTACTCCTCTATGAGATGAGCAGATCTATGCCCCCTGTTTGATAAATTGTCCATCCTTAGAATTCAGGTTTGAAGTTTCTGTGGTGGACAAACTTCAGAAACTACTGCTTGGAGACATGCTTGCCCATCTAAAAATCTCTGTCAACATCTTTGCCCCTATTGAAGTCAATCCCCTGCCAGCACTTGGCACAGCCTTCCTCCTTCAGCTGTCGTCCATCCCCTCATCTTGCTTTGCCCCATTTGGTGTAAGGACAAAGGAGCGTGGCGTTCCCTCCCTTCCTGGCAGGAAGCCTTGTCTCTGAGCATAGCTGTGGCTGTCCCTGATGCCCATCCTGACCTGTGTCACTGGCAGTCTTCTCCACCTTCTGAATGGGTGTGTGTGCTGTGTGCTTTTCCTCACTGAGGCATTCATTGTGGGTCCTGCCTTGTCTATACAGCTCCTCCTGATGCCTCAAATCGTAAGATTCGGGACTCTGAGCTAACTCTGTGTTTTAACTTCTGCCATCTTCATTGGCACATAGTGAGTGTGAACTTAAAGAAATGACACAACGAACATAGCTCCGCAGGTCTTCTCCTCCTGACTCCTCCTCTGCCTGTCTTTCTCCCATGCTCTGGGACTCTTAGGAGACTGTCCTTTCTGACTCCGTGTTTCCTCCCAAGTTCTCTTTAACGTTTTCGTCTCTGCCTCTGAGCTTCAGTCTGGGTGGTTTCTTTATCACATTTTGTGTTGCTCGTCCCTCTGTGAGCAGCGGCTCAGGTGACAATTACACTCTGAATATTTCAAGTAACTTTTTCTTCTGAGTCCTACTTTGTACCTTAAAAATCCATTTTTCTCTCAAATATTGTTTTGTCCTTCTCTCAGATGCCAGTTCTTTTTGTTTTTGGAGATACCTTAAGTATACTTCTTATACAATCAGGCATGTTATGTCTTCCTGAGTGTTTACTGTTGCTGCTTATTAGCACTGCTGCTGGTTCATCAGGAAGGGTATTTCTCTGTGATCTGTAACTTACAGTGTGACATAGAATGATATTATTGACCGTCAACTTGCCACCATATATGATCACCTGAGAAGAGAGTCTCCATGAGGAATTATCCAGATTAGGTTGGTCTATAACGTGTCTACAGGAAGAGTATGTTAACTGATGTTGGAAGACCCATCTTACTGTGGGCCACACTGTTCTCTGGGCAGGGGATACTGGACTGCGGAAGCATAGAGAGCAAGCTGACGGTAGGTGTGTATCCATCTATCACTGCTCTTTTTTGTTGTTTGTTTGAGACAGGGTCTCCCTGTAGGCCCAGCTGGCCTGGAACTCACTATACAGACCAGGCTGGCCTCCATCTCACAGTGGTCTGCCTGCCTCTGCCTCCTGATGCTGGGATTAAAGGCATGTGACATCACACCCAGCATTCTCTCTACTCTGAATGTGGATGTGACCAACTGCTTAAAGTTCTGCCTTGACTTCCCTGCAGTCATGGGCTGTATGTAACCTGGAATTGTAAGCTGAATAGACCCTCTCTCCTAGAAATTGCTTTTGGTTGGGACATTTTATCACAGCAACAGAAATGAAACCAGGACATGTGGTGTTCCTGAGTCTTAGCTGGGAAGTCCTGTGTCAAGGGTGTCTTCTGGAAGCTTCCCTTCAGTTGGTTGCTCAGGAGCCTTTCCAAAGATGTGCTTCATGTGGATTCCCAGCTTAGAATCCCCAACACACAGCCTAAGTTTGAATGTCTGCAAACCGGAGAAGGCTGGCTGTGGTCCTGCTTCCTCTGGGGCAGCCATCCAGCTATCCATCAGTGTTTACCAACAGAGTATATGCTGTCTACCTGGATATCCTTGGGCAGATGTTTTACAGAGCATCCTTCCACTGAGGCCTAGCACCTCAATTATTTACTGGGTTTCCAGGACCATGACAATATGCTCTCTTTCCCCATGTGGCCATTCGAAAGGGACTTCTTAGAGCAAGTAGAAGACCCCATGCACTCTGAAGAACAGGTTTGGCCTCCAGGCAGCTGAGTATACTCTTCCCTCTGGAGATACAAGCTATCTTTCTCAAAGGCATGTTTCCAGATGACCTGGTCTACAGGGTCACAGAGAACTAAACAAGTCATAGATACCTGGAAGAATGTTTCCTATTTAAAGAAATGAGGAGATTCTTTGTTTTGCTTATTTATAAATTCAGAATACATAGTGCTCTTGGACTACTTTAACCTGTCAGAGCTACCTATTAATACAGGATGGAACATTTGGAACCTTCTGCAGGCACATGATTATTACTAACTAAAGGGGAAGTTTACAGCAGATAATCATCAGCCCAGATAGTAGATCTTACTAAATTTCATTCCAGCATTATATTTTGCAAATTCTAAACATTTCTCTACACATTTGTGGAACATCATTAGAAATAGTTTACCCAGACAGTTAGCTTTTGAAATATATTTAGCTGATACTTCCACACAAAATAAAATTCTCACAATATCCACAGAAGGCCCTGAGTGGCATCACCCACAGTTCTATCGTCTGTCATAGACGACCCATTCTGTCTGTGATTTGCATAGCATCTGTGTGTAACATCTAGAACAGAACACTTTGTCCCAAACATGTTGTAATAGCTCACCTGTTCAAATATTTCATGGTAAACAGAACAGCATGCAAGATGACTGCCTGTTTGTCTTAACTGCCTTCCCTTCCCCTATATTTTCATCTATTGCCAGCACAGGGAAAGAATGCTTGTGTTTTCCCTATATACTCGTACCCATGAAATGTCTGCTCACAGATGATTTTGAACGGTCATTTAAAAATAAAGAGAGTGTGAACCCTACAAGCAGCAGCAAAGAAGTTCAGGTGACTGAGGATCAAAGCACAGGACTGATGCCACAGAAGAAGTCTTTAGAGCGAGCCCAATTTCCCAGGGTAACATCCAGCCCGTGTTATACCAGATCATGTCTCTTATGCTTTATAAGAGGGGTCATTTGGAAGACCTTCTACTCACCTTGGGCTGCCCCTGTCACTTTCTGCTACCCAGTGCTGCTTCAGTTGCACAAGACTTGTTTGGCATGCATGACTCTCAGAGAGAAGGAATTTAGGAAAGTGGCTGCACCGGGTGAATGACTAGGTGAAGTCTACAGTCTGAATCCGTGTTCAGTAAAAGGTAGCGAGGAGAGGTCAAGATCCACCATGGCAGACGGAGCCTGGGATGGACTCAGAGTGACACCAGCCCTTTCCTGGGTCCTAATCCTGTTCTGTCCCCTCTGACATTCTAAAATGAAGAAACGTCCTCTCTGTGTGACCAAACACCATGAAGAGAGTCAGCCACAACCCAGAAATAGCTTGCTCTGTGGTTCTCTCAGAGTGCTCTCTAGGCATGTATTCAAATGAGAGATATACTCTCTCGTGCTGTAGCTATGTAGCTATGAAAACTCAGATTATCCTAGAATTTATATGACTTGTGGTATTGCTTTGGTTACAAGAAACACATCCTCTTTAACTCATATTTTGATTAATTGAATTTTATTAAATACGTAGAAGTTTAGTTATATATATATATATATGTATATATATATATACAAACAATAAGCTATTTTGTAGATTCCTACACAAATATAGCCCATTGTTAGTCTATAGTAAACACGTCCTACACACTAGTGCCCCAGTGGAGTACCAGGGCTGCCTTGCATGTCCTGCCCAGCTGGTTCATTATTTTTTTCTTCATGATTAGAGATTTGTTTCTCAATCCTTCATTTATTATTTCAAGTGGTAATTCAATTTGGCTATTTTTGTTCTGCCTTGCATAATATAATTATCATAACAAGCACATTTGCTCAAGGAACCTGCATGACTTCTAAATTCACCTTCCTTGGACAAGAGATTTCTTTCAAATGTTTGAAGAATCCCCAGGATTGCAAAGCCTTTAGCAAAGAAGCTGCTCAGATTAAGTACATTTGCAGATCTGCATCTTATCCCATCGTGACTGACATGCACAAGTTGAGTTTCCGATCAAGTCAATTGTTATCAGAACAGGCTCCAGCACGTCAGAATCCGAACAAACCAAGAGCAAGCTTATTGGTTTGTTTTTTCAGACTCAAATAATCCCTGCTGCTCAACATCTTTCATGTCAATATGGTACTGGATGGTATGTACTCATTCCTGTAAATCCCTTCTTTCTTGTTGATCTTCTTGCTCTCTGTGTACAATTACTACCCATCATTTATCTTTGAATTCCCAGGAACCAGAGTTCTTGGCACATATAGAAACAGAATTTCTGTTGTCTTGACTGAAGCTTTGTCATTTTTAAGATGACAGTGTTTACCAAAGACACGAACTTGCAGTTCTTAGACATGTCTTTACAAATCTCTGATTCACCTGAGAGTCACAGACTGCTACCCTTACCTGAATTCTAGAAATTTCTATCACCCCTGTCTTTTGTTTAGCCTCCCTGTTATTGAGTGACAGGAGAAAGGATACCCTGCTTTATTCAGGGTTCACTGCAATGAGAAACGTGATTGACATTCAATATCTTATAGAGTGAGCAATTTGATAGGTAAACAAAACTTGGATTATTTGTTATGATGGCATGCCCATTCAATGGAAGAAATGAATGTTCTGACCCCAAAGACAGAAGGTATAAAAGCATTCCACAAGTACCCATGACTCCAACACACATTGTGTTTCTGGAAGGAATTTGCTTATTATTAACCAGGGTGAAATTGTGCCTTTAGACAGCTGATTACTACAAGAATATAGTCTGTCAGGACAGCGTGGATCTTTATGGTGTGGACTAAATGGAAAACAACTAATAGTACATCATAAGGCTTATGGTCAGCATCCTAACCTGCACCATCATAGACACAAAGCAGCATGAGGTGCAGTGTGTGCATGTGTGTGTGTGCCTGTTCACATGTGTGGTGTGTATATGCATGTTTATGTGTATGCACATTTGTATGTGTGGATGTGCATGGATATGTGGAGAATAGAGGTTAATGTCAGGTAGTTTCCTCTACCCCTCCTCACCTTTTTGGTTTTTGTTTGTCTTTTATTGAGGCAGGGTCTCATTGTATCTGGAACTCACCAATTTGGCTAGCTAGCTCCAGTGATCTGTCTATCGCTACCAACTCCAACCCTAAGACTATAAGTGCATTCTGCCATGCCTGGCTTTTTGTGTGGGTGCTGGTCATCCTAATTCAAGTCCTCATGCTTGCTTACTAATCTTTATTGACTTTCTCCAATGATCCATCTCCCCAGACCCATTGTCAGCACTTAATTTTTAAATTTCATTTTGTTTTTATTTATCTTTATGTATATGAGTGTTTTGCCTGCATGTGTATAAGTGCACCCATGTTGTGCAATACCTGCAGAATCAAGAAGAGGGCATTGGATCCCCTGCAACTGGATTTAAGGACAGTTGTTAGCGGCCTGAACCCAGGTCCTCTTCAAGAGCAGCTAGTGTTCTTAATCACTGAGCCATCTCTTCAGCCCCATTGCCAACCCTTTAAATGCTTTACAATAGCTGACTTTCTAAAGTGGACCTTGTTTCTTATGGTTAAACATGTGGTTGATGCTGCAGCATGCCAGATTCAGATGAACAGATTTCCCTTCTGGAAATGGAGAAGAGTTGTAACTATGAAGAAAATTTAGGGGAGTGGGTGTAGAGGGGTGTCAGCACACCAGCTGATTAGGGTTCTGAGCCAGGGTAATCCAACCAGGACAGGACCTAGGGTGACCCTCACCATGGCTGTTGTGCCCCATGCTCAGCTTCCTCAATGCTCCCTCCCTCTAGCACCATGTTTGAGCACCTCGTTTAGAACATGCTTGTGACAGGACCATCTGTTCAACTTGTGTGTGTGTGAGTGTGTGTGTGTATGTGTGTGTGAACTTTTTTTTACAATATATACTTTCATTGAATTTTTGTCCATTTCATACAATACATCATAGTCATATTTAGAACCCCTCCCCTATCTGTACCTGCCCCATAGTCCCCCCACTGGATTTCATGTACTCTATCAAATGTGTAGCCCAGCACGGCCTTGAACTCATGATCTTCTTCCTGTCTCTACTTCTTCAATATAACCTATAGGCATATGCCACCACAATCAGTAACTGTAAATATATACACTGACACGCTTGGTCTTTTCTTCAAGTTTTCTTTGAGGTAGAAACAATTCTGACCTAAAAGCTCATATAACCAGAGGCAACTTTTGGGGAATGTTAACCTGCTGCCTGAATGTCTTGCATTACTTTAAAAGCATTTTTATTAGAAGTACAAATTAAGCATGTAGGCAGGAATGTCTGAGAAGTTCAAAGAACTCCATTTTGGAGACGTCATGGTTCCTTTCAGTCATGTTTGCTTTCGACTATCTTGGCACTGTTTTATTTTAAAATTTTACTATGGTATTACTCATGAATTCCATTTTAGATGACTTTTTTTTTGAAAATATATAGCTCATAGGTAATCACATGAAGAGGGCCAGCAGACACACATGATTAAAAATATTCAGAAACAAGAGCCAAAAGAGTACAATAGAATAGGAGGTCCCTTTTCTGCTAGCTGGGCTAACAAGCAAAGATGTGTGTGGATGTGTGTGTTAGGATTGTGAGTACCTGTTTGCTTAGAACATCATCATTTTTGCTCAGCTCTTAAATGAGAATGATAGTAACTAAAATAAAACAGTGTTAATGTCAGTGTCCCAGTGGATGATCCCATACTCTTGCACATACAAGCAGTGTTAATTGAACTTGGTGGGTGAGAGACAGAGAGAGAGAGGGAGAAACAGAGAATATGAAGTAAGGCTGGATATGTGTTGGGAAGAGCTCAGGGAGAGTTGGAGGGGGCATGAGTTGGAGGTAGATATGATTAAGATACATTGTATATATGTATGCATTTTTCAAATAATAAAGTTTTTAAGGAAAAGAAAATAATGTTGAGCCTATGCAATATTTTTGGTGGCAAGATTACAACACCCCCCCCCCCAGGGAAACTTCAGCACCTGTCTACCCTGGCTACAGCATCCTGGTACCCACAGGCACCTGCCACTCTTCATAGACAGAGCCCTCGGGCAGCCCCTGGATGACTTGATATAATCTGTTGAAAAGCTTTGTTCTGCCCACTCTGGGCAGAAATAGTCACCTCCACCTTGGTTTGTTCAGCTGACCCATGATCATCAGGGCCAGACCAGTCCACACATTCTGAGAAAAGTCTGCTTTGCCTTTTGTTTCACTAGCCCATTCATTCAAACCCTGGCAACTGTCAGCATATAATTCTGTAAGAAGTCAAGGGTGCCCTTCCCCTGGCAGAGTGAAACCTGCTGTGCACAAGGCAAGGGACAGGTTAATGCTGGGCTTTGGCTCCCAAGCCCAGGGCCCTTTGGACAGGACAAAATCCCTTGTCCCCTATGCCCATACCATACTCTCCCCACTAACCACATTCAAGAAAACTGGCCATGCGCCAGATAGAAAAAAAGCTTAGAATGTTTCCCCAGCTGTTTTGAATAAATTTTTCGATTGATTAGAAAAATATGGATCAGACATTCTAGAAATGTTACAGGACCCCAAGTCTTTCTGAGCATGTAATTTATTCAGTGAATTCTCTCTTTCTGTGGATCATTGAAGGCTTTCTCTTTTCAAACAACTGTATGTGGCTAATATATTAGTATTTTCAGTGATAGAGATTTATAAATTAAACCTGTGGTTAATAAAACATATTTATATTATACTGGGAATGACTTAGAGTTACTTGATAGTTTCCAGACAGTTTGGAAACAAAGTGAAGTATTTCCGTTCAGGAACAAGGGAGAGTAGGGAGAACATAACTGCCGTCCATGTGCAGATCAGCTGCTTGCTGTTGCTCTGTTTTCTGTTTACATATTAAATGTCACTGCATAAAAGGTTGTTCTTCCCTTGGTGGGGAAGACGTTATTCTGTATTCACAGGGCTGATTAAAACAGTGTAAAACATAGTTTTTGGAACCTGTGAGCTCTGACTGGGTGAATAGAACCACTACTTTGCTTTTACCTAATAGGATCTTTTGTTTCTGTTTGTGTTCCATCTCCATGCACCATGGGCACACATGCAGGTAAAGAAGTCTTTTCCTGTATGCTAAATGGCATCACCTGTGAGTGTGAACGCACTGCTGTGTTGACTTGTCCAGCATCCTGGAGACACAGTGGGTGTGACCCGGGGAGAGGACACAGGCCTTTGAAATTCAATGATGGTGTTTTCTGTAAAAGACCATTGTTTGTGTTTGCTGTTCACATCCTACCATTGCTGCCCTGGATTCCCAGTCCTCAGAGTGAGGCCACAGCAAGCACAGAAGCATTTTAAGTTGCACTTCCACAAAGCACATCCTAAAAGAGTCCCTCACTGTCGATTCTTCTGTGAGGAAGGTTTTCCCTTCTTCTGAGGGAAAACCTCTTGTGATTCACTGCACAGGCATATTTTATCCCTGTGTTCTCAGAGAGGACTAGAAGCTTATCCCAGGACCTGTTTTACACTGTGACAAAGGAAAAATATAACACGCACCCCACATCCATATACTAATTATTTCAGCTATGTAATTGCTCAGGTAATCATTAGTCTACTTAAAAGACATTGTACGCTACTTGTTGTCAGGTCAGTGAACAAAGTAGAATGAATCAGTTGATTAAAAGTAGCATATAATGAAGTGTCCTCCAACCACTATGCATGCAAGCTATAGTCACACCTCCTTCCCATGCTCCTCTGGGAGTCAGTTGGGGAGTCATTTATCCCTCCCACCCAATCAGTCGACCTTAGCTGCATGTCGGGGAGGGACTAAGGATATATAAGCCCAGAATGCCAGGAGGCACCTCTCCTGCCATTTTGCATGGCTGTCTGGAAGCCACAGGATCTATATTTGAGTGTGGACTTTACAGTGCAGCGGTAAATGGCGGGGGGCACTCTTCTGTAAATAAACCCCCAACCTATGCTCTGTTAGCAAGCTCAATAAACATAAACTCATTAGGATTTAAAAATAAAATAAAAAAACAGAGCTAATGGAAACCTTCATTATTCCACCAAAGTTGACCCCATGTTGGCACATCTTTTGGCCTTTAATTTCTTATTCCCATTTTCCCCCCTTAAACTTATTTTATATATATTTTATGTAACCTGCTTCAAGTTATTTCTGAAAAAAATGTGTTAAAAATTGCCTCTCTTTGAAATAATTTTTTAAAAAAAAAGAAGGCAAATAATAAACCAGGCTTGGTGGCATAGACCTGTACTCATAGCACTGGGGGTTGGAGGCAGGAGATCAGAAGTTCAAGGTCATTCTGGGCTGCATAGTGTTTAAGGCCAAGCTAAGTTGTATGAGACCCTGTCTTTAAAAAAATTAGCTAAGGTAAGAAGAATAAAATTAATTAATGGTTCCAAAAAAAAAAAAAAGTAACATATAATGGGGCTAGAAAGATGGCTCAGTGGTTAAGAGCACTGACTGCTCTTGCAGAGGACCCAGGTTCAATTCTCAGCACCACATGGTGGCTAACAACCATCTGTAACTCCAGTTCCAACCGATAAGATGCCCTCTTCTGACCATAAGAGCATAGCATGACATGGGTTCACTTACCTACATGCAGGCAATACAATAAAAATAATAAACAAAATATATATTTTAAAGTAGCATATAGTGAACAGGTATTGTTACTGACTTATTTTAAACAAAATTTATTTATAATAAAAACTTTCATCTGAACATGAAGCAGGATTTTTCACAATTGGAGCACACATTCATGTTTTTTTTTCCTTTAAGTTATAATAAAAGGGTATGATTGATGAAGTAAGATTCTTTCCATTCTTATCTATAAAATTATAAGTTTAAAGAAATCTTGGTCAAAGTTTGTGAGAAAAGGGACTCCTAAGAACCCTATAAAAATCAACTAAAACTGATAAATGTGTTCATCATGTGAGGGAATCTAAGATTAATACACAAAATTAATCCTGTATGTTAGCTACTATGTATTAATATCCAACATGTGGGAACCAGAATTAAGGCATAAACCCCTTTGTGATTAAAGAAAATGAAATACTTAGGTATATGCTCAGCAAAACATTTGCAAAATTAGCTTGCTGGACTACAAATCCTCATGAGTGAAATCAAAAGCATACTGTATTCCTGGACTGCAACTCCAGGTAGTGACAATGTCAGTCTTCGCCCAGGACGATTCATAGGGTGGATGCCATCCCCAGTGCAACCTCAACAGTGTTGACACATAAGTTTAAACTAAACATTGTATATAAAAACCCAGGCCTTGAAATACAAAATCATCATTAAAAAGATTAAAATCAGAGCATTCAACCACCCATTTTAAGGCCTGAGACATAACTATTTTAAAATCTAGATAGCATTGTGTTAGCAGACCATAGTAGTTACATAAAGAAAAGAGCCAAATTGAGATTGCAAAAGTAGGCTCGCCCAAATACATCCAACTGGTTTTTAATAAAGCCGCAAAGCAATCCAGAGAAGGAAAAACGGCCTTTCAGGAAAAAGTGCTGCAGCAATTAGACGCTCGCAACAAAATATAAGCAGAATTAACAGTGTGGGGAACAGAGAGATGGCTCAGCAGTTAAGAGCAATGATTGCTCTTCCAGACGACCCAGATTTGATTCCCAACACCCACATGACAGCTAACAACTGTCCTTTCTCCGGGGAATCAGATGCCCTCCTCTGGCCACCACCAGCTTTGCATGGCACGAGTGCACTTACACGCATGCAAGCAAAACACTCAAACACATAAAATAAAAATAATTTTTTTAAAAAAAGAATTAACAGCAGGATGTATCTCACTGGTGCACTGCCAGACCACATGCTGGCATGTGTAAGGCCTTGGGTTCCATCTGCAGCAACGTGGAAATAGTTACAAAACAGAACAAAAATAACAAGGAAAGCAAAGCAAAGACTCAGACCTTAGAGCATTTAAAAGGGATCATGGTCATACATGCTTAACCCAGACAAAACCCCAGCATAGACATTTGGAAGTTGGTAAGAAGCCCCAACCCAGCCTAAGGAGATTTTGGTAATTTATGACTATTGGAAAGGGCAGAGATAGTTTCTTTCCTGGATGGGACTCTTGGTAGGTTAACCAGGTACTAGTGGATGGACCCACATGAAAGATATTTGGGGATACAAATTAGACTCTATAGGACACGTGAACACACACACACACACACACACACACACACACACACACATTAGAGTGCATTAAATTGGCTGGGGCAATAAGGAGAGGTGTGGATAGGGGAGGTGATCTAAATATCATCAAGTTGAGACCAGTCTGGTCTACATAGCAAGTTACAGTCCAGGTGAGACCCTGGGTCAAAAAATAAATAAATAAAAGGGGAGAGATCGTGAACTTAGCAGTAAACTAAAGCTTTGAATTTTTTACCAAAGAAGGAGCTCTTAGAGATGTAAGAGAATGTCAAAATTTTCACCTATAACCCCAGGCACAGAAACCATACAGGGGAAAACTGATATGAAAGTCACACTGTTATAAGTTTTGTTTGTACAGAAAACCTCATTAAGATAATCATAAGACAAATAGAGACTTGGAGAAAATTTTGCAAACCACATATTCAACAAATGACTAACACTGAGGATATGTAAAGATATCTTCAAAGTCAATAGTAAAAAAACAGCTGTCTTAATTACATTACAAAACTCACAGTATCACCAAAGAGGACACACACACAGGAAAGACAGGCATGAAGATATTTGTTTTTAACCATTAGAGAAATGCATATTAAACTCACAAGAAGATGTCACCACATAGCAGCTAATATAAAAATGTGATAACGACAAATCCCGGTGAGTGAGTGGAGGAGAAATCTCCCTGTGCACTGCTCTTGGCCCTATAAAACAGTACAGCCACCCTGGAGAAGTGTGGGATGGCTTCTAATAAAAGATACCACAAGAAGCAGCTGCTGTACTCCTTCAATGCGGTGAGTCACAGCAAGAACGCTTAATACTGAAGGAACATTCACATGTGGGTGTTCCTAGGGCTTTACTACAACATCCCCAAAGTAGAAATATCCAAGAATCCCACAAATGGCCATACTGCAACATATCCTTGGAATACAGCTCAGCAAAGAAAAAGGATCAGTGTGTTCTCTCAGGAAGGAACCTGAAAGAGCTCAGAAGAAATATGCTTCCACTTTCTGAAGTTTCTGGTTTTGCAGAACTTTTTAAAAAATCAGGTTATATAAATAACTCACATGAAGTTGGGAGGATCCTGGGGGGGGGGAGTTAGAGGGGGAAGTAGGATATGGATATGCTCATTGTGCATTGTGTATGTGTATGAAATTTTCAAAGAATATTTTTTTTAAAGAAAGAGTGAGGATACAATAATGACCAAACAGAAAAACAGAATCTCATGAACCCATGATTTGAAGCAAATCCTCAGGGATTCATGTGGGTGATCTTCTGGCTCTCAGCTAGGACTTTGCTTTCTTTCTGCCTTGTGTCCTGGGAACTCTTTCATTACCTCAGAAAGATAACGAAAGCTTTGTGGTAAGAGGCTCACGGAGGGTGAGGACAATTCTTTAAGTTTTTGGAGGTTTGAAAACTTGGGTGGTGCTGGGCGAGTTTGAGGAGCACTGAAAGGAAAGCTTGCCTTTCCTCTATCCCTCCCTCCCTTCCTTCTTCCATCCCTCCCTCCTTCCCTTCCTTCCTTCTTCCCTCCCTCTCCCCCTCCCTCCATTCCCTCCCCTCCCCTCCCCGTTTGTCTTTATTTCAAGCATAACCTTGAAATTAAGTCATCATTGAATAAGCACATTATCCTCTCATATGTCACCTTATTATATACTTTGCCACTTTAAAAACATCAAAACACATTTTCCATAGATTTTGTTTTGAGGAGTACTGACCATGCTTACGTGATTACATTTGCAGAGAAGAAATGGACATACATAAATGGATAAATGGTTCCATAGGAGGGAATGACAGTTATCTGAAGGTATTTCCTGGAAAACAGTATTAATGTCTTTCCTTCTTTACACCCAACTCAGTCAAATGTTGAAAGCCAGAAAGTCTGTCTCTGTTCAAAGTCTAGCTATAAGGTGGAAACAGTGATTGCATGTTTCTGTGGGCATGGACTGCCTTTTTCTGTTAGAGAACCCAGGAGCCTGCAGTAGGGACCGACTGCCAGCCACAGAGGTACAGCCAGGGCAGCTTTTCAGTGTCACACTGACTAGGTTCCCTCAGGAAACAGAGCTGAGCTTAAGATGTTTTGGGGTCAGGAAGGGTGTGTGTGATCACCCGCTATATGATCTTATAAGGGCAAGCTTCAGGTCCCTTGTTTATCAAATAGTTGAAATAACTCCTCCCATGAATTTGAGTGAAGACAGGCAGAGGAGTTCTGGAAAGCAGTCTGCAGGATTTGGACTTTAAATATTAGTTCCCACCAGCTTTGACTTGGCAGAATTAGTCACACCCTGTTAATTCACCCATTGTTTTCTCAGGGGGCCAATGAGATGACTCAGTGGGTAAAGGCACTTACCACCAGGTTTGATCCAAGTTTGACCTGAGTTTGATCCCTGGAACCCATATGGTAGAGAGAGAGAACTGACTCCTGTAAGTTACCCTCTGACCTCAAATACATGCCATGACATGCCCAAATGCACACAAATAAGTATTTTAAAAAACAAAGTGTTTTTAAATCAGTATACAGACTTTAAGTTATGTTCTCCAGTCCTATGACAGAAACTGTATCTGGAATGTTCTCTTGACAGACATATTTTTAAAAGTAAAGACTTAACAAGGGGCTATCTCTAATATTCTGGCTTAAGATATTGAGATATTTGTGTTAAAGTGTGATAATGTGCTCCATTATAAATGAGTTAAAAAGAGAGATTACGATTGTTCTTGCTGTACGTGTGAGACTTTCAGTTGTGGGTGAAATGGAAGACATTGAATATTGAGTTCCAAGATTAGAATTCTAGGACCATTGAATAATAATATGTGAACAAAATTGGAGAGTACTGATGCAAATACTGGCCTGTATTTATTTCCCTAGGGCAGATGGCAGCCACTGTGGTGGGTTATCGGGATAACACCTGTTAGGTCCTAAGCTAGACCCCAAGGAAGGCTGGTCAATCAGAACCTTTTGAGGATGGCAGAATCTACAGAGGCCACTGTCCCTTGGCACAGCCAATTTCAAGATTTCAGGTGACACACGTCTGGGGAAAAGAGCTGAGTGAAAAACCTTGATCTTCCTTTTTATCTCATTGTCTGTTTGAGGGAAAATGTGAAATTTTTGACTTAAGTTATTCTTTCCTGCTAATAATATTTGCTGAAGTTTCTCAGAAAATTCCCTATTTTTACATGGTTCAATTATTTATTTGACTAAGTAAGGTCTGTGTTAGTGTCAGGACATGTTGACTAAAAGAAAGCCTCTGATTGACCAGGTAATCCTCACATGCTACCTGTGCCCTTAAATCCTGAGTGTGGTGCTCATGGTGATAAACCCCTACCACCATGAAGTACAAATGGCAAATATTCTACTCAGTTTTAATCCACATCCACTCCATCTCACAGATAGTAAAATGGAGATTGAAATGTTTCTTACAGTGACGTCTCCAGATACTTGGCTTTGATATACTCCCAGGTATAATTTTCAGGTATATTCCTGTAATTGTGTGTGGTCTCGTGATGAGCAATGCCAAAGGGAAAATTAGCACTTTAATTAGTAAAACATAAACATCTAGTTTTTATTGTTAATGCCTCATTTAAGACACATTTTTTTGCTAATTAAGAAATGTATTCCTGGGGACATCAACCTAGACCCACTGAAGAGTCAGAGAAGCTTCAATTTTGTATAAAAGAGGTTATGTTTTCATTTATTTGCTTGATTTTCTTGAAACTGGGTCTCATGTGGTCCAGGCTGGCCTTGAACTCCTGATCCTTCTGCCTCAGCATCAGATTACTGAGATTCCAGGTATGTCCTAATACATCCTCATATTTATTAATTTGTTTATCTTTTATGAGACTGAGGATTGAACCCAAACCTTGCATATACAAGACAAATGATAAATCACTAAACTACATCCCCAGCCTGTTCCTTAACTTTTATTTTGAGACAGAATGTCACTAAGTTGTCCACTTTCACTTTGAACTCACTGTGTATTATTACAGCAGGGTGGCCTTGGACTCACAGTTCTCCTGTCTCTGCCTTCCAGACAGCTTGGAATGCCAGTATAAGCCACCATGGCTAGATTTGTTTTTTAAATCTATCATCTATCTACCTGTTACCCATGTGTCTATTATCTACCTACAATCTATCATCTGTCTATCTATAGTCTATGTATTGCTCTTCTAAAATTCATCTGTCTATCTATTTATCATGTACCTATCAGTTGTCTACCATCTTTCATTTATCCATATTCTATCATCTATTTATCTATCATTTACCTACCTACCCTACCCACCTATCTAACATCTACTTATCTGTATCTAACTATAATTGATGTATTGTTTCTCCATCATACATCCATCTATTTATCTATCATCTAAATATCCTCTGTCTATATATCATCTATTATTTATTTATCTATCATCTTTCTATTTATTTCTATTATCTACATGTCTAGCATCTATTTATTGTCTATCATGTATCTTTCTATCATCTATATATTTATGTAATATCTATCTATCTATCTATCTATCTATCTATCTATCTATCTATCTATCTATCATCTCATTTTTACATCCACAGGTTGTCTGGCTACAGAGGAAAATATCTGTAGCTGGTCTGAAAATGTTCCTGTTATCAAGCAAACAGTCCTTGAGAATTTTCATTCTGATTTGTTCTTCCTGGTCCTTCACGTACTAAACAGGCTTGTCCATAATGACAGGACTAACTTCACAAGACTTCTACCCAGAATTTCATTGATCAAAATGCTGTTATGTTTATGGTTCCTCTGGGAAGGTCCTGGCACTGTCTTTCTGTGCCATAAGATGTATGACATGGTGTGGGTTTCTTTAGAGTCACAGTGGGGAGGCTATAGGGGAGCTTGCTCACTGATAATTCTTAGAAAGTTTCAGCCTCTCACCCAGTCTTTGTGTCCTGCATCAGTGTGGACATACCCAAAAATTCCTTCTGCCCCACCCCAGCCCATGTCTCCTCTACTCACACAGAGCCAAGCCTGAAGACAGAAGACCCCACCAACTACACTCACTGCTCTGCCCCAGTCACTCTGAGCCTCACTATCAAGGACAAATGCTTTTGGGTGAGGGTGGAAGGCTCTGCTCTGTCTGTATCTTTAAGGTGTCTCCCTCCCTCCCTCCCTTCCTTTTTCTTTCTTTTTTTTTTTTTTTTTTTTGATGTTTCTGATCAGATTGCTCTTGCTCTTCCCACTCCTGTCTTGAACACCCCATTCTTTTTTCAGCTCTAAATTTGTTTTTCTTAAGAGGTCCATTCATTCTTGTTTTCATGTTTTTTTTTATTGATGTATATGAATTGTAAAAAAAAAATTAGTGAATTTCATTGTGACACTTTCATGCGTGAACAGGAAGCATTTTGATCATGTTCACCCTACCCTCCCTTCATCTCCCATCCCTTTCCTCTTCTTCTAGAGCCTTCCATCTGCCTTCAAATATTTTATGTTTTCTTTCAGATGCAGCAACTAGGGGGAAAAAAAGACAACCTTAAAAGTTTAAAGTCCTGCCTTTCATGAGCTCATCCACTTGTGGGGTTTCAGGGTTCTGCACAGGATTTCTAAGCTTTTTTCGAGTCTTTTTTGAGCCCCAGATTCTTCTATCTGATATTTCTTGGACCAAAGCTTAAACCTTAACAAGTAGTTTGACTTTGGCATGACTGATATAAATATAAGACTTTCTATCATAGAAGACACACTCCCTCCCTGTACCCCATTCTAAGTATACTTAGAAAGTGTCAAAAGTACCTGCCATTCCCAGCCCAGCCCAGTCTGTCCCTTCTAAACTTAGTCCCTCCCTGCTATCTCTGTCTTTACCACTTCTGGTCTATACCTAGATCACCTGCTCCCTTAGTCTCCCCCAACCTTCCAGGCAATCTCCCTCTGGAAACCCAGATTACTCCTGAATTAACCTGACTACTCCTCTTCTCTACTTCCAGCCCCTCAGTGAGGGTTTCTGGCACTTTCAGAACATTCTAGAACTCTTTTGCAAGATGCACAGAGTCCTGGCTGCTTCTCCAACTTGGCAATCTTTGTTTTTCTCACCTTGGACTCTCATTTCGCTGTGCACACTGTGTACAACCAATTTTATATACCTTCACACATATCTGCTTCTCCAACTTGGCAATCTTTGTTTTTCTCACCTTGGACTCTCATTTTGCTGATATGTATTCGCTGTGCACACTGTGTACAACCAATTTTATATACCTTCACACATGTTGCTGCATGTTCTAGGGACTTAGGTAGTGCAAGCTAGGCTCGTTCTTACTCACATGTTGGCTCTGGGAAGAGAGCCTCCTTCCTGCAGAGTGATTCCTTGTGATCTGCTCTTGGCACCTGCCCGCCGGCTTCTGATATACTTGCAGGCTTCTCACACCCACCGCTCATCTTCCTCGCTGTGTCTCCTTCTCCTTCACTGTATTGTAGCTGACTCTTATCTCTGCCCAGGGTACGCCATTTGTTGCGGCTGAGGTTCCCAGCGGGAAACCTTTGCCTTTATGTCCTCAGCTTCTTGGTATGGCTGCATTTGGTTGTCAATTTCTCCACGTTTGTTAAGTGAAAGGAACAAATCAATGAATTAATCAGCAACCTCAAAATTAAATGGTACTGGCAAGAAGAGATAATACATTAGTATAAATTAAGCATCTTTGATGCAAATGTGAATTGCAATGCCATCACCGGTACCCGCCAACTTTCTATATGAAGTACAGAACATGCGGGTGAGTTCCTCCTCACAAAAAGAAGGGTTCAGGTAAATGAGCTCCGTGTCCAGCAGTGTGATTATGTTCTGGTGCAACAAGAGCCACTGTCCCTTTCCTAAAACATCATGTGCTCCTGTGTACCAATATCTGTGTAAACACTTGCGACACAACGTCCAAGTGATTTCCGTTATGACAGAGATCAGATATGGATGAGGTGACTTTTAACCATTGTGTTTGACTCGGAGCCAAGCCGTAATGCAGTATGTTTATCCTAACAGGTATTTGAACCAGGGCATCGGGGAAGATGTATCCACAGTCCAGCGTTCTCTGAACAGGGAGAAATTCATAGTTCTGAAACAAGCTCTGAGTGTAATTGGCTTCAGCAACTTGGTGAGTGACATCATCAGTGTTTCACTGAGAAAACCAGCCTTGCACCATTTATACGAAGCTACTCATTCAAAACTAATTCCTGAGGCCCAGTGTAACCCGTGGATTGTGGACAATCCTGGTGATGATTTGCCAGACAGCAGGCTTCCAGTCCTGCCTCCCGGAGCTTACTGTCCAGTAGGGAGAGAGGGCATCAAACCAGATGGAATGATAACAGGAACCAGAAACCCAGAGATGCTCAGTAAATGCACAGTAAGAAGAGCATAGTTTGGTTATCAATAGCAGTGGAAAAGCCCATTCATACATTTATCCCAAACAGACCAGATGACTGCACTAATCCACCCTGAAGAACACAGACAGTCTGAAGTAATTGTGTACTGTTAAAGAATCACTTTGGACATCTCTGTCTGTCTCCCCCTCCCTGTTTGCACTGGCACCTGTGATGTTAGTCCTCATTTTCCAACCCCTCCCTGCCTAGAATATCCCTGCCTAGACCTTCTAAAATTGGATAGGAAACAGGAGCACAGACAGGGACAGGAGACCATTTTACCAGCATACCAGTTACTTGGAAATAGGTCTTTGAAATTCCACAACTGATCCTTAAAGGTAAGGTCAGCAAAATTCACCTGCTGGCTGAGGTGTCTGATAGAAAATCTAATAACCTTTTTGATAAAAAGACTCATGTATATTTTAATAAAAGACTTGGAAACTGTCCCTTCATTTTGAGCCTTTAAAGTTACTTGAAGAGTAAAAATCATTCCACTTAAGTGAGATCTTATGTCTCTTACGATTTAAAGGAAGGTGTTTTCTGGCTTGTGAGCCCCTTGTATTAATCTATGCAAGTAATGGGACTGGAGAGATGGCTTAGTGGTTAAGAGCACTGACTGCTCTTGCAGAGGACCTGGGTTCAATTTTTTAGTGTCCACATGGCAGCTAACAACCGTCTGTAACTCCAGTTCCAGGGGATCCAATGTCCCCTTCTGACCTCCATGGGCATTGCAGGACACAGGTACACCTACCTACATGCAAGCATTACACTCATACACATAAAACAAAACTAATAAAGTATTAAAAAGTATACAAGTAATTATGGTTCTGGGAGACTTGTCCACCCAGATGCCCCCATGGCTGTCCTCCATTGCCAACAATAGACAGGCTAGTGAGGCAGCAGGGCACTGCTGCCCACTGTAGACAGAGGCAGGATCCCAGTTTCCTGACCCCCACAGGGGGCATTTTTCTCTGATTAGAATTCACCATATTGCAACGTGTCATAGTTGATTTTCACAATTCATTCTCTCTCACTTAATCATAAGATCCTTCAGGGGAGCACAAAGCCTTCTTGCCTGTTTTTCCAGAGATGCTCGCCATTCAGATACAAGACCATTTGGAGAGTTATGCACATTATTAAAAATGGGGAGATGTGTTATGTAATTTAAGAAGATGGGAAAATGCTGTTCTATAAAGCAAGACTGAATTCTTTAGGAGACACCGATGCATGCTGTAAGGACTAGCAGAGGCATCTTTTAGCAGTGCCGTAATTGCAGAATGGTACACCTAGGAATTACTTGAGATTGATATCTCCAGGCTCTCTCTTTAAAGATGATAAAATTATAATACTGTATGAGGAAAATAAGGTGTTCTGGAGAGATTTAAGGGAGCCCCACAAACTACGAGAGGCTTCGCATATTTATAGATCCTGCAGTGTGTTTTCAGAGCACCTACCACTTAGGTGTGGCAGGCACTTAATGCCCAAATTACAAATTAGAGAGTTTAAAAGGTTGGGTTACCTGCTCTCCAGGTGTTTCGCAGTTGGCAGCATGAGGCTGAACATTTGGCATGCTGTAGAATCATCTTCATCTAACAGCTGATTCTCTTTAAAAAATTTTTTTTGATTTATTTATTTTTATTTTATGGGTAATGGTGTTTTGCCTGCATGTCTGTAAGTGTACCCATGCATGCAATGTTCATGGTGGCCAGTAGAGAGCATCAGACCTCCTGGATCAGGAGTTACAGACAGTTGTTAGCCACTATGTGGGTGCTGGGAACCCAACCTGAGTTCTCGAGTAGCCATTCCTCTTAACCACAGAGCCACCTCTCCAGCCCCAGCAGCTGATTCTTGACTTTTTATTCTTACCATAAAACCACTGCCCCAAACCGGCCTTTGAGTGTTCTTTCTCCTTCCTGCAGCTCCAGGTTTCAAAACCACCTTCTACCTCCTGTAGCTTGTGTGCAAGGAGAACTCTGGCCAACAGGGCTTGTGCCTGACTTTGAAAGGCAGTTAGCCAATTAGCACTCCTCCAGTATCCTTGTCATCCTTACGTCAGAGGGGCCATATCTGTGATCCTCATCAATTTATCTCAAGAGAGAGCAGCCTGGGGAATTAGGGAATTGACTCCCTTATGTAGGCTCTTGAATGAAGCAGCCATTGCAGTCTATCTGCCCCACCTCTCTCTCTCTACAGCCCACAGTCAGAAGTTAAGTCTGAAGTCGAAAGAGACCGCTGGCTAGTTAGAGCTTAGAATATAATCACTCATTTTATTTATTTATTTATTTATTTGGCATGATGATGGCTATCTAGAAGTCACTGATTCATATCAGAATAGCATTTCCTTCCTCTTAGATCTAAGGAACAGCATCAATTTATGAGAAATGCACATTGAGCTGAGAATTCATTCTAAAGTTGACACTGGCAGTTTTGTGGAGAACTGTGGATCAGAAAAGTTATAAACCCACCCAAAGAATATACATCATGCTTGTACTTTTAGGCTTTCAAAGATCTCTTCGCATCCTTTTCTGAGCAACTATATTTGTTCTCTGTGCACACATAGGAGGTGGAGAATCTCTTCGTTATTCTAGCAGCAATATTATACATTGGAGATATCGAGTTCACCGCGCTGACGGAGGCTGACTCTGCCTTTGTCTCTGACCTCCAGCTCCTGGAACAAGGTCAGTAAAAATCCACCTGGACAGAAACCTCTTTGCTGTGCAGTTTCATAAACGTGCCAGTAGATGGAGACACAGTACAAAACGCCACAGCTTCCTGTGCATGAAGTAGTGGGGGAGGGGAGGACCACGCAGTTCCAAAGGGTTCAGGGAGTCATCAGCAAGATGCACTTTCATGCTGTCATTCTGCACACCATACTGACAACATTGGTTTAGAAACATATACTATATTTCATGTGATACTTGCTAAGCACACGCAGTTTGAAAAATACCTTTAAACCACGGATGTCAACGAGCACCTTATTTTTACCGGTGTCAAAGTGACTTTCATAAGGAATTTGGAAAATATAAGCTAGTGTCATCTATGAGGGCAGTGAAGGGAGGAAAAAAAACCTGTTATGGTTTAATTCAGAGAGCTGCAAGATCTTGTTTAAATATTTGAAGATTCAAGATGTTTCTCTAGATGAATTTAACCAGGAGGGTAGAAGTTACTTTCCCTTAAGTGTGTTGTGTGCGTGTTCTAATGTGTCTGTAGGAAACTTATACACAATAAATATATAATGCAATGCTCTTGATTTCAAAAGTGCACAGTCACTTTACATTTACAGCCTGTTTTAATTTCAGTGGCTGGTATGTTGCAAGTATCCACAGATGAGCTGGCATCCGCCTTAACAACTGATATTCAGTATTTTAAAGGTAAATCTTTCTACCTGATTTCCACCTTTCTACAACTCCTGATCTTCTTCCAAATAGGGAAATTAAATGCAACCTTGCCCATCTCCACATGGGGAAACTGTTTGTATAGATTGAGTGCCAAAGGAAAAAGCCTTTATGAGCCATCGTGGTCCTCGGTTGACTGTAGGGAACTCTTCCATGCTCCTGGGAGATCATTCTGATTAACTGACCACTCTTCCTAACTAACCTGTCAGTTTAGAAAAACAAAGCCATCAATCTAAGAGGATTTATTCCCATAAACTGTGGACCTTCAGTGTGGGGGGCCAACCTTCTCCCTCTGCCTAGTCGCTCATAATCAGGTCTGTCATTTATTGGACATTTATGAGCAGATGGCATTGTGCCAAGTGCTCTGATGTTGTCATTTTTGATCTTACAGAAGGTCAAGAGGTGGGCATAGCTGTTTCCTTTTAAGAGAGGAGAATGCTCAGATTTAGAAAAGTCCATCATTGTGAATGCCAGACCACTGGTACTTCACATGTCTAACATGTAACAGTGTAGCTCCCAACCCTCAGGTTGGGACGCTTACTGACTGTGCTGTGTGTCCTGCGCAGTGCGGACGATGGGTTCTCACAGGTGTGTCCTAGTTATTTCTCACTGTAGCTGTGAGGACTGGCCTCTCTGGGTCCATGTTCCAGAAGTCCTCACTGATTTGATCTGCTACCCTATGGGTCTAATTTTGGGGAGTCATGATCTATACCTCATGCCTACTCAGAATTCCCTTCCCGTACTACTGAACTCACTATATTTTCCCATTCTCACCTGGTACTCTAGGCACCTCTGATCCCTCTTCCTTCTGCATTGAGTAAGTCAGACACCTGCCAGTTTGATACAGAAGTGGCTCTCTTCCTCACTACATTTTCGGTTTCTTTTCCTGAGTCACAGCAGGAGCCTCCTCCGTTAATGTTTTTATCTGGGTTTTCTCATTTCCCCCTCTACCCATAGGAACAATCGATATAAAATACAAATGTACGTTTTATCTGTGGATAACAATCTTTCAAATACAGCATCCTCTTGCTCCTAATACCTGCTCAGTCTGAGACTGGGTGATAGCCATGTTGCCGAAGGCCACAATGTGAATTCTAGAATAATATAAATATTTCTACTGGAGGGCCAAGCTCATCCCCAACCTCCACAAAAATTGTATTTTGGTTGATTTGACCATTACTTTCTAGATGGGCAGGTATCCAAATGCCCTGGACTAGCTCAGTCTTCAAACCAGGGCATTGCTATCAGAAGCTTACTGAAAGAACTTGAGAAGGGCCGATTCTCTGAGAGGAACTTACACAGCTACCAAAAGGTGCACAGCTGGAGTCAAGGCAACTGTCACTCTCTTTAGGCAGACATTTTATGTAATAATAACTGACAGGCATTTTCAGTGTTAACATTTTTGGGGTCAATGTAAATGCTGCTGAGAATAAATAGAATGTGCAAAGTTTTGTTAACTTCTAAATGAGGGAATTCCTTGTCCTTATGCCTCCTCTTCTTCCTACTATTTTAGGAGACGTGATAATACGTCGACACACTGTACATATTGCTGCATTTTACCGAGATCTCTTGGCCAAGTCACTGTACAGTCGTTTGTTTGGCTTTCTGGTGAATACCATGAATGGTTGCCTCCAGAGTCAAGATGAGTTTAAAAGGTAGGAGTCCTGGATGTTGATCCTGTATTACCTTACTATACACAGCTCAGGGGCTGTGGACCCTGGCCCCTGGGTGACCTTGTCACACACAACTCGGGGGCTATGGACACTGGCTCCTATGTTATCCTGTTATACATAACTTCTGGGATATGGGTATTGGCCCCTGCATTACTCTGCCACACACAACTCAGGATCTGTGGATACTGGTTCCTGTGTTACCCTGTTATACAAAGCTCAGGAACTATGGACACTCGCCCCTGTGTTATCCTGCATACACAACTCAAGGCCTCAGCTCTTAAAGGTACTTCATATTCCAGCATGGCCCATGAGGCAGGCTTCATTCAAATATCCCATTTTAACAAAGTGATTTTTCTGGAAGGGTATTAGTAATTATGCTTTAGAGCTATAAGCCCCCACCCCACCTTCCCACCACCCACAATGATGGATGAATCAAACCTTTCATGTATAGATATGCAAATGTGTTCTCTCTGGAATGAAGGTATGCATGTGGTCTTTTGTGCTCGAGAAGAATAGAAATTTTATGAATTTAGGAAGAAGATAGTCTAAGAATGTCAAGAATGTCTGAAACTCAGGAATTGGTTGAGAAGCCCATGTATGTCTCTTTCAGAACCACTTTGATGATGTGTATAATTTTTCCTTGCGATTCCTTACTTATTTCGTGGGTATTTGACAAAGGGTCTCTGTGGTAATCATCTTGGCTCATACCCTTAATCATCTCTAAGAAGTAGCTTTTCAGAGCTATTTGATCACCTAAAAATTACAGATTTCCATGGACTCTTGTCAATGGGAAGCTGTGTTATTATTCTTGTCACTGATAATGACCCTGAACAGACATTTGAAAGCAAAATTGCATCCAGCAGTCTCCACACACAAGCTTGTCTTTGAATGAAACTTCTGAGAATTTCTTTGTTGTCCTGGAGTTCTTTATTAAATTCTTAGACTTACCACCTTACTGGTTTCTTGGAAAACATTAAAGCTAGCATGTATGAATGGGAAAGTTCTGAAATAAATATAGGCATTTCTGATTTCAAGTACCAAGGGATAGTAAAGTCTGTAAAATGTACATGTCTAAATCTCAGTGCAAAGCAGTCGAGTTGGGCAACCTGTCTGGGATTTGGGCAGCTAGAGAATAATCTGAATTTAGAAGAAATGCCTGCTGGGATCTGATGCACTCTTCTGACCTCTGTGGGCATTCCAGGCATTGCACAACATGGGTGCACTTACATTCATGCAGGCAGAATAAAACACACTTAAAATAAAATTTAAAAAATAAAAATGAAATGTTTAAAAAAAAAGAAAGGGAGGAAGGATTTTTTTCTGCTCTGTGGTTCTGGGGAGCCAAATCCAACAAGGCAAGGAGGCCATGGCAGTGGGAGGGACTTGGCCCCAGACAATTTGCTCACAAATCAGTGGACCGGGAAGCAGAGAGAGAGATGGAATGCCTGGGGTCAACTGGCTCTTCCCTTTTTCCTGTTTTAATCAGTCCAGAACCCCAGCCCATGAGCTGGTACTGACCACATTCAGGGTCCTCTCCCCTCAGTTCTTTCTCTTTGAAAATTCCTTCATAGAAACACAAAAAACTGTACCTGACTAAAGCCCACGGCATTTCCTAACCCTATGATGTTGACAATAGAGATGAACTGTCACATCTTCTAAGTTATTCACAGACTGATATTAGCATGCTAAATCTACCAAATTAACCTCCAAGAAAATTATTAGCAGCCTTGCTCACATTGATAGCGATCAGTTAATATTTTATTAATACATAAATCCTGGGACACATAGAAACTTCTAGACAATTTCCACTTGACGTTTAAATCCTAGGAGCCTTGAGTTTGTATCATTGGAAGCATTTGGATATGTTAAAGAGAGTAAAGCTGGCTTCCTTTCTCATGGATATTTTACCTACTGTGTCAGAATGGAAAAGTAGATGGCAGTCATTCCTCTTACAGTTCTTCCCAAGCAACTGAATAAGGCAGGGATTCTTGGGGAATGAGATTTGAATTGATAGATTTTATGCTTCACTTAACTAACGGGGCATAGCCTCCTTTGAATCACAACTACTGCTTTTCCTTCCCTGTGTTCCCATAGATCACCCAGTCTCAGATTGAAATCCCCAACTAATGCAAGGAAAGGTTGTATTTGCATTTTTTCTAACTCTTAGAAATTCACGGAATGCTTAAGGTTTTAAAGATAAGTTTTCTGTATCACAGAAAGCTCTCAAAAATTGGGATAACCTTACAACAGACTTTTGGTGTTTATCCCCGCCCTTCGCTTTTTTGAAAATTATGTGCGTGTGTGTGTGTGTGTGTGTGTGTGTGTGTGTGCACGCCCGCACATATGGAAAGATGACAATTTTAAAACAGCGATTTTTTTTTCTCCTAGATAAAGTTAGCACATGCATTGAAATTGATAGAGTGGACAGACAGATTTCTCTACTATGTTTTTTTTTGTAAAGTTTTCAAGAGAGAATAGATGTCAATCAGCTTTGAATAGCACTCAGGAGATCAAAGTAGTTGAAATGGCTTTTCTTGGAGGAACCAGTTAATTTCCTAGGTTAAAGTAAAATGGGTATAATACTAAAAAACTGTTCTGCTTTTTCTTCATCAATTCCATCTAGATGTGGGCATTAGCTAGGTGACTCTTGATGACTAGTTAACTAAGATGAGCACGTCTGCATGTCTGCCTAACTAAGCCAGTGTTGAAGATTAACGTGTATTACATGGGCTGTTTTCTGCTGTGACTGACATCTGTGTGGCTCTCTTCCTAGATGCTTCCAGGTGGGGTCAAGTCAGGTGCAAAGCTAAGCATGCTAAAACTATTTATTAGACTTAGTTCAAAGTGATTTGCTCCAAGTAGGTATAAAGATATAATAATAGTAATAAGAATATGTGAATATTTACAACAACCATGCTTTTTATTTGTTTACAACTTTATTGTTCTCCAAGTTCATTACTTTCTGGGGAAATCCTGTTAAATAGCTAAAAATTGTACCTTTTATTGTGGAAGACCTGATACCTGAGAAAATGAAGCAGCAGGTGAAGCGACTCCCTCAGCATCCCTTCCAAAGGTCTTACCTTGGAGAAACCCATTTTCAAAGAAGGATCTTCAGATATCTAGTGCTTTCTAGAAACACTGTTTTTGTTAGGCTATAATTTCTTGACTCTGAAAGGAGCTTGTGTAGATTATAGACTCACTAACAAAGCCTATGGTAATGCACAGTTCACTTTTCTCACCTCCTCTTAGTCCTCCAGCCTGTTGACAAGACTCTCAGATCCTCTGTAGCTCTCTGTGCCTCCCTCTTACCATATGTTCCCCCATCCCCTCCAGTCCACTGTTGGTACCACCTCCACAGATACACAGGAGTTCAAATAGCCCCCATTTTCATCTCTGAACCTTAATCAATGAATAAATCACACCATGGACTAATGCAGAGGCAGTCAAATTAGCAATCCATATATTAGAAGTCAAAGATTTTTGCTCATGCATCACGTCCCTGGGCCTTGACACAGGCAGAGCCCGTGTGGTTCTGAGAGAGCAGATGTGGCCAGCACATGCTTTCAGAGAGCCCAAGAAAGAAGAGCCGTGGGCTCTTGTTGCCCACATCCCTTCTTAGCCTCTAATGGGAAACAGTAGTGATGCAGAGGCTAAGAGGGGGCTTATGGAACAGAGCTGCTGCTTTACAGAAGGAAGCACAGGACTCTAGGGCACCTGCAGAAGATGTGTGGGTGTGTCACTTAGAGCGCTTGGGCCTAGAAGACAAGGGCCCAGCTGATGCAGAAGACATGTAGACTGGGGCTCCTGGGAGGGATTTTAATCTTCATTTCTCTGTGTTGAACACATAGAGCCAAACCTGGATGACCACCCAGGAGATCAGGGTCTCTTGTACACTGAGTTCACAGGTTCAGTAGAGAAATATCTGCATCACCCCTGCTCCAATCTGCTCTAGTCTGTTTCAATTGCTAAAATACAAACAGCCTGGCAAAAAGCAATGAAGGAAAGGAAAGGGTTTCTTTAACTTATAATTTCAAGTTACAGTCCATCATTTTGAGGAAGTTAAGGCAGGAATTCAAGCAACTGGTGACATTATATCCCCAGTCAACAGTTAAGAGAAGAATATCATTCTTGCTTGCCTATTTGCTTAGCACTTAGCTAACCCTCTCTGTGCTTACAGAGTCCAGGGCCCCAAACCTGGGAATGGTACCTCCCGTAATGGCTGTGTCTTCCTATATCAGTTAATATTCAAGACAATCCCCCACAAACATGCCCACAGGCCCACCTGATCCAGAAAATTCCTCAACCAAGCATCCCTTCTCAGGTGATTCTAAGTTGTGGCAAGGGTGACATTTAAAACTAGCCAACACAGCATCTGAGCAGGGTGTCCCCCAGCCTGTGATAACAGATGCAAGTGAAGAGCTGTGGAATGGCCAGCCCATATTCCTGTTGGTCTGAATAGGTTTTATTGCAGGGTTCAACCACTGTGCTGTAGAAAACTGTCTTAATAACAAACCCTTGTACCTGGGGTGGTACCGCATGCCTGTCATCTCAGCACTTAGGAGGCAGAAGCAGAAAAAATGCAAATCTTAGGCCAGCTAGGAATCTAAAAGGAAATACTGTCTCAAAGCAACAACAACAATGAAAAGAAACAGCGAGCTGGAGAAGAGTCGAAAGATTCTTCTCCACCCCGCTCTTCTACCGTGATTCATTTTGCCTCTTCCTTGGAGAAATCTCTTCCACTGTGGTGCTGGTTGACTGTTCTAATGTGACATTCAAAAGGCAAGGGCTCACTGTTAGGATTTACTGTGCTTTTACCTAATAAAATTGTAAATATTTGAGAAATAGCTACAGAGACACATTAACATTTTCAGTGATCTGGAGAGTGTGTTATGGGCAATGTTGTGGTAGTTGCAGACTGCTGTGTGATCATTATATCAATATCACACATAGAATTGCTCACAGCATTTTCAATATGTAGTTGCATTATTGCCTTATGGTATAAGGACTCTATTACACGAATATGATTTGTAGTATAATGCAAAAACATGTCCTTGTGCCTTCTTCCCTTTACAGTGTGAGATAATGTGGGCCAAAGCCTCTGACTCCAGGGGAGTTTCTGCAGGTTCAAGGGATCAGTTTACTCACTCTTAGTAAATCCCGGTTTTTTAAATTTTCTTAGTCTCTGAGCAGAAATCAAAAGATTCCAAAGCCAGTGTTTTCCCACCCCTGGGCCAAGAGTAGCAACTGACTGCTTCCCAGAAGGCTGGAGTGGGTTTCTATGATCCATGAGAACATAAGAGGAGCTTCCTACTGACTATTAGAGGCTTCCCTGTTTGTGGCTCCCCTCACCCTCCTCATGGAATCCCATTGCTAAGGCCCCTTTTATTGCAGTCTTCATGCCTGAGAGGTGCATCTCACCCATGCTGGTTGCTTCCACCTCCCCTGGTGGTTTGGGGAAATTCAAGAGACTCGGGCTCACATGACCAAAAAATTTGACCCCCATCTTCCCAAGACTGCCTCTGAGGACAGAATTTCTCTGAATTGGGGGTTCATGGGAGATGGGAATGGGATAAGGCCTTGAGAGACTACAAACATTCCAGCTGTTCACCTTTCACAGTTACTAACCAAAGGGCTCGCTCTGAATGGCGTTCAGTTCTATGAAGGACCTCAGCTGTGAGATTCTGAGCTGACATTCACACGTACTTGCTAAGTGTAATCACTGTTAAAAAGACCTTTTAAAAAAAAAAAAAAAGAAAAGAAAAGAAAAAAAGAAAAATGTCTACAACTCCTAAAGTTAGACCTTACCCGTAATGCAGCACTTTTATTCCTGAGTGAGTTATTAATCTTAAATTCAATAAAATTTTTCCTAACTTGAAATCTGATCGGTTTTGTAAAACACAGATGTTTGGATAGGTATGGGTTTATAGAAACCCTGAGAGTTTTCCAAATGTCTTCAGACACCAGAACCTGCCATTTATTTCAAATTATTTCAGCATAAATTCTGAATAAAATATATAGATATATTTACACATAATTATATGTAATACTAATAATATATGTAAAACCTATTTCTCATATATTTATTATGGAGGGTATATTTGAGAAATATGAGCCATGGAACAATTCTTTTTCCTGTAAACTATAATCGATACCTTATGAATAAATATATTGAAGTTAAAAATAAATTATTTTTAAGAAACAACTCAGTAGCGCAAAAGAAGGGTGTTCTAGCTGGCTTTTTATGTTGCTGCAATAAACACCATGTGCAAAAGCAACTTGGAGAGGAAAGGTTTTATTTCACATGACAGGTTACATACAGTCCATCACTGAGGGACGTGAAGGCAGGAACTCAAGGCAGGAAACTAGAACAGAAACCATGGCTGGTTTTCTCTGGCTTGCTCACCTGTCTTTCTTTTTTAAAAATAGTTTAATTTTTCTTTTTCTTTTATGTGTATGACTGTATTGCCTGTGTGTGGATAGGTGCACCTATATCATGAAATTCCCACAGAAGTCAGAAGAGAGTCAGATCTCCTGGAAATGGAGGTCCTTAGAGACAGCTATTAGCTCCTATGTGGGTGCTGGGAATCAAACCTGGGTCTGTGCAAGAGCAGTCAGTGCTCATAACTGCTGAGCCATCTCTCCAGCCCCACCTATCTTTCTTTTGCAGCCCAGGCCACCAGTCTAGGAATGGTAACCCACCTCAGTACAGTGGGCTAAGTCCTCCTGTATCAATTAACAATCCAGAAAATGCGCCACAGACATGCCCACGGGCCAGTATTACGAAGGAAACTCTTCAGTTGAGCTTCCTTCTTTCTACACGACTCTAGGTTGTGTCAAGTTAATAGCTGAACTAACGACAAGAGGCACTGAAGATACTACTTTTATGGATAGCACAATTTGGTGTGCTTATACGGTATGGTAAAGACAAATTTTTGAACACAGATGCAAGAAGTGTTTGATTGTGTCCTCAATAAGCCTCTGGTTTCTTAAGGATTCTTACTGTTACTTTCTCCTGTTAGTTGACCTGTACATCATAGTGAAAAGCGCTTTGACTAACTTCACTTGGTGGCAATGAGTTAACTGATTTACACTGGCCTCTTTCTTGGACACCAGGTGGCAAAATTTACCTTCAATGAGGTTGTGTACCTGACGCTATTATTGTAACATGTGACCCAGTGGGAAAGTTGTCCTGATAACAGTGGTGGTGGGAGCTGAAAAGTGGCCTTTACGTTGGTTTGTTATTGAAGACGGGGAGAGCTGGAAAGCATGCAGACATCTTGCTTGTTGGAAGCCCAAGGTGCAGTCTAATCACTTCCTTTCAGATTTCACTTGGTCATCTAACTTGCTTTAGAGAGAAAATGTTTTCTCCTTTAGAAATAGAAATGTCTCTGAACATAGTACGAGGGCATGCCAGGGAGAGTTTGCAGAGGTTTGCTCAGACTTGCTTTGTGGAAAGCATCATTAGTTCTCATCCATCCTTCTCTGACACGGGTGTAGCATTTCACAGTCAGACTAGGAAAGGTTCTGAGCACAGTTTGTGTTCTTTAATTATTGCTAAGTCAAGGTCCCCACGAAGTAGGAGTCATCATCTTCTTCCATCAGGAGGACCACAGAAACTGTACCAGGGGTGGACTCCAGGTCCTTGTCACAGAGAAGATGAACTAAAACTATGTAGACCTGAGCTGTGAGACCTGACGTCCCTGCTCCACAGAGAGCGGGCACAGGGGCACCCAGGAAGGCTGAGGTGGGAGGCCAGAGAGGAAGGAAGGCTCAAATCTTTCCATGTAAAATGGTGATGTCCATTTCTAGGAGGCGTGGGGTCCCCATCCTGTCTCGCATCTCATCACTTCTTCCATGTGCTGAGATTGATTGTTGGATTGAAGAGAAAGCTGGTAAAGAGAAAGTGCCATTTGTGAAATGTCTCAAGCTGTTAAAAAATGTCCCCTCTGCTTCCCAGGACATGCATCTGAAGGTGGATTTAGATAATAAAGGGAATGTTGTTGAGCTAGCATGCCAATGAGAAAGGTGCTGAGGAAAAGGGATTTTGAAGTCAGTATAGAAATTCTCCGAGGTACAGCAAGATTTCATCAACAGATTTGCCAGGTGGCCCATGTTCTCCCAGCATTAGGACTGGATGGTATGTAAAAGCCGACAACATGGACAGTAGGGACACAGCTTTCCAATATCCCCAAACTAATGACTCACTTTCAGAAATGACAACAAAGGACATGTGTCAAAGGAGGGGAGCCTAAGGGCCCATCAGCATCCTGGGAAGAACATTTGGCCTGGTCAAATGACAGCCCTTAAGAGAATGCCAGTGTTCAAATGAAAGCAGGAAATCCGCATTGAGACAAAGAGAGCAAGCATTTTAGCAGTTCTGCAGAAAAACAGCAACTCTAAATTGACACCACTACCCTTTCTGAACTATGGGCCACACATATTTTTAGGTAGAGCAAAAAATAATCATAGCCTTGAGGATTTATGCAGGCTAGTGTGAAAGAGAAAGCTCCGAACGGTGTCTTGGAAAATGGGCCTCTGGTCTGCAGGTCAACCACAGAGGGTTCAGCTCTACTTGACACTCAGAAAAGAAGGAGAATTAACTGGATTAAGTGGACCTTGGTCTGTTCTATAAAGAAGCAGTTAGTATCACAGGCTAGTAGCTATGATATTTAATAGTGTCCTGACATGTTTTCAGATTCCAAGGAATTTTAAATAGAAGACAATGATTTTTGTTGGTCATATTAATGATAGTCAAATTTCCTATAACATCTACTTGTCTCAAATTGATGCAATCAATATAGCACTTAGTATGTATGAATGTTTTTTAGACAGAGGCTTACTGTCTAACTCAAGCTGACCTGCAACTGTCTACGTAGCCCAGGCTGGAACTGACGTACTACCACAAACTTCCTAGTGCTAAGATTATAACATGTGTCACCATGCCTGGCTTCCTATGAAATGTTAGTGTTTTTCAACCTCTCTTAGGTCAGAGTCCAAACTGCTACAATGAATGGCTTCACACAGACACAGACACAGACACAGACACACATACACACACACACACACACACACACACACACACACAGACACACACACACACAGAGAGAGAGTCCTGAGCAAGTGCAAGGAATGAAATCATACACATGGGCTCATATACACGTATATGTGCAAACACATGCACACACATGAACATGTACACATGCATGCAGAGGCACACACAGATAAGCACACACATAGACACGGAAATACCCATGTGTGCACACACACACATATATACACACAACTACAACTTTCCACGAGAATTTCTACAGTTTCTTGACTCTCCTCACTTGCTAAAAATACTCAAGATTATAAACTTCTTCTAGTCACTCTCTGGGAATCACAGTGCAGGAGTTGGTAAAGTCTCTCAGTTTCCCAAGGCTAGAATTACTTAAGAAATCTAATCTAAAAGGGTAAAGAAAAACAGAGAAAGGAAAAATTCAGAAATCACATGGCTCATTTACTGCTACCTTGATATTAAAATAGGAGGTTAATTTTCCCAAGAAAACTAGTGACTGATACCTGCTATCACCTGAGAATACTAAGTGAAATCTCTCTCTCTCTCTTTATTTCTCTCTCTCTCCCTCCCTCCCTCCTCTCCCTCTCCTTTCTCTCCCTCTTGCTCTCTCATTTGACCTATATTTTACATTTTATAACTGTTGGTAAATTTCAGGAAAGGACATAGCATCTATCCTTACTTAGAAACATGGAAACTATAACCAAAGTGGAATTTGAAAGATTGAATATGCATAAATAAATCTGATTAAAACCAAACACGTTATTTTACATATAAGCTTTAACTCTTTCCCTTCCAGCATGTTACTGAAATGATAATGAAGATTTAAACACTCATATGGGTGTTTCAAGTCAAAAAGTTCTCTTCAGGAAAATGCAAGAAAGAGGACAGGAAACATAAGTCACTAAAAATCGAGAGATCAGTTCCTGAGTAATTAAGTGTTATATAGAAAAAGACAGTTGGTGCATTACCTTATTAATCCTAATGAAAGTACTTAATTCTTAGTAAATGAATTTGTGTTATTAATTTTCAAATGCCTCGTGAAAACAATAAAACTCCCACTGTGCATTTGTGAGATGGCTGGAGTGCTGCTACCCAGGCTTTTTTATTTTGTTTGTTTGTTTGTTTGATGTGTAATATCCTTCTTCATTTTATATCATCTTTTATTCTTTGTTGGAAAAGATTTGATAATGAAGAAGAGTACCAAGTTCTGTGGCAGTCACTCGTTTACATCCAGCCTAGAGTGAGCACGGTTAGTTAGCATTGGCAGCACGGGTGTTTATTAAGATGAAAGAGACAAAGACCCAAAGAGCCTTTAGTTTCCCTGTGGACTAAACTGCCCCTGTCTTTCCTCCACAGCATTTTTTTCCAGTTATTTATTTCTTAGTTAACAACTACTCAAGACCACAAGCTGTTAGAACTGCAGAAGTGCAGTCCTGCAGTGTATTTTCTGCACTCCACGTTGGTCTTGAGATTTAACAATATCGACATGTCTTTGCTTCTAATTGCTGAATTAATTCCCATGGATAGAGAAACGGCACCATATCTGGCCTCATTTGCACCCCTCTGATGGATGCTTAAGTCTCTTCCCACATTTTTCTCAGTGGCCAACAGCACCGCATCTTTGTGCCTCACTCCTGATACAGACTTGAGTTGCCTGTGGGTTGGTCTTCGCCAAAATCACAGCAGAGCATGAGTTTGCAGTTCTCTTGACTGCACAGTGACTGTGTTTCTGCAAAGGCTGTGCATGGAGCCATGGGCGCGTGCTGCAGATGTCCCGGGAGTTGTCAATCCTAGTCAGAGGTCCAACCTCAGAGCCTTATCATAGACGCTGTTCTCTTACCCCAATATCATTTTATAATTTTTCCTAAAAGCCTAGGTTTCCAACATACTACAAATATTGCATATGTGAGGGAATTTAAATGGTTTTATATTGCAGTCCAGTAGTCAATGACCCCTGTTCTATTTATAAACCACACTTGCTCACTGGCTAAAGCTATGTCAATGATAAAGTTCAATGACAAAGTTCTTTTTAGTAAGTTCTTATTTTCTCATTTATTTTGTGATTTTGGATCTTTATTTATCTATCGGGATGATGGTAACCATTTTCTCTAGTTCCTTGTGTTGATGTGTTGTTTTTTTTATATTAAATCGTTCTCTCTTTAAGGCATAGCCAGCCCTAAGGGACGCTGACATAGCAGAGTCTAGTTGGCATTCATTTCATCAGTGAGATAAGATTCCAGCTTTTCCTCTCATATAATACTTGGCTATCAAATGCATATTACTGAGTATATAGGATAACTTTTTACGATGTTCTCTCTAATTAAATGACCTAAATGAACAGCTGGAGATTGGTGGTAACCAGACTATTTCCTTTCTTTTTTGAGTCATATATTTTCTGCAAAACTACTCACTTTTAGAATTTTAAACTTACTCCAAGTCATCCTAGATGTATTTTATGATCTTTCACTTAGTATTATGATATATTAAATATACTTATATATTATATAGCGTGCAATATTATAATGATAACTTTTGCATTTCTCATAGTTTGTACATTCCTGCTTCCAATTCTGTAGGTCAGTTTGGCTCAAAGCTTGCCTGTAAAAAGTATTTTCAAAACCATTATGTGGACTGTCGGTTTTTATGCTCTTTTTTGCTTATGTAGTTCTGAGATTTTATTCTGTGTCTTGTGAATTTTGCTTTTTTGTTTTCTGAGCTTGTGTGTTGATGTTCATTTCATACTCTCCCGTCATTTCCTGTTCTCTGAGCCTCTAAGGTCCCCTCTAAGTGCCTCTGGGTTCATTCCACAAGTGTTACTTGTGATTTGGTTCTAAACATTTTGTCTTTCTGTTGTTTCAGAGACACAACAGCAATCAGTTTTTCAGAGAAGCGAATCCTACACTCTGTTTTCCCTTTCTTCATTCAAATTGAGAATTTTTTCCCATTAAATAATGAGATTTCTTTGATTCTTATGAATGTAGCACAAGAAGCTTCTATTTCTCTGTGGATTTGTCTAAACCGTTCTGCTTATTACCATGACAACCAAACTATACAATTTAGCAAATATCTGAGTCGAACCTGCTTTCTAAACAACCCTCCTGCTCCTTGCCGCACACTCATGTTTAAGCATTTCCTGAAACGCAGGCTGCCTTTCCTCTGTCACCTTACTAGATTTTATTTTGTGAGATCACTTCTATTTTCAAATAGAAGTATCCGAAGGAGTTAAAATTGTGAGGGTTTTACCAAAGCCTCATGCACATTTTAAAATTCAAACAGGATTTAAAGAACCACATAAGGGGAGCTGGAGAGATGGCTCAGCAGTTAAGAGCAGTGACTGCTCTTGCAGAGAACCCAGGTTCAATTCTCAGCACCCACATGGAGGCTAACAACCATCCATAACTCCAGTTTCAGGGTAATCCAACAGCTTCTACTTCTGTGGGCATTGCACAACATGGGTGCACTTACATATATGCAAATGCAAGCAATACACACATAAACATAAAACAAAACAACAAATAAAATATTTTTAAAAAGAACCACATAATAATGTTAAAAATGGAAAATTTTTATTATAAAAATTACACTGTGGGAAAAAATAATGGTTGAATGCTAATATTAACCATAATATTTATAGGCTTCATGAACAGCACAGTTTATTTAATTAAGTATGAACTTTCCACTTTGATCCCAGCATGTCTTCAGGAGGTGGAGAAAAGCAAGTTCAGCAGATCAATGGGAAAAGGACTGTTTTTGTATCAAACAGCAGCTTTTTTTTTCTTAATAATGACTGTTATGTCCTTTAAAAATATTATTTGTATATATATTTATGTAACCTGCTTCAAGTTATTTCTGGAAAAAATGTGTTAAAAATTGCCTCTCTTTAGAATAGTAAAAAAACTTAAAAAAAATTAAAACACATTTTCCTCTCAAAAAAAAATTATTTGAAAGCCAAGTTGTTTCAGTAAAATGTCTGAGTAATTTAATGGTGTATACAGCTGATAAAAATCCAACATTTTGCTTTCCTGGCTTTTTCTTTGCCTGCTGTGGAAGCCAGTGCATGCATATTTTACGCAAAGGACAGGACTCAGGGCGGCATCTACCACCTTTGCTCAGCTTTCTTTCCCCACTGGGAGCAGCTTGACTGTCTCTCAGCCCCCAAGGCTTGCCCCTGCTCAGTGCAGTCAGGGAAACACACCTGTAATCCCAGCACTAGGGTCCTGGAGGGAGGAGGATTGTGCTCCATTTGAGTCCCCGTCTCACAATGTCCAGAAAAGAGGCGTCATTGTCTCTACTTAAATACCATTTGCTTTGTGAATGTTGTTTCCTCATCAAGGAGGCTGTGTGGAGCAAATGAGGCACGCACTGGAGCTTTACAGCATCGTGCTCTGGGGTTCCTGCTCTGCACAGACCACCTCCTGAGAAGCAAATCCTCCAAGCCTGGCTCCTTCAGGTATACATCAGGGCTACACGGAGCAGGGGGCAGCTGCAGTTATCGTGTATAGACTGTAATATAAATAAGCCAGGTTTGGCACCGAAGACTGTCTTACACCGACACTGGCCATCAGGTTGGCATTATTCTCTCCCTTTTTGCAATGTGCTTCTCTTGCTGAAGACTATAAAACGGGTCTGGAGGGATGGGTTTTGTTTTAAAGTTAAAAAGGTTTAGGATTAACCCTTGATGATAAAAGTAAGTACTATCAGTTAAATTATGGTTTCAGTAAAGCACATCTCAATGTAAACCAAACTGAGGGCAAGTCCGTCCTTTGATTCTTAGTGTCTGGGGCTGTGGAGTCCAACACCTGGCTTTATAGAACTGCGTGTTTTATGCACTTTCACTGAACTGATGAAGGAGCTAACAGATGATCAGCAACCTGGCTGAAAGCCCCCATCAAGAGAGGCGTCTTGCTGGCATTGCAGGAGCTGGGCCTCTTTCTTCATCTTGTCCTGGGTGTATGATATGGATGCTTCCCTGGCACTTTGATCCGTCGTGTGATGGAACCCTACAATCTGAGACCTTGGGATAATGACTTCTGGTTTCCAGTGCTTAAAATATAAAGACAGCCAGAAATGCACACACCTTTAATCCCAGAACTCAGGAGGCAGAGGCAGGCAGACCTCTGTGAGATCAAACTACATAGGGAATTCCAGGTGAGATGGGGCTACAGAGAGACCTGGCCTAAAAAAAAAAAAAAAAAAAGTAAAAGAAAAAGAAAAAAACGAACTCTAAAACAAATAAACAACAACAAAACCACACAGAGCTTCAGAATGCGGTAAGAAAATGCTGATCAAAGTATGCAAAGTGGTTGAACCCTAGGATGCTTAGGTCCAGAGAGCCAGCATGGGGACTGAAGTAACAGTGTGCTGTGATGGGATTTTTGCTCAATGAACAGATGACAACTGCTCTTGCTCTTGCCACCGAATGGGATGGAAAGAACGTGAGGACAGTAACCATTTACGAGTATATTTATGTATAACCATACTGCATGTCTTATATACACAGTAACATTGGTTTTAAAAAAATATGGTAAAACATAGAAGGGTTTGGAATAGAATTGTTGGGAAAGGGAGAAATCTCTATTAAGAAAAGCGTGATGTTAAAAAAAAGAACAGCCCTTTAACTGAAGCCCGTGTCTAATGTACTAAAGTAGCTTACAGACTGCAAGATTTGTGCATTGGAAAGACTAAGGACACGACTGTTAATTTATGAGTTTATGAGTATAGTACTTTAATCTTTTATTTGGGTCTTTGCTGAATAGCTTCAGTTGTCAACTTGATATACCTGGAAAGAAGGAACATCAGTTGGGAAACTGCCTCTATCAGATTGGCCTGTGGCCATGTCTGTGAGGCTTTTTCTTTATTTTTGAGTGATGTGAGAGGGCCCAGTCCACTGTAAGTGATGCCTCCCATTTTTATTTATTGTTTTGAAAGCTCTCTGTTCAGATCTATAGTCCATTCTTAACTGGGTCATTTGTTTCTTCATTATGATGTTTGACTTCCTTGTATACTCTGAATATTAATCCTCTGCAAGATGTATAGCTGGTAAAGACCTTCTCCTACTCCAGGTTCCTCTTCACTCAATTGGTTGGTTATTTCCTTTGCTCTACAGAAATATTTTAGTTTAATGAGGTGCCATTAGTCAATTGTTGACCTTAATTCCTGAGCACCTAAAGTCTGATTTAGAAAGTCCTTCCCTGCACTTATATGTTGTAAGGGCATTGCCTATGTTTTCTTCTAACAGTTTCAGAGTTTCAGGTTTCACACTGAGGTCTTTGATCCATTTTTAGTTGATGTTTGTGCTGGATGATAGCTATGGGTCTAACTTCATTATTCTATGTGTGACGATCCAGTTTTTCCATCACTATTTGTTGAAGACATTTTCTTTCCTCCAGTGTATGTTCTTGGCAGCTTTGTCAAATATCAGGTGGCTGAAGATGCATGCACTCATGTTTGGGTCTTCTATTTTGTTCCGTTGGTCTATATGACCGTTTTGTGCAATTCCATGCTGTTTTTATGACTATGGTTCTGTAATATAGTTTGAAATCTGGCATGATATCCCTCCAGCACTGCTGTTTGTGCTCAGGATTGCTTTGGCTACCTGAGGTCTTTTGTGATTACATATGAATTTTAGGATTTTTTTCTTATTTCTGTGAAGAATGTCATGGGGATCTTGCTTGACATTGCACTGAATCTATAAATTATTTTTGGTAGTATGGTTATTTTCACAATATTTATTCTACCAATTCGTGTGCACGGGTGGCCTTTCCATCTCCTGTCTTCCTCAATCTCTTCAGGGGTTTAAAGTTTTCATTGCAGAAGTCTTTCGTGGTTTTGGTTAGATATGTTCCAATATGTTTTTTTTTGAGGCTACTGGGAATGGGAGTGTTTCCATGAACACTTTCTCTGATTTCTTGTTATGCTGTATGAAAGACTAGTGACTTTTGAAAATTTATTTTGTATCTGGCCATTTTGCTGAAAGTGTTGATCATTTCTAGAAGGTTTCCGGAGGACATTTGGGGATCTCTTATGGGTAGTATCATATCATCTGCAAAGAGGGATAATTTGATGTCTTCTTTCCCAGTCAGCACCTTTTCCTTCCTTTGTCTTACTGCTCTAGTTAGAGTTTCAAGCACTGTTACTGAAAAGGACTGGGGATAGTGGACAGCTCTTCTCTGGCTTCTGATTTTAATGGGATTTTTTTTTCTCCATTTAGAACGATGTTGGCTGTTGTATGTAGCCTTAATTTTGTTGAAGCATGTTCCTTCAGACCAATTCCCTCTAGTGCTTTTATCACAGATGTGAGTTGGATTTTTGTTAAAGGCCATTTCTACATCTTTTGAAATGATCATGTGATTTTTGTCTTTAATTTCGTTTATATGATTTATTTCATTTATTGACTTATATTGAACCATCCCTGAATCTCTGGAATAAAGAAACTTGATCACAGTGGCTGATCTTTTTGATATGTGTCTGTATGGAATTGGGAAGTATTTTGTTGAGAACTTTCCATCTGTGTTCATTAGGGATGTGGGTCCATAGTTTTCTTTTTTTTTTTTTTTTTTTTGTTTTGTTTTTGTGTCTTTACTTTGTTTCGGTATTACAGGCTTCATAGAAGGAGTTTGGGAGTTTTCCCTCTATTTCTACCTTTTTGAATAATTTAAGCAGTATTAGTTACAGATCTTCTTTGAAGGTCTGGTAAAATTCTGCTGTGAATCCATCTGTACCTGGGCTTTTTTCAGTCTGGAGGCTTTGTATTACTGTTTCAGTTTCCTTATTTGTTGTGGGCCTGTTCCAGTTGTTGCTTTCTTCTTGGTTTAACTTTGGTGGTTCTATTGAGTTTAGAAATTTATGGAGCTAGAGAAATGGCTTAGGAGATAAGAGCACTGACTGCTCTTACAGAGGACCCAGGTTCAATTCCCAGCACCCACATGGCAGCTAACAACTGTCTGTAACTCCAGTTCCAGGGGATTTGACACCTTCTTCAGACCTCCGCTGGCATTGCACAACACAGGTGCACTTACACACATGTAGGCAATACACTCATAAACATTAAAAATTAAATAAATAAAATATTTTTAAAGAGAAATTTATTCATTTCTTTTAGATTTTTCTAATATAATAGATTATAGGTTTTTGAAGTATTCCCTTATAATGTTCTGAGTATTTTGGTGTCTGCTGTGATGTTTCCCCGTTTGTCTCTGGGTTTGTCGATTTGTATTTGCCCTTTGTTGTTGTCTTTAGCTGGACTAAGGATTTGTCTAGCTTGTTTATCTTTTCAAAGAACCAGCCCTTAGATTCATTCCTTCTTTGTATTGTTTTCTTTATTTCTATTTCTTTGGTTTCTGCTCTGATTTTTATTGTTTCTCTTATCTTCTGGGTTTGGTTCATTCTTGTTTTTCCTAATTCTTGAACTGTACCATTAAGTCTTTGGTTGTGCTCTATCTGGCTTTTTAATACAGGCACTTAGAGCTCTAAACTTTTCTCTTATCCTTGCTTTTGATGTGTCCCAGAGATTTTGTGGTGTTGTATTATCATTTTCATTTACTTCCAGAAATACTTTTATTTCCTTCTTGATTTTTTCTTTGACCCATTCATCATTTAGAAGTGTTGTTTAATCTCCAGGAGTGCATGTAACTACTAGAGCTTCTTTTGCTATTGATTTTAAGCTTTATTGCATTTTGGTCTGATAGAATACAAGGAATTATTTCAGTTTTTTTTTTTTTTTTTTTTGTATTTGTAGAGGTTTGTTTTGTTCCCCACTAGGTGGCCTATTTTAGAGAAACTTTCATGGGCTGATGAGTAAAATTTGTATTCTTTGATACATGAGTGGAATATTCTGTAGATGTCTGTTAGTTTTATTTGATGTATGATATCATTTAATTCAGATGTTTCTCTCTTTAGTCTTTGTCCAGATGATCTGTCTGTTGGAAAAAGTGGGGTATTGAAAACACATACTGTTACTGAGTTGGGATTAGTCAGTTCAGTAGTACTGTTTTTATGAAATTGGGTGTTGATGATTGTAATGTTTTCTTGGTCGTTTGTTCCCTTGATCAGAATGAAGTGGCCGTCTTTACCTCTTCTGATTCATTTTAGTCTGAAGCCTACTTTGTCATACGTTAGAGTAGCGATGTCTGCTTTTTCCTTAGTAACATTTGCTTAGAATATTTTTCCATCCTTTCACTGAGAAGGTGTGCCGGGGGTTCGAGCCAGAGACTCCCGCACAGTGATGATTGGGGATGAGTAAGCATGCCGTTTGCCAGCCCACGCGACCCCCAGTACCGGGAACACTCAGGCTGAACCGGGAGCCTAGTCAAGCAGGGACTCATTTATTGCAGGTATTACAGAGCTTATAAAGGCACCTGGAACACTCCCTCCCCTGAGGGTGTATCTTAAGGATGGTCAATCGCGCGCTGATCATGCACTCCTCAACAGTGCGGAAGTATCCTTCAGACTTTCAAAGCAAGCCAGGCGGTGCCCCAGTAACTTCCTCTCGGACTTCTGCAAGGTGGGGCCTTTAGGTCCCCACAAAGGTGCCTATTCTTGAAGGCAAGATTAGTTTCTTGCAGACTAGAAGAAGATGGATTTTGTTTCTTAATCCATTCAACTACCCTGTGTCTTTTCAATAGGTAATTGAGGCCATTGGTATTTAACATTATTACTGAAAGATGTGTATTGGTTACAGTCACTCTATTTTCTGTTGTGTACTTAGAGCTCATTTTTTTTCAGAATTACACCTTCATTTACTTTAGTTTTGAAGCATCTTGCGTATGGTCATTCTTTCCTTTCATCCTTTTTGTTGCTTTGAGTATTCTCTGTAAGTCTAGTTTGGTGGGCATGGATACTTTCAGACTATTTGTTTCGTAGGATATTTTCCTTTCTTCTTCAGCTATGATTGAGAGTTTTTCTAGGTAAAGTATTTTAGATTGGCATGTATGGTCGTTTAGAACTGGGAATACTTTGCTCCAGGTTCGTCTGGATTTCATAGTTTGCACTGAAGAGTTAGCTGGAATTCTGACAGTTTTTCCTTTATATGTAACTTGTTTTTCTCTTGCAGCTTTTAGCACCTTCTTTCCATTCTGTATATTTGGTGTTTTTACTATGATATGTGGTGAGAAGGTTCTGTTCTGGTCCTGTCTGGTGCTCTGTGTGTTTCTTGTATTTGTATGGGTGTGTCATTCCTTAAGTTAGAGAATTTTTCTTCTATAATCCTGTGAACAGTCTGGTCAGTGCCACAGACTTGAGATTCTCCTCTTCCTCTATGCCTAAGTACATAGATTTGTTCTTTTCATGGTGTCCCACATTTCCTGCATATTCTATTCCTGTAGTCTAATTTTTTCATATTCTTTCCTTGGGCAGTCCAGATCTCCAACTTTGTCTTTCAGTCTTGAGATTCCATTTGATTCATTCTACTGGCGGGGCTTTCTCCTTTTGTTTTAAATAGGCTTATTGAGATTTACAGTCCCATCTTCATTTCAGGTTCAGTTTTCTTCACTATCTATCTCTTCCATGAATCCACTTTTCAAATTCTGAATTGTCTGTCATTTCACTCAGTCAAATATTAGTATTTTTTTATTTAGTCGGGAGTTTATTCCTGTCCTCTGCATTCTTTCACTTGTTTGTGTGCTCTTTAAAATCCTTGAATTCCTTGATCATGTTCATGGTTGTTTTTTGTTTGTTTGTTTTTTGAAGAAGCATTTCATTATAGCTTTAACATACTCGATAACACTCAATAACAGTTTCCAGAGCAAAGATACATCTCTTTCAAAAGGGGCTATAAATTTTTAGGTTCGCTATTGAATTAATACAGTTATACAATATTGAACTCAGTATAAGTCCTGTAAGACATAAAACTGAGTGAGATTTTAACCTTTGAAAAAGATCTCTATTTCATTTTAAAATATACTGTTTCTTACAGAAAGACTCATTGTTTTGATAATAACCCTGACATGTTGTCGCATGCAGCTCTCATCTGTATGTATCTGATTATTACTAGTCATAATCAGTTGCACTCAGATTCTTGGCACCTGTGTATGTCTGTGAAGTCATTGGGTAGATTTAAATGGTAATATTTATCACCTCTATTAATTAACATGATGTAGATTTTATGCTTCCTCCTCAAATATAATTCATTTTTTAAAATTTGTTGATTTTTGTGTGTGTATATCACACAGAACATCCCAAACCATCTTATTCAACTATATACGCACTTTCCAGATGGCACCCTCCCATAGCCTCCCTCCCTCCACTAAAGCCCTTACACTCTGTTATCCCTGCTACTGTCTGCTGTGTTGTCAGCACCCCCAGGTGTTCCCCACTACTTGTCCATCTGGTGAAATCTAGTCAGCCTATCTAGAGGTCTTTGTTTTAGGAGGGTCAGCTGTTCCTCATCTAGCAGCAATTGGTTGTCAATATTCCTAGATAAGACTGGGGTCTGCTGTTCATTTTCCCAGTTCTATGCAGTTCTGGGAGTCCCTTGGGACACCCTGGCCAACAACACAAAAGAAGTATCTCCTATGTGGCATTGTTGGTTGTTATGTAGCCTTTAGCTATACATACGGACTCTTAAAAATTATATTGGCTCCTTTAATCATTAGTTATACTTTCCTTTTGGGTGTTTAAGGCCATACAGTTGGCCCAGATAAACCAATTTATTTTTTACTCTTAAGGTCATTTGAGGATCTGTTCCTCAGGGGTCACATGGGCTTGGGAGGAGCCCCTGGCTCCTTTCTTTTACCAGTTCCACCTATGTGAAGATAAGACAAAGGTCCTGGTCAACCATGGCTGTCTTCGCTAGGAAGCATGGAAGAAATGATTCAGCTGTGTTGACCCTCCTCTTTGTAGACTGGACACTGGTTCAAGACCATCTGGTGGAGTCTCCTTGGCCTCCATTATCAAGAGGACAGTTGACCCACCACAGTTTCAGGGCATTTTGAGAGATGCTCATAGTCCCCTGGAACTAGTCGACCTAGGAGGGCAAGGAGCAAAAAGTCTCCTTTATGTCCCTCTGACCAAATTATTATAGGCCTCAAAGTATGTCTGTTAAACATCCAAGAAGGTTAGTTCCACCAGTCTGGTACTTTTAATTACTGTGTGTCATGTAGATAAATCTTGGGCAAAGACCAGTTCTCAGAAGAACCTTGCCTAGCCAAAAAATTTTTATCTGGTATGGATAATTTGTCAGTAGGTTGTTGGACTAATATGGTTCCCTCTGGTTTTTAAAACTAGCTAGGCATTATTTCTCACATTGTCCAACCCCTCCATCATGGTTTCCCCAATTAAGGTGCCCCATTTTCCCCATTTCTCCCTTAATAATACCCTTCTCCTACGGTCCTACCTCTCTTGAGCTCCTTCTTTCCCTTTATCCCCTATGTTCCTTGTATACTCTTCCCTCCCTGGTCCCTTAAACTAACCCAATTTTTATCCATATATCCCGTATTAATGCCTGTTTCCTACTGTTCTTCACTTTCAGGTTCTTTCTTTTCCTTTACCTCCCTGTTTCCTTTCCATTATCCTGGTTCCTGGAGTTATGTCTGGTTACATACTCACTTATCAGGGTTTGGTTCTAGGATCCACATATGAGGGAGAACATAT
>NW_008357518.1:1910493-1911497 GCF_000622305.1 Nannospalax galili | reverse complement strand
ATAAATGAACCACATTTTCATTATCCACTCATCAATTGAGGGACACTTAGGTTGCTTCCATCTCTTAGCTATTGTGAAAAGAGCAGGAACAAACATGGATGTACAAGTGTCTCGACAATAGGATGAGTTCTTTGGGTATATGCCAAGGAGTGGTATAACTGGGTCATATGGTAGTTCACTTGTTGTTTTTTAAGAGTTCTCCACACTGCTTTCCATAGGAGTTGAACAAGTTTGCAATCCCACCAGCAGTGGATGATTGTTCCCCTTTCCCCACATCCTCTCCAGCATTTGGTATCATTTGTTCTCTTGATCTTAGCCAGTCTGACTGGGGTAAGATGAAATCTTAAAGTGGTTTTAATTTGCATTTCCCTAATTATTAGTGATGTTGAACATCTTTTAAAATGCTTCTTAGCCATCTTTTGAGAACTTCTTCTTTTGAGAACTCTCTGTTCAGCTCCTTAGCCCATCTTTTAATTGGGTTACTTCCTGTCTTGATTCTGTTTTCTGAGTTCATTATATATTCTAGATGTTAAACTCTGTCAGATGTGTCTCTAGTGAAGATTTTCTCCCATTCTGTAGGTTTCCTTTTCACTTCCTTGGTTGTTTCTTTTGATGTAGAGAAGCTTTTTAGTTTAATGAGGTCCCATTTGTAGATTCTTGACCTTGTTTCCCAGGCAGTTGATGTCCAGTTTAGAAAATCCTTTCCTACATCTTTATCATGTAGGTTATTGCCAATGTTTTCTTCTAAGAGTTTCAGAGTTTCAGGCTTCACATTGAGGTCTTTGAGCCATTTGGAGTTGACTTTTGTGCAGGGTGAAAGATAGGGGTTTAGTTTCATTCTTCTACAGGTGGAGATCCAGTTTTGCCAGCACCATTTGCTGAACATGCTGTTTTTCCTCCAGTCAATGTTTTTGGCCCCTTTGTCAAATATCAGGTAGCTGAAATTTGCATTTGTTCATATTTGGGTCTTCAATTTTGTTCCATTGGTCTATGGGTCTATTTTT
>NW_008357518.1:1898967-1910113 GCF_000622305.1 Nannospalax galili | reverse complement strand
TTTTTTTTTTTTTTTTGTAGCTATTGCGAAGGGGAATGTTTCCACGTGCTCTTTCTCTGATTGCCTGTCATTGGTATATGGAAAGGCTACAGACTTTTGTAGGTTAATTTTGTAACCTGCCACTTTACTGAACATGTTAATAATTTCTAGGAGTTTATGCTGGAATTTTTGGCTTCTCTTAGATATAATATCATATCATCTGTAGAAAGGGATAATTTGATCTCTTCTTTTCCAATTTTTACCCCTTTAATTTCCTGCTCTTGTCTTATTGCTCTTGCAAGAGTTTCAAACCCTGTGTTAACAGAAGTGGAGATAGTGGACAGCCTTGTCTTGTTCCTGATTTCAATGGGAATGCTTTCAGTTTTTCTCCTTTTAGAATGATGTTGGCTGTGGGTTTGTTATATGTGGCTTTAATTATGTTGAGGTATGTTCCCTCCAGTCCAATTCCCTCTAGGACTTTGAACAGAAATGCATGTTGAATTTTGTCAAAGGCCTTCTCTGCATCTATAGAGATGACCATGTGGTTCTTGTCTTTGAGCCCATTTATATGATTTATGATGTTTATTGACTTACGTATATTGAACCATCCCTGCAACTCTTGGATAAAGCCAACTTGATCATGGTGGATGATTTTTTTGATGTGTGCCTGTATGTGGTTGCAAGTATCTTGTTGAGAATTTTTGCATCTATGTTCATTAAGGATATGGATCTATAGTTTTCTTTTTTGGTTGTATCTTTACCTGGCTTTGGTATTACAATGATGCTGGCTTCATAAAAGGAATCTGGAAGTTCTCCCTCCATTTCTATCTTTTTGAATAAATTAAGTAGTATTGGATGTAGATCTTCTTTAAATGTCTGATTGAATTCTGCTGTAAATCCATCTGGTCCTGGGCATTTTTTTAGTTGGGAGGTTTTGATTTACTGTTTCAATTTCTTTTTTGTTATGAGTCTGTTTAAGCTGTTACTCTCTTCTTGGTTTAGTTTTGGTGGTTCCCATGCGTTTAGATATCCGTCCATTTCTAGCATATAGGTTTTTAAAGTATTCCCTTATAATGTTCTATATCTTTCTGGTGTCTGTTGTGATGTTTCCCCTTTCATCTCTGATTTTGTTGATTTGGAGGCGCTCTTTCTTTCTTTTGGTTAACTGGGCTAGCGGTCTATCAATCTTGTTTATCTTTTCAAAGGACTAGCTCTTGGATTCATTGATTCTTTGCATTGCTTTCTTTGTTTCAATTTCATTATTTTCTTCAACTTCCCACCTCCTCCTTACCTTTACATCCCTCTGACAAAGCTGCTCATCTGAGGCACTGGAGGAATACTGGCAGTGGGCCACTGACTCCCAGGTCATTCATATTAGCCCACTATGTTCACAAAAAAAATTTAGCAAGTCTTGCGAGGGTCTTCCTTGAATCAAAAGAAAGCTGTGCTTACTCTTGGAGTAGCTCAGAGCACAGTACACTGGTTCACTGTACTCAAGGCAGTGAATGCTGGGATAAGTAAGCAGCACTGGAGACACACCTGGGAAACTTCAGGATTCAATTGTAGCATTCAAGGGCTCTGGCACATGCAGCATTGCTAGCAGACTAGTGATTTCTTCAAGAAGCAGCTTATAGACATCTACGTTCCCCCAGTTGACACTGACCTCTCTCAGTTCCTTCCTTCCTAAATATTCTGATAATTTCTGGATGATAGATACACAGTTCACACTTCCCACATGAGTAGACTAAAGGGCACATGGTGAGCCTTTACACTGACTGATTGCTCCTTCCCACTTACAAAGCCGTTATGTGGAGTCCCCTCCCATGGGCACAATTCCTATAGCCAGCAATTTTATCACACTGATAAAACACCAGGAAGAGGTAAAATAATATTAATGGCCTCAGGGGAATTTTTCTCCCTGGGAGGAGTTCGTTGTTCTGAGAATTTGCTGAAAGATCACATGCATTCAGGGACCTTTCCTGCAGGCTCAGCCCACAGCTCCGCAAAGTCTTATGCATTCCAAATCTCCCTGTCTTTGGAAATGAAGTCTTACTACTCCAGGCCATGCAGGGTGAATTCTGAACTGAGCCCCCCCGCCCCCTGCAACTCAAATCATGCTAATGTGCAACAAAGTGTATGGATCTGTGATTCTCGGTAGAACTGAGGGGGTCACCAGTAGTAGATGAAGTTTTCTTCTCTTTATGAGACAAGGTCTCGCCATATCATCAATCCTTCTGCTTTAGCCTCTCAAGTGCTGGGATGACAGGTGTGTACCTCCATGCCTGGCTCCGTTAGTAGGTGAATTTTGAAGATTGCAGATCAGAAAGTCACTCCTAGAAATCCTCATCTCCACATCACCATGGTCCATATAAGCTCACTCCTTCCAGTCCCTCTGCCCTATCAAGGTCAAGTCCTGGAGAAGGGTCATAGCTTTGTAGAGAGTATGGCTCCCTGTCTGGGCTGCAGTTACCACCCACTCATGGTGGCTTTCTTTGGCAGAATAGTGTGTGCTCACTAACTAGAATTTGTCTGCCCATTCCCCCAGGCCTTTCACACCTGGCAGAACACTTCTTTCCCATGATTAGTAACCATGTCTCTTCTTGGAGGATCACAGGAACCTTCCTACCCAGCCACCACACCTTACATACCCCTAGAGGGATCTCACCTTAGTATGTCTTCCTGAACTACTAACCACCAAATCAGACCCACACAGTTGGGTTTTGTAGCTTTTAAGTTTCCTTCTACTTGATCCTAAGCATTTCTTGCTTGGAGCTCTTTCACCTCCAAAGACTTGCTGAAATCTGAGTATGAACTCCAGGGTTCACTCTTTTTTTCAGCCCTGTGCCTTGCTGTGAAAGACAGAAATACAACTCTGCTAGTCATTACTGAGGTGACCTGATTAGAAGCCCTGAATCCCACTGCTCAATGTTGCCCCACCTCATCTACAACTTGGTACTGAGAGAAAGCAAACGGAAGCATCAACTAGACCCCAAACTGAGATCAGCATCTCCTGGAAAGACCAGACCAGAGTCCCTGCATCTTTATACCAGCTTTTACATCAGCATTGCTTTTTTTCAAAAGAATGGTCCAAAGACAGGCACCTAGGATCCACATGTAGAAAGGGATTGTCCTAGTTAGCTTTCTATTGCTGGGATAACAATCTGACTAAAACAAACTTGGGGAGGAAAGGATTTATTTGGCTTACCTGTCCTGATCACAGGATTACAGACCATCATTGAGTGAAGCCGAGGTAGGAACATAGTTAGAGCAGAAGCCTGGAAGCAGGAGATGAAGCAGAGACCAGGGAGAAACATTTCTTACTGGCTTGCTCCTCAGGCTTCTGCTAACCCTGTTTTCTTATATAACCTAGGACCACCTGTTCAGGGATGGCACCACTCACGGTGGGCTCGGCCAACCCAGTACCACTGGACAATCGAGAAGATGCCTCACAGCCATGCCCTCAGGCCAATCAGATAAAGGAAATTACCCATCTAGTGTCCCTCTTTCCAAGAGTGTCAAGTTGAACCTGAAGCTGTCAAACATAGGTATAGAGATAACCAGTCCTACTGCTGTATGTTGGTCAACCTAAGACTGTCAGCACTGACCTTATGGCCAAGTACAGAAAGCACTGGCAATTTGTGTCTGGTCTCTCTTTCTTTGCTGTGGCTGTTTTGTTTCCAAAGAGTTCATATATGGTGTGCAAATTTTGAAAGTCACTGCTCCCTCTATGGTAATAGTATGAACAATGAAAACCCACTTTTCTTGTTTGTGCCTTTGACTCAGGACCTATGAAGCCACTTCTTTATCCCTTTGCTGGAGAGAATGAAGTCTCTGCCCCATGATAAAGCTGTGATTTCAAAGAGCAGCAGGTACCTGCCAGAGGTGTCTGCAGACACAGAGAGGAGGACAGATATATGATGTATTAGTTACTTTTCTTTTGCTGTGACCAAATATCCAACAAGAGGGAACTCAAGGGAGGAAGGATTTATTTTGGCTCAAAGTTTTAGGACATAGTCCTTCATGGCTGGGGAAGTGTGGAGTAGTCTACACTGGCAGAAGTGTGATGCTGAGACGCTTCCTCACATCACCACCAGTCAGGAAGCAGAGAGTAAGGAATACTGCTATGTGCCTGGCTTTTTCCTCTTCTCCCTTTCATTCATTCCTGGCTCCCAGTCATGGGAAAGTGTCCTCCGCATTCAGGGTATGTCCTTTCCACTCAGTTAATCATCTTGAAAAATGATTTCCAATGGTTCTAGTCAGGAATCGTTGCAGAAGAGGGGGTGGAAAGATTGTAAGAGCCAGAGGTGGAGGATGACCATAACGAAACAGTTTTCCAGCCAGGTGGGCAGTTACTTCTATGAACTCACAACAATGGTGACAGCATGCAAAATTACCACATAAGCTTAAGCCAGACAAAATCCCAACATAGAGGTGGGGAAGTGGGTACAAATCCCCCAACCTTGCAGATATCTTTCTGATAATAAGTGGTGCTTAAACGTGTGTAGTAGGCAGGATATATCATAATAAGGTACCCTGTCCTCACATCATAATGCCTTCATAAACACCTATCTAAAGAACATCTCAATAAATATTTACGTGGTCAACTCTGCCCTCTGCATAGCTCAGGTTCACATGAGTGCACATCCCCTTACCATTTGAAGCTCAGCTTAGCTAAAGTATATACATGTTATGTACAGAGTCCTGCAGACTCTGCACCCATCAGTGACCCTATGGCCTCCATCCAGATGAGCTGCAGGATGACCCAGCTCCTTTCCATGCTTTCACATGGATGGCTTCTTTAATTCAATGTTCTTGTTCAACGTACGTGTCCAATATTGAATACAACTATTAATTCTTATTTTAGTTCTATACAAGATTCTTGTGTAAAAATATATAGCAACATACCAATACATGTCACTGTTTCATTATTTACTTTGCCATTTTTAATTGCTTGGGAATTTCTTGATGCTTTTCTTATTTCTGTGCATGTCTGAATGAGTTTATATATACCACATACATGCCGAAGCCCATGGAGGCCAGAAGAGAGCATCAGCTTCCCTGGAACTGAAGTCATCCGTCACCATGTCAATTCTAGGAACTGAACCCAGGTCCTCTGCAAGAGCAGCCAGTGCTCTTTACCACTGAGTCAGCACTCCAGCTTCCACATTTCTTTTTTTATTATACAAACAGAGCAGCCTTGCATACTCTTGTATATGTCTTTGATTGGACATGTGTCCTTGTGCTCTTGAATACATGCCCAGGAGTGGGATTTCTGGGTCATTCCACAGTAGTTTCTTTAGTTTCAGCAGATGCACCATATCACATTCAAAATTTCAAATGTAGACTGCTTCTAGACATGTATGAGGGTTTTAATTCTTCATACTTCTAAAATAGATTTTTTCACCTGTTTTTGTTTGCAGTAACTACTCATCTATGTCCCTATGCCTGATGATCATCATTTTTATAACTTGAGAATAATTGGTGGAATCATGATGTTATATTTATTCAGTCTTCTGTTATACTGAAATGAGAGTTGTTTTAGATTAAGAATGTAAGTTTGATATAATTTAAATATTACTTATGGGGCTGGAGTGATTGTTCAGAAGTTAAGAACACTGGCTGCTCTTGCAGAGGACCACGGTTTGGTTTCCAGCACCCACATGGCAGCTAATGACCTTCAGTAGCTCCTGTCCCAGGGGATCTGACACAGTCTTCTGACCTCAGTGTGCATTACACAACATGGGTACACTTGCACACATGCAGGTAATACATTCATATGCACAGAATAAAAATAACAAATAAAATACTTAAATATTGTTTGTGGTTTTGAAAATAAGTAAATCATATAGTAGGCTGAATTGGTTCTGGTTTTTGAAGATGCTTTTGGTAACAAGCATCCATATGTATAGCAGCTGTAAATGTAGGCTGTAATGAACAGAGACGTGTGTTCATTAAAAGAAGCAACTGTGAGTTGTGGCTCTCAGTGATAGGAAGGAGATGTGATTTTTATCATGTTCACATTCATGACAATCACATGGTTGATGGACTTCCCACATTTAAAAACTTTTTTGTTGGGGCTGGAGAAATGGATCAGTAGTTAAGAGCACTGACTGCTCCTGCAGAGGACCCAGGTTCGATTCCCGAGCACCCACATGGCAGCTAACAACTGCCTGTAACTCCAGTTCCGGGGAATCCGATACCTTCTTCTGACCTCTGAGGGCATTGCATGACATAGGTGCACTCACACACATACAGGCAATACACTCAAACACATAAAATAAAATTAAAAAAAATTTTTTGTTATTTATTTTTATTTTCTGTGTTTTGTCTGTCTGTACGAAGATGTACCATGTGCACGCAGTGACCAGAGAGGTCAGAAGAGGGCATCAGATCTCCTGGAACTAGACCTACAGGTGTATTTTTTTTTTTTTTTAGCTGTCATGTGGATACTAAGAACCAAATCCAGGTCCTCTGCTAAAGCACCCAGTGCTCTTATCCACTGAGCCATCTGTCTAGCCCCAAACTGCCCACATTTTAATGTCATATAGACAATGCCTTCCTGATTTTTACATAGACAAAGTTAGACCATTTACGTGACCAGCTGTTAAGAGTATTGTATTTCACAGACAATACAGGCTTACAACCTAGAGTCTCCAGGTCAGGTCCAAGTCCTCAGTCCACCTAACACAACGTGTCTTCACAGCCTTCACATTCTGTATATTCTCTGAAAAGTAGGCATTAGTTACTATAATTATCTCAACAGGAAAGGAGGCATTTCAAGATCTTGTAACAGTGCTTGGTGTACAGTGCTCAGTTCTTGGTGCTCAGTGCTGAGTGACTGCTTGACTTGGGATGTCTTTTATGTATTCTGACTAGTTGCAGCCCTCACCTTGGGGACCTCCAGACTTGCACTTCTTCACATACATTTCCGAGGAGATGAAATGCAAGACAGACCATGCTTAAGAGCAATACTGCAGGCATAGCTCTGTCCAGGGCAGAGGATGCCAGGGGGAAGCTTTGCTCATGCCCTGACATGTAACTTGTTTGTCAACCACTGAAAACTCTTCTCATGACTGCCGTGGTTACAGAAAGTCATAAGCCTCATCTTTTCTTTAATAAAAAAGAAGGGCTAGAGAGATGGCTCAGCGGTTAAGAACACTGGTTGGTCTTGCAGAAGACCTGGGTTCGAATCCCAGCACCCATAGGGCAGCTAACAACTGTCTGTAACTCCAGTCCCAGGGGCTCTGACAGCCTCTTCTGACCTCCATGGGCATTGCATGACATGGGTGCACTTACCTACCCGCAGGCAATGCACACATACACATAAAATAAAAATAATAAATAAAATATAAAAAAAGAATAAAAAGGAGAGGGACCCCTAAAATACAACAGTGGGGTCCTCCTTTCCCTCACATTTCTCCCATGGACTAGAGGAACTACAGAGTGACTTCCACCCCAGTACACTGGCCAGTTAAGAAAACAAACAACTGGACTTTAAACAAATTAGCATTGAAGGCACAGCTGGCAGGTGCCACGGTACTGTGGACCCCTTCAGAGACTTTTCAACACTAACCTTTGTGTGAATTCAGCTATCTGAGAGGGCAGTGAGCAGACAGGGATGCTCAAGTCTTAAATGAGTTTGAAATAATTTTTAGGCAGCCTGATGCTCTGTTGGTCGTTGATCTGCCAATGATGCTGATTCACCTCCAACTTCAGCTGATCGTTCTCTGCCAAGGTGGACCAAACTCCTTCCTGAGCCAGTGAAATGCTTAGGGGACTCTGCAGGGAATCTTTGGCAAGGTCAAGAAAAAACAAGCCTGGCTTCCACCTGCCGCTGCCATCTCAGCTAGATAAAGTTTATTTGAGGCTGAAGAAGCCTTTTTGCTGTTGAACATTTCCCCACCTATGCATATACCCAAGGACAGGCTCTGATCAGTGGTTCAGCAGTTAATATTTTATATGATATAAAATGTATTTATTTTACAAATAGGCGAATGCATGTTGTTAGCCACTAGGAAAACTCCAAAGAGAATGTTAAGACAGAACTTTAAATAAAACTCACCATGTCATGACTGCGTTCATTTTACCTGGAAGATGGAACATTGGTGAGTCCTTGGGGCTCTCTGTGCTCCTCTCTGCTGGAGTCTAGATGCTGGGTGACATGCTTGTATGACTGGAGCTTTCCACAGAGGATGACAGTTCTGCTGATCACTGCATGGTGTGAGCCTTGTATTGGCTGCAAGCTCCTGGAACCAAGGCCACAGACACAAACTCCACCTTATCGTAAGGGCCCAGGAATACCCTGTAACAGAGCAATCCTCTGTCCAGTCCATACCAAAGGCCTCCTTACCTGCTTTAAACTTACATTCAATTTTTCTCCTATGATTTTCCTGTGTTTACCATCTTTTTAAATAATATATTTTACTTTGTGGCTAAATATTTCAGGAATCCAATGTGAAAAAAAAAAGCCTGAAAGAGAGGTACCCTCTGAACCCTGCAAATGCCTCTCTAGGTGAATAGTTAATGACTGACACTTTCCCCTAGGTCAGAATCTTTATTTGCTGGCCATCCATGTGCAATGGCTGAGTGGCTCTACCCTGTAAGCTGGCACCACACTGCCCTGCTAGGAGCACCTTGTTTCTGCCCCACATCTGCTTGAAGTCTTTTTCCCTCACAGTAAAAAGTACCCCAGCAGTTAAAAAACACATTTATGTTTAAACAAAGAGCTTTAAACAAGTTTAAGTATAAAATTATTACAGCAGTATAGAATATTTAGAAGATTAAGAAATGCCCTCAGACCATCACTCTGTGACATTTCTCAAGTGTTTAATTTTTCCTAAACCTTGCACTTTTTTTTTTTTGGTCTTTGGCCGGGGGGGGGGTTGTGTGTTCATGTGTATATATCATGTATGTACCTGCATACATGTTTGTGTATGTTGAGGCACACATGTAGATCAGAAGACAACCTGGGGGATCTCTTGCTCACCATGGCATGTGTCAGGCTAGAGGCCTAGAAACTTCTGGGGCTTCTTCTGTCCTCACCTTGCATCTCCATGTAGAAGCACTGCAATTGCAGGTATGCTACCACATGCAGCTTTTTCTGTAGATGCTGGGGATCCCAGCTCAGGTCCTCATGCTTGCACAGTGTGGACCTTACACACCGAGCCCATCATCCCAGCCCCACGTGCATTTATTGTTAACATGGTTGACATTGCACAATTTACAAATACTTAAAGGATTTGCGTTTGTTTCTAGCTTCTCTTTGGTTTCTATTGTTGGTGAACATTTCCATATTTTCATACAATTTTTGTAAGCATCAAGGGAATATTTGTTATCGAAATAAATGTTCTAAAACAGAAACCTTGGAAAATAAACAGCAGTGCAAAGAAAACAAAATTCCCTCCACTTCCCTTTCTCTGGCTGTCTCTCCTGGGTCTCTTAGATGCATCACTGGGTTGTGCTTGCTCCAAGTGTGTGTATCACTTCTTCTCATTTGATGGCTTCATTCCATCAGCGCATCCTGTGATGCGGACATTTACTTGATCATCTTGGGTGTGCAGCTTTCATCATTCCTTTCTGTTGTTGCTGTAGTCAAGTAACAATGAACATCCTTTTTCCAAGGCTCTAATGACTTTCTGACCATTTCCTTGGCATGAGTTCCCTGTTTGGAAATACTGGTTCAAGTGCTATGAACGTTTTCAAGCTCTAACCAAGTCATTTTTGAGGAAGAACCTATCAGTTTGAACTCCCAAAACATGTATGGAAAATACTTTTCTCCTCCTGAATTTTAAAAGGGTTTTTCTTCGCAGTTATAATGAGATTGGTATTCTATTATGTCTATTAACTGTATTCTACTGAACCCATCTCATTTACCTAGCAACTTCCACCCACTGGAGTGAACTACATACTAGCTGTTACCTGGTAACTTTATTTACATCCCTTCTAATTCTAGCTGGAACAAAGGTGAAAGATTTTACTCATCTTACTTTTATACTCGATGACTCTTCAGTTCAGAAATTCAAGTAATTTGCACACAATTATCTAGAAAATGTTTGAGCCACAATTTTTTTTAAAAATATTTTCCAAAATATATTTTTTTATTTTTTATATGTATAAGTGTTTGGCCTGCATGTGTGTAAGTGCACCTCTGTCATGCAATGGGATCCCTGGAACTAGAATTATGGATGGTTTTTTGGCCTCAATGTGGGTACTGGGAACCAAATCCAGGTCCTCTGCACGAGCAGTCAGTGCTCTTAACCACTGAGCAATCTCTCCAGCCCCTGAGTCACAATTCTTAGCCAAGACTGAATAAGACTCCTATCAAGCACTGACTGGGCCCCACTCTGCTTAGCCTCTGAGATCAGTCACAATCAGGAATATTCAGAGTGGTTGGCCATACAGTAGGACCAAATAACTCTAGGGCTCAAGAAACTTCATCAGAGCTCTGACAAAAGAAATGAGATAACTCATTTCAGGGAAACATGCAAACACATATACAGACACCACATGCATACAATCACATACACACAGACACCATTCACACCCAATCACATACACTCACACACACAGACACATACCGCACACACACGCACACACATACGCTACATATGCATACATACACACAGACACCATATACACAATCATCTACACTCACGCACAGACACATGTTAAACACATACATATACTACGCATACATATATACACAGACTACACATACACACAGACACCACACACACAATCACATATACTCACACACACATATACACATTCACACAAAAATTCACATGCATACACATATAGACACACACCACATACATACACACATGTACACACACAGAACCCCTCCTTCATGCAACCATAACCAAACCAAAGTCACAAATCATGCAGATCCTTATCACTGTGTTTGACCCAGTGAACACTGCTCCCAGTATCTGTGTGCATATCATAAAGATGTCAGGATGGAGGGAGAAATGGATGGATGCCAGGTGATGGATAGATGGATGGTTGAATGGGTGGGTGTACCAATATGTTTTTAAAAAGTATTTTATTTATTATTTTTATTTTATGTGTATGTGTGTATTCCCTGCATGTAGGTAAGTACACCCATGTCATGCAATGCCCACAAAGGGCAGAAGAGACTGTCGGATCCCCTGGAACTGGAGTTACG
>NW_008357518.1:1891670-1898936 GCF_000622305.1 Nannospalax galili | reverse complement strand
CCGGGTCTTCTACAAGAACAACCAGTGTTCTTAACTGCTGAGCCATCTCTCCAGCCCCCCATAGATTTTAAAAAAAAAAAAAACTGTAAAAGTGACTGGTACAATACTTTTTAAAAATAATGCTTACCTCTGGCAGAAACTTAATTTTATTTATACTAGTTATTCTGAAAAATTTAAAAGATAATTTTTATGCTTTTAGTCTTAGTTGGTTTAGGTCATTTTGTTGTTGTTTGGAGACTTAATTCTCCAAACCATACAGAAGTTATTCAGATATATTACATGAGATACAAAGATACCTTTATTTTTCATCCCTCGAATAAAGTCAGAGGTGCACATGGAGTGCGTTCCCCAGGCTCTCTTCCATTGCATTCTTTCACATGTGAAGTTGACAGTAGGCATTTTAACAGTTAAATGTTTCCCTTCCCGTTATAAAGCTCATATTTCTACGGTCTACATCAAATAACTGAACAGACAGACTATAACAACATCGTCACTCTACAATTTTAAGAGGATGGGTGCTTGCTAAAGTGATGTCTGACAGACCTTAAGGTATCAGGACTGGAACCTGCTTCCAGAAACAAAACACAGGTGCACAAACAGCTAGCTGATTAGGCTTGTTTTAGACAACACTAGTAGGAAGGAAATGATGAAAACATGCGACCAATACAGAAAGTAGGCATCAGGACTCAGAATAGTGTATTCCTGGCAGTGAGCCAGCACAGGGCGGGCCCCCTGACACTGGAGGTCAAGACCTCGGAGAGGCAGCGTTCTTCTCTGGGGCGACCAGAAGCCCAGATCATCTGAGGCTGTCTGCCAGTGTCCATGCACTTTCACCCTATGCTTGGGGTCAGGGTACTTAGAGCCACCCTCACTGGCCTCCTTTCTCACTTGCCACGTGGATGCTAGAGAGTGTCACCAAGACTGTTGTTAATTCCCAGAGTGACAGTTCACACTGAATAACAAGATGGTCTAAATCCTCCTCCAAAATTATATTTTCTTTGTTCCTCTTTTATGAACATTCCTTGGTGAAGGCAATGCACAGCAGGAAACAGCTACATTTGGCCCAATCCACAGTTTGCTGAGGCTCCCTAGGCTGTACCTGTGTTGGGTGGAACAGCTCTTAGCGCACTGTGTGAGGAACCTGGGGAGACAGGAGCACAGATGGGAAGAGAGAGCCACTGGGCATTCAGCTCACATTTCTTAGAGAGAGCAAATCCGGCCCAGTGGGAGGGACACAGACAGTGCTTCAGAGAAACAAATACTAAACTACTCATATATTGTTATATTTTTTTAAAAGAAAGCAAGATGCATTTATTAATGTATCTGTGTTTGAGGAGCCTTAAAAGACCACCTATTTCTGCTAACTTTCAGACTCTAGATAATAAATTGTCTGTCCAAATTGGCAATGACATGCCCTGTGTTTGAGGTCATCCGACATGAGGTAGCCTCGAGCTGAGGTCAGGAAGTCGCCAAGCATGTCCATTTACTACAGTTGTTTCATTTCAGTCCACCGGCTTTGGATATTGGAATACTGGATATCTTTGGTTTCGAAGAATTTCAGAAGAATGAATTTGAACAAGTAAGTAGGCCTTCTTTTAAAATCTTGTGAACGCTAATTGATTTTTGCACCATTATTTCATTACACGGAGATACAGAATTTAAAATATTTTATTATCTTTATTTTATATGTGTGAGTGTATTTCCTGCATGTATCTAAGTGCATCTACATCATGTAATGCCTACAGGGGTCAGAAGAAGGCATTGGATCCCCTGGAACTGGAGTTACAGATGGTTGTTAGCCATCATGTGGGTGCTGGGTACCAAACCAGAGTCCTCTGCAAGAGGAGCCAGTGCCCTTAACCACTGAGCCATCTCTCCAGCCTCAAGATACAGAATTTAAAGAAGCATTTTCTTGTTTTCAAGCTGTGGCTTTGTAATTCCTCACATGCTCACCTGCTTTGAATCCCTGTTTCAGCCCAGTGTTGTAAAGGCTGAGCTGTGCCTTTGAACAGCAATGTGAGCTGTGTTGGGAAAATAGAGAACAACTGAAATCAAGAAACAGCCCCCAGAAAACCTTGCCCATATCAGAATGCAAGTTCCCTGTTATGCCTCATGCTGTCTTGTGGTCTCATCTTTGCCCAACATTCACACATAGGGTTATTAGAAATTCACAAAGATACATTAGATAAATATTAGTTCTCTTTACCTACAATTTAAAGTATTTTTAAGAAGCACTAATTTGTTTAGGCATCATAATAGTATTCCATGAATGGTTTATTTTTTTAACAAATTAAATATACTTAAAGATTGTATGTTTAAAAAGTGTTGAAATACAAGTTACCTTATCAAATGGAGAAACAAAATAAGTCTATGGAAAGATCAAAACCCATGCTACACTTTACTATACAAAGGATAGTAATTATACAGCATTTGGAGAACATTTAATTTGTTACTGCTTCATTTTTGAGCTTCATGTACTTTGTTTAGCTTTATTTTCTTAAAATCTACAATATGGATATCAATGATACTGAATAAGGATTGATATAGAATATATCTGAAACCCAGTTCTGTAACTTTTAGTAGCAAAGATGTCTAGCTAAAGTGGCAAGTCTATAATCAGCCTGGCATTCCTTATAAAATCAGGGTAACAGACTAACAGAGCTGTGAGATTCCACACATACTCAACAGAGGCATGTTGGACATCCCACTGCACATTTTTCTGTTTTATGTGGAAAATGTAATACTGAGCAAGAGGCACAGAGAAACTCCACGTAGTGATGGTAGAATCAAGAGTTCTCAATAATAGCTGGAGTTTGAGAGAGGGTTGATGCCCAAAAGAATTCTCAGCCCTGAGGAGAAGCAGGGAACAGTTTATAAAGCCTAAAACCAGGGGCAAAATTACATTACAGGGGAAAAAGTCAATAACCATAGTTATATCAGATCACCATAGTCACACCAAACAGGTGATAGGTCAGGTTTTCAATTAACAAAGAGTTTCTAAGTTTCAGTTAAGAAAAACAAGTTTCACAAAATTGCAGAAACAGTGGGCTTGTGAAGATGCTGGGAGGGGACATACTACCTGCCTATTTGTAAGTTTCTGACTATTGTGGAAACAATGTATCCCCTGAAATTGCCTGAATGAGATGGTCTGCCTAGACGGCTGCAGTTAGCAAACATAACTGGGGGTGGAGGGTTTGCATAGAAACATAGGGTAAAGCAAAAGTCAACTACAATAAAATGGAGTCAGTTTTGCCATTTCAGAAACAATGCAAATCATTTGGAATTCACCCAGTTTTATTCTAGAACAGTACTGTATAGCCTATGTATCCATCCATCAACATGTTGTTTCCCTCAATCCAGGCCGAGTGGATTGGTTTGAAGCAAGAACACAAAGATCATGGGTTCATCCTTTCACACACTTTCACACTTGAGTAGAAAAGAGACTCTTCAGGCTTCTGTTTATTTGTTGTTTGGCAGGCACAGAAGGCAGGAGGTGTGAGCAGGAGAGTGTGAACACACTGTGCCAGGTCTGCAGACAGGTCTGTTGAGCTTCTCTGCTCCATGTGTGTTTCTTGACTCTAGCTTGGTTAGCTTACTTCTTTACCTTAAAAATGGCACATCTTCATGTCTTCAGTGACACCCTCTATTCACCTGTGTCCTGGCAAGTAACACGTAGAAATCACAGTGGAATGATGCCCTGTGAGGGAGGGTCTGGCCTCCCACACCATTGTTATACATCCAGACTCCATTCTGCCTGCTCACAGCTGACACCTATGGCAATCATATCGCCTCCTTATTAAAACATAGGCATTGAGCTACCCTTACGTGGGCCCTTGATTCTTTCTTTCTCCTAAATACATTAATGATATATCTCAGAATATATTCAGTTTGTGATTTCTGGGCAACAAGGAGGGACGTTATTTTCCCCAAATCTAACAAATGAATCAATCTTTGGTTTAAATGCTAGAATTAAGCACCGATAGGTAAAATGTCAAGATCAACTCATAGGCTTCAATTATGAAAAAGGTAACTATTTTTTAATATGACATTTTCTTAGCAGGTTTGCTTTGCTGTTGCCCAGAATGGCAAATAGCAATCGTCTGGAAGAGTAAGGCTATTTCTTACTATGAATGTAGACCTTATCTTAAACTAGATGCAGCAAATTCCTAAATTTGCATATGAACTTTTTTTTAAAGGCCATTGGTTTGATTCACTCTGGGTTCCTTTGCTGCGAGCAGAGTCGACATCTTCGTTTTCCATTGCATCACACACTTTCACAAAGTACGCAACAAATCATTGCTGGCTTCACAGTCGCTCCTAAGGAGATATTACTGCCTTTATAAGCATTCATTTTATTCTGTTTTGAGCTTATTGACTGAGCATTAGCTATTGACTAGAATGCCAAGTCTTGCAGGGTTGAAATTGTGTCTGGTACAGTGTTTTTATTATAATGGAAGTTTGCCAAATATGTTTGCAGTTCAATTTAAAGAAGAAAGGCTTGGGAGGAAGAAATCGTCACTGTAGAATTCCTCATGGTTCTTGCTCTATAGTAAACATTTCTCTATGGGAAGCTTAAGGGGAAAGGTTAGAAGAGAGACACCATTGTGGAAAAGTCAGGAAGCTCTCCATGGCCCTCTGTGTCCACCTCATTGTTTTCTGTCAGCTCTGCAGGATCAGCCTGATGCTATATTTCTTACCTTTTCTGTTTTCTCTATCCTAGTGGCTTGGGCTACTCTCACAAAATACCTTAGGCTCTGTAGTTCATAAACAATATGTATTTATTGCCCACAGTTCTGGATTCTGGAAGTTCAGGATCAAAGTATCATTGCTGCCAGATTCTGTATCTGGCAAGGGCCTGTCTTCACAATTGGAGATTTCCTTTATGTCTTTACATTGTGGAGTGCACGAACCTCATTTCTGACAGCTGTGACTCTATTCACAAGTACAGCAACTCTAGTCACATAGAACCTCACCACTTTCTAACACCATGGGGCTAGGATTTCAACATAGGCAGATAGTGGGCATGGAGACAAACTTTTGAACCATAGTAAACTTTTAATGAATCATTATTTCTTGTATGATATAATGAACATAATTTTATAGGTTTCAAAGCTCAGCAATGGTTTTACATACTTTGGTGAATAGATGTATGCTGCTGTAGTCTATGATCTGATGAAAGGAGGAAGGGTGGAGAGGGAGGATTGGGGAGAAGATGGAGGGAGGAAGGAGAGGGAAGGAAAGAAAGGAGAGTAGAGGGAATGGGAAGAGAAGGAAGGAAACTTACGTAATGAGTCTTCATGATCCAACCAGTAATCAACAAGAACCAAAGACAGAAGAGCTTGGTAAGAGAACTCTGCACAACCCAGTGTGAAAACCTTTAGGATATATAACCTTCTTTCATAGAAGATAGAGTGAAAATTGTGGAAGACTATAGACTAAACTATTCCAAACAGGACATCAATCAGTTAATGTGTGAACATTATTGGGTCCTGACTTGTTCAGTGTAGGAGACTGTAAGCTGATGCAGATAACTCGGTGTCTAGATGCTAGATGACATACAAATAACTCTTATGCCCACTGACTCTTAGGTGAGGAAGTTGAGCTTGTCCAGGGAATGGGCTGTCTGTGGTCCCAGGGTTGGAGGCCTCAGCTGGGCTCAGCTGACCTTTACTGGCTCTCTACAGGAGGCCTCTCTGCCAGGCTAGTTTGGCTTCTTGTAATTCCTTAGCCAGTTCCCTCTTTGGCTCCCCGAAGGAGACAGGGGTAAGGATCCAGTATCCTGATCTGTACTCTGGCTTCTGAAGTCATTGAGTCTAATCCTTCTATGGGCTGAAATGCGGGAAGAGAAAACTATAGATTAAAACTATTCCAAACAGGACATCAATCAGTTAATGTGTGAACATTATCGGGTCCTGACTTGTTCAGTGTAGGAGACTGTAAGCTGATGCAGATAACTCGGTATCTAGATGCTAGATGACATACAAATAACTCTTATGCCCACTGACTCTTTAGGTGAGGAAGTTGAACTTGTCCAGGGAATGGGATGTCTGTGGTCCCAGGGTTGGAGGCCTCAGCTGGGCTCAGCTGACCTTTACTGGCTCTCTACAGGAGGCCTCTCTGCCAGGCTAGTTTGGCTTCTTGTAATTCCTTAGCCAGTTCCCTCTTTGGCTCCCCGAAGGAGACAGGGGTAGGGAACCAGTATCCTGATCTGTACTATGGCTTCTGAAATCATTCAGTATAATCCTGCTATGGGCTGAAGCAAACCTGCCCAAGTTCATGCCGGAAGGCAAGTAGAGACCACCTAGTGATGGAGAAGGGGAGGATTGGGAAAGGGTTAATGATGAAGGATACTATTTTAGCTTAAACGGGGCACCATTCATGTGATTTTAACAACTCTCTCCTGAAAGGTGCTCAATATCAATATAGACTGATTGCTGATCAACCAATGTACATGTATAATCAAACACTTTCATTGTGATTTTAAGTCATTTCACATGTGGATTCCAAAGCCATGTTTACTTTACATGCCCAACTCTTTCTTAAAACATTTCTGTTCTGGGCATGACCTTTTCATTTTTTATAATGATGAAGGATACTATTTTAGCTTAAACGGGGCACCATTCATGTGATTTTTAACAACTCTCTCCTGAAAGGTGCTCAATATCAATATAGACTGACTGCTGATCAATCACTGTACATGTATAATCAAACACTTTCATTGTGATTTTAACTCATTTCACATGTGGATTCCAAAGCCATGCTTACTTTACATGCCCAACTCTTTCTTAAAACATTTCTGTTCTGGGCGTGACCTTTTCTTTTTTTATTTATTTTATTTATTATTTTTTATTTTATGTGTATGCGTGTATTGCCTGCATGTAGGTACGAACATCCATGTCATGCAATGCCCTCGGAGGTCAAAAGAGGGCATCAGATCCCCTAGAACTGGAGTTCTGGACTGTTAGCTGCCACGAGGGTGCTAGGATTGGAACCCAGGTCCTCGGCAAGAACAGCCAGTATTCTTTACCGCTAGGCCTTCTCTCCAGCCCCTCCCACTTCTTTCACTAGTTGTGATAGGATTTTGAGCCAAGGTCATTCATCTTCTTTGCATTCTGTTTGATTTTTACTGTTGCTCTTTTTCTTTTTCCTCTTCCCCATAGCCAGTCACTCAACAGTGCTTTAAATGCCTGAAAATAATGCATTTGTCTGAAGTAATGTAGAATGTTACCCATAGTTTGAATTTACATGAATAACTGTTATAGGTCC